>NW_020175080.1:688380-751897 GCF_003031525.2 Neophocaena asiaeorientalis asiaeorientalis
AGGGGCGGCGCCTCTCCCGGCAGGCCGGGCTTGCCACGGGCTCGCTGACTCACGGAGTTTCACTGCTTTCGGCCCTTTTCCCACCTGGGGGCAGGGGGAGGGAGTGCCAGTGATTGTCTCTTTTAACTGCTTTCCAACGGAGTCCACGGAGACACCCCCAGACCCTTGGAACACAAAGTTCTAGTTTACGGTACCACGGAGAGGCTGATGCAAGATGCAACGAATTGCTTTTTGCTGCTGGGCATCCTGGAACCTGGCGATCCTTCCCGCCGACTCTCCCTGGCCCGAGCCCAGCGCAGCGCCCAGGAGCCTCACTCTCCGTGGAGGAACCCCAGTGTGCGGGGCGGGGCGTTTGCAAGGAGACTTCCCCAACTGCTGTTCCCCAGTGGGGCGTGTGCTCGGCGTTTCTGAGAATGTGGCTGAGCAAAAGGTGGAAGAGGAAAAAGATTGGGGACCGATGAGTTTGGTTAATAAGGTCGCGGCAGGGGCCACCGTCGGGACCCGGTAGCTCCAGTGTGACCCAAGCAAAAGCACCTCCTCCGCTCCGCCAGGGGCCTGCATCCCAGGACACCACTGCCTCAAGTGTGGAGAGGCGGGCCAAACCCACGGGCGGGAATTGCCCGGCCCAGTGTGAGTGTGGAAGCTGGTGGGCAGGTGGGGGCCGGCTTCCGGGGATGGAGTGAAAGGTACTGGAGGCCCAGGAAAGGTTCCCGAGGTGAGGGGAGGGCTGTGCAGAACCCGCATCGGAGGGCTGCAAAGTCTGGAGGCTTAAGTGAGGACTCAGATTCGGGTCCTTGGGGACCGAAGGTGGGGCCCCAGGAATGGACCACTGGCTCTGTTGTAGGAAGAATGGGGCGTGAGAGGGTGGTCTTGGTCATATCCCAAGTCATATTCCTGGGGCAGACGGTGCAGGTAAGAATTCAAGAGCTAGCCATAGTAAAGTGAAAGGTTTATTGAGACAGACACACACTCCGTACACAGTGTGGTTCGTCTCAGAAGGCGCGAGAGGTGCCAGGGAAATATGGGGTGTTTAGTTTTTATGGGCTGGGTAATTTCATAGGCTATGAGCGGGAGGAATATTCTAGCTATCTTAGAGAAGGGGCAGGGATTTTCAGGAATTGGGGCAGCACCCACTTTTGGTCTTTTATGGAACTGTCATGGCACGGGTGTGTCGTTTAGCAGATGCTAATGTATTACAATGAGAGTATAATGAGGCTCAAGGCCTACTGGAAGTTGAATCTTCCGCCATCTTGGGCCTAGTAGGTTCTAACCAGTTTTTGTCACTTCCTGTTCTTCTTAATGGTTGTGTCATTCCTTTAATGGTTGTGCTCTGCCCCCTTCCTTTCTGTCTCAGCTCTCAAAGCATGCTGCAGTGGGACAAGGTGGGAAGGACACACAGGCCACAAGTACACTGCCTGTGCTACAGCCAGGCCCTCAGTCACCCTGTGTGTGCGCTGCAGGCACCTTGGGATGCGTGACAATGCGTGGAGTAGACTCCCCGGTCCAGCCTCTGTTTGTATAAAAAGCAAGGGTTCTGCTGCCTGGTGGCCCACCAGCCCCTCCTGGCTCAGCCCCCAATACCAGGTCTGAGAAAGACCCTGGGGGTCGGGGAGGCGTGTTGTGTCCCAGGCCAGAGCCGTTGGGTACGGGGCTGCAGTGCTACAGCCGGTGCCTAGGCTTCCCCTTGCCTAGGTGGCCCCTGCCTGAAGACTGCCCTAGCTAGTCTCACTCACTGCAGAATCCCCAGGATCAGGACTTCCCTGGAGGTCCAGTGGCTAAGACTCCACGCTCCCAACGCAGGGGCCTGGGTTTGATCCCTGGTCAGGGAACTAGATCCTGCATGCCGCAACTAAGAGTTCACATGCCGCAACTGAAGATCCCCGATTCTGCATGCTGCAACGAAAAAAGATCCCACATGCCTTAACTAAGACCCGGCGCAGCCAAATATATAAATACATATTTTTAAAAAAGAATCCCCAGGACCTTACTCTGGAAGGAATGAACGTTATCGATGGATGGATGCCCGAGTTTGCCCCTTAGCATTCACCATCCAACCACCTCCCTGCGGCATACCGTTTGGCCATACTTGGAGCAGGAACCTTGGGCATCTTGGCCTCACTCCCTTGCACTCTAACCTCTCAATTTGACTTCTGGTAACAGTACCGACAGGAGCAGGCACTGCACTGGGCACATGTATACTCTTATCTGTGCTAATTATTCAACAGTTAAATAAACAGATCTATGAGGTGGCTCTTACAGGTGGGGTAGCTGTGGCAGAGAGAGGTACAGTAACTTGCTCAAGGGCACACAGCTAGAAGAAGGTGGACAAGTTAGCGCCTGGGAAGTCAGTCTCCAAAGCCCAACCAGTTAAATGTGTTCAACAATCTCTCTGGTGTAAGCCACGGTGGTCCTCAGCGCCTCCGCCTCCCCACCTCTAAGTTGGGGAGAGTGCTGGGGGTTGATGCTCCCCTCACCCCTCCTTTTAATGCATTACTTCTCCCCGAGGATCTCCTTGAGGCCAGCCCTTTCAGGAATTAACCTGCCAGAATCATCTGGAAGCCTATTAAAATGCAGATTCTGATTAAGTTGTGGGGCATGGTGGTTAAGGTTCTGTGTTTCTGACTCGCCTGGGCGATGTGGACACTGGGGTCCTTGGACTGCACCCTGAGCAGTGAGGGCCTAGGTTACTTCCCTGGGAATGTAAGGAGTACCTCTCCTCAAGGTGTTATGTGGCCAAGTAACAAATCACAAATCCACAAGGGTGTTACTTTAGGACAGACTTGCTAGGGAACAATCTGAATGGGCAAAGTCAGAACTCCTTTAAAAAAAATTTTTTTTTAATTGTGTTAAAATATACATAACATAAAACTTACCCCTCTTAGCCATTTTTAAGTGCACAGTTCAGTAATATCACGTATAGGAAGGAATGAACCACCTTGTTGTGCAAACAATCTCCAGAACTCTTTTCATCTTGCAAAACTTAAACTCTATACCCATTAAATAAGAACTCCCCTTTCCCCCTCCCCCAGCCTCTGGCAATCACCATTCTATTTTCTGTATCTACGAATTTGGCTACTCTAGATACCTCATATAAGTGGAATCATACAGTATTTGTCTTTCTGTGACTAGCTTATTTCACTCAGCATAATGTCCATGTGGCAGCATGTGTTCAGAATTTCCTTCCTTTTTAAGGCTGAATAATGTTTCACTGTATGTATATACCATATTTTTTGACCCATTCATCTCTTGATGAACACTTGGAATACTTCCACCTCTTGGCTATTGCAAATATGCTATGAACATGGGTGTATGAGCATCTCTTTGAGAATTTACTTCCAATTCTTTTGGATATATATAGTCAGAAGTGGAATTGCTGGATCATATGGCAGTTCTATTTTTAAGTTTTGAGGAATTGCCATAGTGTTGCCCATAGCGGCTACACCATTTTACATTCTCACCAATGGTGCACAAGGGCTCCGATTCCTCCATATTCTCACCAATAGTTATCTTCTGGTTTTGTTTGGTTTGGTTAGGTTTTTGTTATTGTTACAGTAGCCATCCTACTGGGTGTGAGGTAGCCTCTCATTGTGTTGTTGATTTGCATTTCCCTAATGGTTAGTGGTGTTGAGTATCTTTTCACGTGCTTATTGGCCATTTATATATCATCTTTGGAGAATTGTCTGTTCAAGTCCTTTGCTCCCCCCTGCTCTGCCCCCAACTTGGTTGTTTTTTTTTTTTTTGCGGTACGCGGGCCTCTCACTGTTGTGGCCTCTCCCGTTGCGGATCACAGGCTCCGGACGCGCAGGCTCAGTGGCCATGGCTCATGGGCCCAGCCGCTCCGCGGCATGTGGGATCTTCCCGGACCGGGGCACGAACCCGTGTCCCCTGCATCGGCAGGCGGACTCTCAACTACTGTGCCACCAGCGAAGCCCTTGGTTGTTTTTTTATTGTTGAGTTGTAGGAGTTCTTTGTATAGACTGGATATTAACCCTTCAGCAGATCTATCATTTGCAATATTTTCTCCCATCCTGTAGGTTGCCTTTTCACTCTGTTGACTGTGTCCTTTGATGTAGAGTGCAGAACCCTTAAGGTCATTAAAAACCACTGAATTACCACTTAGTCAAGAAGTATCTTTAAGCCCCTGGCTCTGCCCAGGGGACTGTGTGCTCAGGAGGGTGTGAAGATATTGTGCCTACCTCCATGTAGGGAAATGACACAGACAACGGGGGCTGAGCGCCCTGTTGCTTCGCTCCAGGATGCAAGTGTAGAATGGCAGGAGAGAAGAGAGAAAGGAGCTCCTTCCAACCAGGGAGTCCAGGGAAGGCACCCCAAAGGAGGAAGCCTGTGATCTGGGCCACAGTAAAGAAGGGAGGGTAGGGTGGGTGGGGACACCGGGAGCCTCAGTCTCTAATGGGCACCTTCAAGTGCATTTCACCAAGATTCCCTGGGCCTCCACTGCCACAAAGAGACCGTCAGAAATCGGACTGCTCGCTCTTACCCTGCCTGAAGCAGAACCTCCAGTCCCCATCAGTGAATGTCTTACAAGTGTTCATCGTTCAATGAACTCCTGTGCTATAGGCCTACCACTGCTTTATCTCCCCTGGTCCATCTGCTGGCCCTGGGACCTTGGAATAGCCTGAGGTGGTCCATGCTGAGGTCTCAGGCAGCCAGCCTCTGCACCCAAAGTTCACAGCTTTGTAGTGAAACAGCTCTTCAGCTCCTCCGGACACCCCTCTCTCAACCAAGAACTGTGAAAAATATGTCTATAGCCAGATTGGGTAGACAGCCCCAATTGTGTCTTAAAATCTTTCCCCCTTGGTGAGGCTCTGCCCCGGTCCATCCCACTCAGCCTGGTTCTGTACTCAGGATGATGTGTTCCCTGGCAATGGACTCCATTCTTGAGAATCCCCACAATACAGGAGACATTCATTCATGCAGTATTTATTCATTCACTCACTTGGCAACAGTTCAGTGAGTGCCTCTCAGAGTTAGAGTCTGTGGGGATTGAGGAAGGAGGTGGGGCAGGTTTGGGGGCAGGTTTTGAAAGGCAGGTTTAAGTCGGTCTAAGGGAATAGAATTTCATTCCGAAGATTTTTGAGCAAGAAAGTGTCCCCAAGAGGTGATTTCGACCAAACTGTCTAATGACTGTGCCCAGGCTGGATGGGGTGGTGGAATTGGGGGCAGGGAAACCAGCTACAACCTCTTGGAACTGTCCAGGCTTAATTACCGCAGATGAAAATGTGCTTTGGCAGGGACACTCATTCAATGTTCGTTGGGAAGCTGCTCCCTGCTAGGAACATGGTAGGTGCTGGGAAGACGACAGTCCATAAGGCAGCCTCTGGGCTGAGAGGCCCCCAGGACAGTGAAGAAGATGGCTCTACAGCCAGGTCGCCTTTCTGTGCTGCAGGGCCCAAGAAGGGGCCTTCCTTCAAAAGGTTGAGCCTCCTCCACCTAGGACTCCAGAGGGTCCTGGGTTGGGAGGTAGCATTCCACGTACAATGGCCTGGAGGTGCAAAAGGCTCAGAAAATTCCCAAAGCAGGAACTTCATTGAGGCTGGAGCACAGCCTGTGGTAGGGGATGAGGGGTAGGGATGGGGACTGAGGCAAGAGAGTGGGGCAGACCCTACGGTGCAGAGGAGCACGGCTGGGGTCCAGGAGGGACAGGAAGAGGTGTGTCTGAGGCCAGTGACATTTAAGGATCACCTGCCTCCATGCCACTGACTAATGAGAAGGTACAGTCAGAGAGATGGGAGGAGAGCTAGAGGAGAGCGCGTTGGTGGTAACTAAGGCTGAAAAGCCAATTAGGACAAGGACCGATCAGATTATTCAACTTGCTTGGTTCGGTGATAGGCAGTGACCTAAGTGACCATTTCTGTTATCCTGGTGGGGATGGAAGCTCCATTATAACGGTCCAGTCTTAAATGGTAAGGAAGGGTAGAGGTTTTCCACTGACTAAAACCCCCGAGGCCTCTTGATCACGGAGGTAGTTGGCAGTTGCCAATTATGATGGATCATATTTTCTGCCAAGTCGTTGAGATGGGGTCGGTCGGTGTTTCAAAGGAGGGTGAATTTAGTTTGGATAATGAAATTGGTGCTTCCTGCCAGAAGTGAAATGCATACCTCCCTAACAATGAGAACCTGCTGACCTAGATATCCTGACACCGGAGAAATCAGAAGGCCTGCAGAGCAGGAAGAGAGACAGCAGTGGAGTAGGTTTCTCTCCAGAGCCTGGAGGTTGGAAGCTCTGGCAGAAACAACTTGAGAGCAGTGGAAAAAAAGATCAGAAAACGCCAGGAAGCTCCCTCCCCCGGAGTGATAAGAGATCTTTTTTGTGAAAGAAGCTAGAGGGGCAGCTCAAAATCACCATGTTTGGGAACAAGGGCTCCATTATATCCAGACTCATGTTCAAAACAACACCCGGCCCTCTGCCCCGAGTACTAAGCAGACCACAAGAGTGAGAGGGTGGGTGGACCCACAGCTGAGGCCCTTTTCCTGGGGGCCCAGCTTCTCCCTGATCATTCAAGGGTGGGTGGACTGGGCCAAACCACACCCTTCTTGTTCCCTTCTGGGTTAACATCTCCTTCCTGCTCTTTGTTCCCTACCTCTTTATGCCACCAAGACAGGGAAAGGATCTGATGCCAATTTTCCTATTTACTGACCGGTGGATTACACTGAAGAATGCTTCCTCCACCAGCCAGCCATCTGTGCGATCAAACTTGTTCTTGAATTCAGCAAATATTTGACAGTACACAGGGCCAGCTACATTGTGCTAGGTGCTATGGAAAACAAGAAAAATCTGATGCCCTGGACAGAGGGCAGAAGAGTAAGACCCGGAGATCACCTTCCTCTCCACAGATACATCAGAAATACATTCACACGTGGAACGACTCCTACAGAACACCACTGAACGCTGGCAGAAGACCTCAGACCTCCCAAAAGGCAAGAAACTCCCCACATACCTGGGTAGGGCAAAAGAATAAACAGAGACAAATGGATAGGGACGGGGCCTGCACCAGTGGGAGGGAGCTGTGAAGGAGGAAAGGTTTCCACACAACCGTGGGAGAACGCACGGCGCACCTCAGGCTGGTACAACGTCATGCCGGCCTCTGCTGCCGCAGGCTCACCCTGCACTCCGTGCCCCTCCCTGCCCCCGGCCTGAGTGAGCCAGAGCCCCCGAATCTGCTGCTCCTTTAACCCCATCCTGTCTGAGCGAAGAACAGACGCCCTCCGGAAAAAAATCTGAAAGTGAAATTAAGAAAACAATCCCATTTACCATTGCAACAAAAAGAATAAAATACCCAGGAATAAACCTACCTAAGGAGACAAAAGACCTGTGTACAGAAAATTATATGATACTGATGAAAGAAATTAAAGATACAAATAGATGGAGAGATATACCATGTTCTTGGACTGGAAGAATCAACACTGTGAAAATGACTCTACTACCCAAAGCAATCTACAGATTCAATGCAATCCTTATCAAACTACCACTGGCATTTTTCACAGAATGAGAACAAGAAAATTGCACAATTTGTACGGAAACACAAAAGATCCCGAACAGCCAAAACAATCTTGAGAACAAAAAATGGAGCTGGAGGAATCAGGCTCCCTGACTTCAGACTATACTACAAAGCTACAGTAATCAAGACAGTATGGTATTTTTGTCTCCCTCAAATTCCCACAGTCTGTCTTTGGAACCAATAACCATGGCTGCTCCCCGTGAGGCTAGTGGGAAGACAGTGATTTGGCTCCTTGTTGCCCAAGGTAAACATGTGCTGGGAACACAACCCAATCACGTCTCCTCCATGTAGGACAGTCATGTAAGTCAGAAGATAGCAACTGCTTAGGTTGGCACTTGGCATCAGTCTGAGCTTTGATGCTGTGACTAAGGCAGAAAAATGAAATTATCAGGGAAAACAAGGAAGGGCAGGTCAGGGATTCTGAAATACTCCTCAGCAACTCCAGAGCAAAGCTGCAAGACTGCCTTTTGCTTTAGATGTTATGAACTACTACAGTATGGTTCAAAGTGTTCTCCTTTAGCAGATGAAGACCATCATGGTAAAAGTACAATGTATGTGTATGAAGTTCAATATACCATCCAAATGTACAGCAAGTCCTGGGAACACTTACTGAACTGAATTAATTACACACGTGATTACTGAGGAAGATGCTTCAGGACAACTTGGGAAAACTGTCTATTTACAACTGGCAAAACAACAACTAACCATGAACTTGGTCTAAGACTAGGCCTGCTTTCAGGAGACCTTAGGGGGTTGAGTTCCGTGCTGGAAAAGGCTCTAAAGTACTGTTAGTCCACTGAATCTGCTCTGGAATCCCATGTGCTCAGGATCTGAACAAATTGCTGTGTGCCAATGGGACAATTCAGATCCTTCAGCAGATAAGCAAAGAAATCATACTTCAGAGCATCCCGGTTTCTGAGGTTAAGAAGCTCAGGTGCTCACTGCCTTGGTGCATACACGCTCACATGCACACACACACCCCTAAGGGTGTAAGACAAGTTTATACAAATTCAGTGATCTAGAACTGCACTGTCCAAATATGGATATAGCCACTAGCCACAGGTGGCTAGTGAGCATTTGAAATGTGGCTAGTATGAATTGAGATGAGCTGTCAAGTATAAAGTGCAATTTGTAGTGTACAAAGTTTTCATACAGAAGAAAGGGTAAAATATCTCCATAATTTTGTATATTGACTATATTAAAATGATACTATTTGAGATATACTGGATTTGAACAAATGTGTCATTAAAATAAATTACACCTCTTTCTTTTTACTTTATGTGGTTACCAGAAAAGTTTAAAGTACATAGGTAGCTCACATTATATTTCTGTTGGACTAGAAATACTGGATAGCTCTGGTCTAAAAACCTTCATTTAGACTAAGTATCACTTAACTTCTTTGGAAGTAAAATGTCATGTTAGATAATAGCATAAACTCCCACCAAGAAAATCCTCGCCTCCCTGCTTCCAGCTCTTTACTACATACAGTGTGCAAAGTGGCAATCTGCCAGGTGGCTCATGTTCCCACAGGGTCAGGAGAGGCCTGGCTCTCCCACCAGTCTTCGCAGGCTCTCCCACACCCTCTCTTAACCTCTCTCCACCCAACTCCCAAGTGCTCAGCTCTCGTGGGCAGCCTCCCAAAGCTCAGCAGGCACACCCAACACTGTCTTTCTGGTGTGTTCTTCTGCCCTCTGCTCCCATCGCACCCTCTCCCTGGGGCACATCCTTCACGCTCATGACTTCATCCTTCCTCTTGTGACTCATCCTTGCAACTTCACAGAAATTCAGGTGATTCCGACGCTACTTTCCAGCCCCTATATCTCTCAGTTACTTTAAGCACTTTAAGTCAAACTCTGAAGGAAGCATCTATGTACTTTTAAAGAATAAGAGAAGGGACCAACTACAGTTCAACTCACAACCTGCCAAATTCCTAGAATGGTTGGTGTGTACTGGGAGGGAGGGGTCAAGACCACACTTTGTGTGGTCTGCGTATTTATAAAAAACTGTTAAAATAAAAATTGAGTAATCTGGGTTTTATCTCTTTTTATTTTTGAGGCTATCCCTCACAGGAGGGTAGTAAATAATGAAACGTCCCAAACTTTTGAAAAGAGAAGGCCCGAAATGACACAAAATTAGGCAAATTTGCTCATGAAGAAAGAAAGAATAGAGGCTCTCAATGTGGGACACACAGATGCAGGTCTGAATCCCTGAAAGTATGGGCAAGGTTCTGAGACTGTGTGTATATAAACATTTTGAGCAGAGTCTGTAGCTTTCATCATATTTCAAAGGGTCTGAGACTCACATGAGGACTACTGCCTTAGGTCTTAAGCATGAAATGCAATGAAATTATGAGGTAAAGAAAGGTTATCTATTTACATGATAAATATTTTTAAGACACCAACGAGTATATGCTTGCAGTCATTAAGTCCATTACAGTGCATATCTGTTAACTCTGTGTATCTTCACAGTGTGATCTTCACCACAACTTGCAAAGTGTAACCATTCAGTGCCTTCTGCTTCATTCTGTTCAGTTTTTCCATTACAGTTCTTCCAGCATAATTTTTTGATAGCAAGTGTATGACTTTGGCTAAAACAAAGATAGAGAAATCATGAAATGAATGTATGCTATGACTATGAAATATTTTTCTGGGTGCTCACCTGCATATTAATTCAGTTAGTATGCTCTTCCTATTAGTGTTGTTAACATAAATAGAAGTCAAAACCTGACCATCTAAATGTACAGGTTTTAAAATACCATCACTAATATTTATAATACCACCAGCAATTTTATGTTAGCCTTGAAAACGTTTTACTTACTGACCAAGGATACCACCAAAAAGAGCAAGAAATAGACAATGCATTTATGTCAAATTTTGCTTTAACCATCAATTTTAACTATTAAAATCAGTCTTTCAGGTAACATTACTAAATGTGTTTCTTTTCTAAAGAATTCCAACTTTGCAACATATTCTATATTTGATCTTCTGACATCCCTGTAACTTGAATGGACGCTTACTCTCATTATTTACTGCTGGGTAAGAAAAGATAGTGAAAGATTTAATAGACTACCCAGTGAAAGAACCTTGGTCTCCAATGTGACCTGTAACTGCATGACCCTGGGCAAGATGTTCATATTAACACACTACCCCCAGCCCCCATCCTCATGGCTAACCTAGGATGCTACCAAACATAGATTATTAATAAATCTCTATGAAATATAATATCCTCTATAAATTTAACCTGCAAACCAGTCCTCCAAACCAAAACGGAATAAGGTGAATATGGTGCAAGTTTTAAAGCAGTAAACACTGAAAATAATATCTGAGCTCACAAATTATACTTGCAGACTCTGAGAGTCCCTGTCACCAACGCACTCTCAGGATCAAAAGAATGAAGTATAGCCTCGAAGTGATGAAACACATTTAGAAAAATCAGCACACCAGAACCTAAGTCACCAAATGACTGTGAGCCCTTGCAAGTGGCCACTCTAGAAGGGTCCACACATTCCAACAATGCTGCAGTGTTTCCTGAAATTCTCCTAAAGGAAATGCTTCCACACAGACTACGACCTGAGTATTCTCAATGAGAGCTCATCTTCCTTTGAGGATGAATCTGATTACTGAAAGAAGTCAAAAGTCATCTGGATATGAGCTTATAAATAAGATGAAGGTTAAGCTAAAAAAAAAAAAAGTGAATGGTCAAAATGAGGAAAACTTTATATAAAAGGTATCATAATTGGTTTTCTTGCATCACTGGTAAGCTAGTTTTGAACACAGTTCCTAAAGAGAAGTTCCAAAAATATTTTAAGTAACAGCAACATCACTGGGATCTCATTTGTTCTGGATTAATATTAAAGTTCTCTCATTTCATTAAAAGAATGATTTGAAGTAGTGACATCACTGAAACAAGAATATATTTAGACTAGTATATATATATATATATATATATATAGTACTTTGCTTCCCAGAGAAGTTACTTTGAGGGACAGTACTTATTTGGCTATATATGCTTTGAGATGGTATGTTTCGTTTCTTTTCTTTTTTGGTAATGTTCTTTAAATCCAGCGTGTTAACAGATCACATTTAGAAGACAGGGAGTTCGGGGAGCCAACCTAGAAGGCAGTGCTTGCTTATATTACCTTCGTTTATATTTCATTATCAGCAAAACCTTTCATTTGAAAAGTACTCGTAATCTGATAAGTGTAATATTAGCAATCCAAATAATATAAGGTAAGCCAGGAATTAGTTCTTGCAAATCCAAAGTCACCACAATGACTAAAAAAATTTTAAATGAAAAACTCAAATTCTGTACATGTCCCCTGCCCATACTTTCTGAGGGGCTTCTTGCCACTGTTCCACATTCAGGCCACAGAAGTGGTCTGGGTACTAGGCAGAGGCAGAGCAAGCATCATGGGTAGGGCAAAGTGAAAGGAAGGAAAAGAAGAGGAGGGGAGGCCAGGAAGAGAGGAAGTTTCAAGTGCCTGAGACATGGAATTTCATTGGATACCTCTCTGTTCAGTAAGCCAATAGCATGAACTGTTTCAACAGCTAAACCCAGCATCAGAGAGGTGGGAGAGAACCCATGAGGACAGCAGTAATAAAGCAGATCTCATTTTAAATACATTTAAATAAATACAATTATCATGAGCATTAACATGCTTTGCTGGTAAGGAGACAAACTCCCCTGGAAGGTACATCTTGTACAATATGTCTCTCGGCATCAAGCCAATGACCTTCCTCATGATGCTGTTGTTTGGAATTGTATTTGAAGTTATATTTTGGATAGTTTAAATACATGAAGGTTGAAGAATCCTAAAACAAATCTAACACAGAATGACATGAATGACTTTTTGAAAGTTTAGTCATTTTTAACTAATGAAATGGGTAAAGAAGTAGATTAAAAAGTGTTCCCTGCTGTCTAAGCAGGCAAATGAGGAGGAGGCTGTAAATAGCAGGTGCTCTGAGCAGCTCAGGTGGCAAAGGCCCACGCCCAGGGCACGAGGCTCAGGAGCACTTACTCTGCCTGAAGGCTGGTCACAGGGCTTTGAGGGGCACTTGACGGTTTACTCCATCTCAGGATGTGAGCTAAGGTGTTCAAACACGAGATTCGGCTACCAAACACAATCTATAATATTTCCAAAACAACACCAACATTTTGAATTAAATTTTACTAAGATTCTACTTAGTCAAATTCTGAAACTCATCATTATGAAAATCACTTTCATCTCCAATGCGCTGTCTGTAAACACAGTATCATGCAAACAAGCAATTTGGTCAAATAAACTTTTAAAAAACAAGTGCAGTATAGTAATAAATGTCAATCTCAAGAGACTGTCAAAACACAGAGGTACAAATTAGCAGTGAGCACCATGAACAGATCTGTGTTTCTCTCCACGCAAATGTGACATAAGATTTGCTGCTAAAGACTCCATGATATCTATCTAATCTGATGGAAGCAAAAACAGGAAGGAAATACCTTTGACTTGTTTCTACACAGTGCCTCCAGTCATTTATTTCTGGAACTTGATCAGTCTTCTTCCAAGAATATAAACAAATCTTTCCACACTCTAATCCTACTGCAACAACGTATCTGTTTTTAAGGGAAGGGAAAGACAGTGATTAATTTAGCATGAACTTCTGTTATCTCCATCATCACCAATCTAAAGTAGTTCTTCAGTGCTCCCAACTGTCTCTGGCTTACAAAGGACTCTGTTTAAAATTCGGGTCCAGGATCCAGTGCGCTGCTCTACTGTGCGCTCACAGAGCCTCCTCTCCATCGAGGATGCTCACGGTTTTACCTCTGCCCTCTGCTGGCAAGGCCTGTAAGCCAGTGTTTCCCTGGCTGGCAGCAGAGACCTTTGTTCTACTGAAGATACTTGTTACAGAGAAAGCACCACAGTCCTAAATTTGGTGAAATAAGAACCTCTCAAAAGCCACACTCCCGATCTCTATTTCACCACACTGAATATCATCAAGCTCTATCAATTTAGCAATTCTTTTGAGAGGAGTTCCCTGGTGGTCCAGTGTTTGGGGCTCTGAGCTTCCACTGTGGGGGGGCCTGGGTTTGATACCTGATCTGGGAACTAGGATCCCACAAGCCACGCACCGCAGCCAAACCAACCAACAAATAAATAAATAAATAGGGGTTGATCAGAAAGATAAGATAAAATAAAATGGTGTTAAAAACAAAAAAGAAATCCTATGAGAAACATAAGCATTATAAAAAAAAATAGTTAACTTGGAAGCTAAGAGAACCCAAAGATGAAAGTATAAGAGGGCTACACATTGAGAAACTAAGTGGTCTTCTTAAAGAAAACATAAGATGAAGCCCCACACAGAGACTGACCGTTGGGTAAGGTTAAGTACTGGGCAGACACTGATGGCAGTCACAGCTCCGCCCACGTCCAGAACGGAGGAGCAGGGGCCGATGCTGTGCTCAGTGGAGTCATCGCTGGAGTCGCACTCACCCCAGACAACCACCTAACACAAACAGATCAAACTCTGTGAAACTTTCTCTTTGCAAGGTTTCTAGCAATGCATTAGAGAGTTTCAATGGCATAGAGGACACTGACATTTTAAAAAATGCATCATTTTCATTTGTGTTCCAGGACTTCTGAGCATTTCAAGCATCACAGAGAAGCCACCATGTAGCAGATACCTGTCTCTGAGACCTCAACTACTCAACTGTGCTGGTCCAAAGATGACTGTCCCTGCCCAGAGACCAGGTGTGTTTAGCCTGCTCTTTACACTCAGGAAACCAGTTCTGATCCAGTGAGATTCTGTCCACCACGTCCTCAAGGTGCTCGTGCACCACCCCAAGAAATTACCACAAAAGGCATGAAACCAACCAAGTCCCCGTCTCTTCTTCTACACCACCCACTGCTCATGGAATCAGCTCAGCTCACTCGGGAGGCCCTAACCTTGATGATACACCGCATAAGAAATGAGGCTTTCCTGGAAGCTCATGCCTCAGAAGGGTGTGAATGGTCACAAAGAAATGGAGAGGGAAGTGAAAACGCAGGACCAAAGCAAGATTCTGAGCAGAGGGCTCCGCCCAAGCAAGCAGGAGTGCATTTCTGAGACTGCATGGCGGATGATACTTTGTCCGTTTCAGCCTTGACCTAACTGTGACAGCCACAGCTGGACCATCTGCTACCAGGCCTGACTGGAAGGCAGAAGCAGTCCTGCTGCCTGAGCAGCTAGCAGAGTAGGAAGACAAATGCCGGGGAAGAAATGAATAGGCAAATGACAGAAGTAAAGGTCTGAGAGAAAGCACTTCAGAGGCTAACATTTCAGTGTTTCATTGAGTGACAGCATGCTGTGTTAGTCCTCTGCTTCTGTAACTTGTACCATGACTGTGACTGGAGAGGGCAGGAGAGGAGAGGAAACGCTCAAGTGCCTCAGCGCCTCTGGTCTGCAGGAAGTGCAGAAAAAGGAAAGGATGCTTTAAAGGGCATGAAAACAGAGGAAAGACCAGAGGCCAGGGGAACATTTCCCAGAGAACAAGGGCGAGGGTCATGGTCAAGAACCTACTGCTAGCTAACTTGTTCTGATTTTTTTCACGGCTCGTGACACACACAGGCACACACCCCGCCTCCTTCGCTGAATGAAAAATGTAATAATCATTCATTATAGAAAGAATTTTAAATTCCCAAAAGTATGAAAAAGAAAAGCAGAAACTGTCTTTCCCTATGTCCCTCCATCCACTCCTGCTCTCCTACTTTCTTAGTCCTGACCCATTTCCTTTACTACTTTTTCTCCTACTGGAGCCATCTGATAGTCATGTGTCTGAAGGGACTTCTTCTCGTATTTGATATTTCAGAGACATGTATTATAGAATTTAACAAGTAAGAAAAGCCTTTTTATGTATGCATATGAAAAACACAGAAGGAAATAAATAAACTGATTTTTAAAAGATGTATCAGAAAATTAGGATTACGTGCTTTTTATCCAAACACACCTGTAATATTATTTTGCATTTGAAAAAATATTAAGTTAAAAAAAATTACCTTTTTGTCCCGACTTCCAGTGAAGAAATACTTGCCATCAGGACTCCAATCACAAGACCAAATAATTCTACTGTGCACAGCGGTGATTTTGTTAGTGAAGGCAAAGAGACTGAAAACTGGGTCTGAAAGAAACACATATGCACTAGTCACAAAGTGGAGAGAGCAGTTTTTTACCTGTTAGAAAGCTATGCTTAAATGCCATACACAACATGTAATTTAACAATCAATTTATGTACACAGACTTTTGCAACCAAGGCCAGGCAGCTGATCCCTCACCAGAAGGCTATGTGCATACAGTTATTTTTCTAGTAGGAAATGCTTTTATACTGACTAGTCACTCTCTAGTGACTGATGACAAACATCTTCTGGACACTTAACTAAAAGTTCAATTTATGCTTATGGAAGAAGCCTGATGAAATTTAAACTTACTCAGGAAGTAGCCAGATCTGTGTATTAAGCTATGGAAAAAAAGACTAATGAACCCTTAAATAATGTAAAAGAAAAAAACGAACTTAAAAAAAATCTCTTCCCTTGCAATATTTTAAGTGTAGGGTAACTAACTTCTAGCCCTCATAGGGACTAAAAGTAAAAGACATAACTGTGTATGGAGGGTAGACTAATGTATCTATTAATCCACAATCCATAAAGATACAGCAAATTAAAGGATTTGTTATTAGTATAATATCACTTTAACTTTTTTAAAAAAGTAAAAGTTGCATGTTAGGAAATCACTAGTTGCAAATGAAATCAGTCTGTTACAACATATACTGCTCAATATGTGTCATAGTCCCTGGTATTCTCTAAAACACAAAAAACCCAAAGGACTAAACATATCCTAAGATGAAACTGCAGTAGGTTTTATCAATGGAAAAATTAAAAACAGGATTAAACAACACAAAGTACTTTAAATGCTCTCTAGATTTTACCTACTCAATGAAACTGGAAGAATAAGAATAGGCTACTGCTGCAATCACACGAAGCTTTTTTTCCTTTTCCTTTTCCTTTTTTTTTTTCAACTTATGCCAGATCCAAAGTAGAATGCAGGTAGGTGTGTTAACATTTTGCCCAGGGGTCATGTTATTCACAAATGGATGCCTAAAACACCCCCTCCCAATTATCACTGTGACAGAGGTGGGTAGGTGAATGGTAAAGACAATGGTCCTTCTGAGTTTCATAATTTAACTGTATATTCATTATTCCTGTCCCATAAAATCCTCAGTATATATCATCCATTTGGTTTTATGGTGGCATTCTGTAACCATCTGTGAAATCCAAATTTTCTACATGTAGATTTTTATGTTTCTTTAACTGAGATGTCTGAATACATATCATCCTTACAAGGAAGGTCAAGTCTTCCTCAGTTATCACAAAACTTTGAAAGACTCACAACAACCAGACTCTGCCCTTCACCCTGTTATCATTTCTATTTCTCTTTACACAATAGCTGCTCAAAGTAGGTAAATGGACATAACTGTTTCACTAATAATCTTCCCAACCAGCAGCTGTTTTACCTAACTCAGGTGAGACTGTGTCCTGCCTTTTCCACAGTGACCAGGTCCGATCTCTGGAAACAGCTAGTAGGAACTTGTCATCAGGAGAGAAGGCCATCTGTGTGACAGTCAAACTGTGGAAAATTAAATTCTGCACCTGTTTCCAAGATGCAGTGTTCCAAAGAATGATAGCTGCATGCTCTTTCTTAGCTGCCTACAGGACAGAGATGAAACAATAAAGCAATTAAAGTGAAATGAACCGAAAACATTTTTCAAAATAATATATTGTTTCTATGGTATTTTTTATGTATCTGTGTAAAAAAAAAACAACTTCTGAGAAAATACTATAAATACTATAACAAGGTGTAACCTCTGAGAAGAGACAGACTGGAATTAGAAATGATGAATAATTAGAGACTGGCACTGAAATCACAATTTTAAAAATTGAGTTATATTTAACATACAATATTATATTAGTTTCAGGTATATGACATAGTGGTTCAATATTTTTATACATTATGAAATGATCACCACAGTAAGTCTAGTTACTATCCATCATCATACAAAGTTGTTACCATATTATTGACTATATCCCCTATGGGTACCTTACATCCCTGTGACTTATTTTATAACTGAAAGTTTATACCTCTTAAACCCCTACTTCAGTCATCCCTCCACCCCGCTGAAAACACCCTGTCTATTCCCTGTACCTATGAATCTGTTTCTGTTCTGTTTGTTCATTTGTTTTGTTTTTTAGATTCCATATATAAATGAAATCATTTGGTGTGTGTCTTTCTCTAACTTATTTACTCATTTCACTTAGCATAATACCCTCCAGGTCCATCCATGTTGCCACAAATGGCAAGATTTCATTCCTCTTTTTTAAGGCTGAGTAATATTCCATCACACACACACACACACACACACACACACACACACACCCCACCCCTTCCTTATCCATTCCCCTATCAATGGGCACTTCGGCTGCTTCCATATCTTGGCTATTGTAAATAATGCTACAATGAACATAGAGGTACATATATCTTTATAAATTAATGTTTTCATTTCCTTTGGATAAACAGCCAAAAGAAGAAGTGCTGGATCATATGGTATAGTTCTATTTTTAATTTTTTGAGGAACCTCCATACTACTTTAATATTTTACAAGAAGAATACATCTGTGTATTAACTGTGTAATTAGTAGTTTAGAAACTTTCACTTCTGGTCAATATGGAGTAACAGGGACCAGATTTACTCTCTTGTGTGAAAAAAACTAAAAGATCAGACAAAATACACGAAATAATGGCACTCCAAAATATTAGGTATCTGGCAACAAAGAACACTGATACTTAAAAGACAAAATGAATCACAGAGTAGGAAAAAAAGAAAAAGAAAAAAACAATCACTGAACTCTATGACAACGTCAAGCAGCCAAATATAACTACAGTCTGCAAAAGGATAAGAAAAAAATACTTAAAAAGATAATGGCCAAAAAATTTCCAAATTCAATGAAAACAATAAACCTACAGATCTAAGACGTTCAATAAAACCCAAGCACAAGAAACATGAAGAAAACTATACAACAGAAATCAAATTGTTTAAAACCACTGAAAAATATAAAATTGCAGCTGGAGGAAAAAAAACCATTACTAAGTAACAAAGAAAAATGACAGTGGGCTTCTCATCCAAAACAATGCAAGTCAGAGGAAAATGGAGCAACATTTTTGAAGTACCTAAGGGAAAACCAACAGTTCTTTAGCCACCACTAATACTGTTAAAAAGTGAAGGAGAAATAGATCCTTTTCAGACAGGCAAAAAGCTGAAAAAATTCCTGACCAGCAGAACTGCATTATGAGGAATGTTAAGAACATCCTGTAGGCAGCAGGAAAATAATATCTGATGGAAAAAATATTTTTATTATTTAAATATCTTTAGGGATAATTAACTGTTAAAGTATAAATAATATTGTGGGATTTCTGTGAAGAAGTAAAATGTACAAAAACAATACCACAAAGTAGAAGGAAATGAAAGTATACTTATGTTCTCATACACAAATAGTGCAGTATTACTTGATGGTAAACTGTGGTAAATTAAAGATATATAGTATAAAATGTGAAACAACCAATAAAATAACAAAGAGTCATATCTACTAAACAAAACAAAAAAAAGAAATAAAATGGAATCATAAAAAGGCATCACTTAATCCAAAATAAGTATAATGGATCAAAGAACAGATAGATCAAATAGAAAACAAATAGCAAGATGAAAGGAGTTAATCTATCATATCAATTATTACATCAAATGCAAATGATCTAATAAGCACCCCTATTAAAATGAAAGATTATCAAGATGAGAAAAACAGCAAGACCCAATTACATGCTGTCTCCAAGAAACCCACTTGAAATAAAAGGAAACAAACAGCTTAAAGTAAAATGATGGAAAAAGATACATAATTCAAGCACTACTCAAAGGAAACCTGGAGTGGCTACACTAACATCAGAGAAAGTAAACTTCAGAGCAGAAAATATTACCAGAAGTAAAGAGGTTCATTGCATAATAAGAAACTAGTCAGTTAATCAAGAGAAAATAACCATCATAAATGTTTAGGATCTAACAACAGAACTTCAAAAATACATAAAGTACAAACTGAAGGAACTATAAGGATTAAAAGACAAGTCCACAATTATAGTTAGAGATTTCAAAATGCCATTCACGATAGAACCAAAAGAATAAAGAAGACAATACTGTCAACCAATGTAATTCATATTTTCAGAACACTCGACCCAAAATAAACAGAATCCAAATTCTTCTCAAAAGAACATGGAAATTTACCAAGATTAAATATCAAAGGATTGAAGTCATACTATGTTTTCTGAACAAAATAAACTTAAATTAGAAATCAGTAACAGAAAGATATCTGAAAAACACTCAGTATATGGAAACTAATACATTTCAAAATAACCTAAGTTAAAAAATAAAATCAAAGAGAAATTAGAAAGTGTTTTTAATTGAATGAAAATGAAAACACAACGTATCAAAATTTGCAGAATGCCTCGAAAGCAATACTTAGAGGAAAACATAGCACTTAACACCTATATTAGAAAGAAAGATCTAGAATCAATGACCTCAGTTTTAACCTTATTAGAGACAGAAAAAGAAATGAGGACTTCCCTTGTAGTGCAGTGGTTAAGAATCTGCCTGCCAATGCAGAGGACACGGTTCAAGCCCTGGTCCAGGAGGATCCCACATGCCGCGGAGCAACTAAACCTGTGCGCCACAACTACTGAGCCTGTGCTCTACAACCTGTGAGCCACAAATACTGAGCCCACGTGCCACAACTACTGAAGCCTGTGCACCTAGAGCCTGTGCTCCGCAACAAGGGAAGCCACCACAGTGAGAAGCCAGTGCACCACAATGGAGTGTATGTAGCTCCCTTTCGTCGCAACCAGAGAAAGCCCGTATGCAGCAATGAAGACCCAATGCAGCCAAAAGTAAATCAAAATAAATAAAATAAATAAACCAAAAGCTTGTTCTCTGAAAATATTAATAAAATCATAAACTCATTAATTTCCTGGTCAATTCCCAGAATTCTCTCCCACCAAAAAAAAAAAAGAGGGTATGAGAGAAAAGAGACAAATTGCCAATAACAGGAATAAGAAAGGTAACATCACCAGGGATTCTTCAGGTAATAACAGGATCAAAAGGGAATACTATGAACAACTTTATGCCAATAAATATGACAAATCAGATAAAAGGGGCAAATTTCCTGAAAGACACAAACCATCAAAGTACACCCACGAAAAATTAGATATCTTGAATGAAACAGCCCTGCATCTATTTAAAAAATTATAGGTAGTTAAAAACCTTCCCACAAAGATAACTCAAGGTTAGTTTGCTTCACTGGGAAATTCTACCAAATATTTAAAAAAGGAAATACCAATTCTTCAGAAACTCTTCCAGAAAATTGCAAAGGAGGAAATATTTCTATGAAGCTAATATTACTGTGATACCAAAACCAGATGAAGCCATTACAAGGAAAGAAAACTACACAGCAATGTCTCTCACATACTATATATGAAAGTTTTAAACAAAATTTTAGCAAATTGAATCCAACAATATATAAAAATATAAGAAATCATCAACAAAATGAAAAGGCAACCTACTGAATGGGAGAAAATGTTTGCAAATCATCTGATAAGGGGTTAATATAAAAACTATATAAAGAACACATACATCTGAATAGCAAAATATAAAATAAAATTAAATAAATAAATAAAAAATAGGCAAAGGATCTAAATAGACATTTTTCCAAAGAAGACATATACATGGCCAACAGAAACATGAAAAGATGCTCAACATCACTAATCATAAGGGTAATGCAAATCAAAACCACAATGAGATATCACCTTACACCCATTAGACTGGCTATCATCAAAAAGACAAGGAATAAGTGCTGGAGAGGATATGGGGAAAAGGGAACCCTGTGCCTTGCTGGTGGAAATGTAAACTGGTGCAGCCACTATGAAAAACAGTATGGAGGTTCCTCAAAAAATTAAAACTGGAATTAACATATGATCCAGCAATTCCACTTCTGGGTATTTACCCAAAGAAAATAAAAACACTAACTTGAAAAGATATGTGTACCCCCATGTTCACTGCAGCATTATTTATGATAGCCAACATATGGAAACAACCTAAGTGTCCATCAAATGGATAAAGAAAATGGATCAATGGATAAAGAGAACGGACAGACACACACACCATGGTGGAAGAGTATTCAGCCATAAAAAACAATGAGGGCTTCCCTGGTGGCGCAGTGGTTGAGAGTCCGCCTGCCGATGCAGAGGACACAGGTTCGTGCCCCGGTCCAGGAAGGACCCACGTGCCACGGAGCGACTGGGCCCGTGAGCCATGGCCGCTGAGCCTGCGCGTCCGGAGCCTGTGCTCCGCAACGGGAGAGGCCACAACAGTGAGAGGCCTGCGTGCCGCAAAAAAAAACAAAAAATAAAACAAAAAAAAACCCAATGAAATATTTCCATTTGTGACAACATGGATAGACCTTGTGGGCATTATGCTAAGTGAGATAAGTCAGACAAAGACAAATACTGTACGATCTCACTTATAAGCCGAATCTAAAAACAGCAACAATAAAAAAAACCACCAAGCTCACAGACATACAGAGGATGAATGGTGAGATGCCAGAAGCCAAGACTGGGGGATAGATGAAATGGGTGAAGGGAGTCAAAACGTACAAACGTCCAGCTATAAATAACGAAGTCAGGGGGATGTAACATAGAGCATGGCGATTATAGTTAATATTGCACTGCGTATTTGAAAGTTGCTGAAATCTTAAAAGTCCTCAGCACAAGAAAAAAATATTTCTTGTAACTGTGTATGATGATGGATGTTAGCTAGACTTATTGTGGTGATCACTTCACAATGTATACAAATATTGAATCATTACGTTGCCCACCTGAAACTAATATAATGTTGTATATATATCAGTTATACCTCAATAAAGAGAATAATTGAAAAAATATATATATATAATATAAGCATTTGGGGTTTGGTTCCAGGAGTGCAAAGTTGGTTCATCATTTGAAAAATCAATCCATGTAATTCACCACATTAATAAACTAAAATGGGAAAAACATACGATCATGTTAAGAGATAAAGAAAAAACATCTGACAAAACCTAACATCCATTCCTGATAAAAACTCTCTGCAAACTAGGAACCGCAGGGAGATTTTGCAACCTGATAAAGAAGAGCCATAAAAAAAAATCCACAGCAAGCATAACACTTAATGGACAAAACTAAATATTCTGTTGCTGAGATGAGGAATAGGTGAGGACTTCTGATGTTACAACGTCTAGTCAACATTAAGACATCCATATGGGAAAGGAAGAAGTAAAATTTTCTTTATTCACAGGCAACATAAGCATCTATGTGGAAAATCCAATATCTACAATAAAGCTATAAGAAGTAATAAGTTTAGCAAGTTGCAGGATAAAAAACTGATTACAAAAAGCAACTGCATTTCCTTATGTGAGCAATGAACAATCAGACATAAAATATATGAAATAAGGATAAATCTGACAAAATATGTGTAAGACCTGACACTGAAAAGTACAAAATATTCCTGATAATATTAAGATGTTAACACTGGGGAAAATTGGGTAGGAGGTATAATGGTATTCTAGGTACTATCTCTGCAACTTTCGCTAAATATAAAATTATTCCAAGATAAAAGGCTTACTAAAAAAAAACAAACAAAACCCTGAGAGAAATTAAAGATCTAAATAAATGAGAGGCATACTGCATTCATGTGTCAAGACTCAATATTGTTAAAATTCTTCCACAATTAATCTATAGATTCAATGCAATCCCCATCAAAATTCCAGCACATACTTTTGTAGAAACTGTCAAGCTGATTATAAAATTCATGTGGAAAAGTAAAGAACCTAGAATATCCAAACTACATCTGAAAAGTGAGAAGAGAGTTAGAAGACAATTACTTCCTGGTTTCAAGACACAGTATAAAAAGCTATAGTTGTTAAAGAGACTGCGGCACTGGCATCAAAACAGGAAAGAAAAAAAAAAAGATGAGTAGGACAAAATAAAGTCTAGAAATAGACCCAAACATATATGGACAGCTAATTTTGACAAAGATGCAAAAGGTACGAGGTGAAGGGATAGTCTTTTCAACAAATAATGATGGAACAACTGGATATCCACATGCAAAAAAAATCAACTGTAATATATACTCCATACAACAGGAAGAATTAATAAAAGATGTATCATAGTTCTAAACATAAAACTTAAAATCTATAAAACTCCTAGAACAAAATGTGGCAGAAGAACTTGAGTCAGGCAAAGATTTCTTTCTTTCCTTTTTCTTTTATGGCCACTCTGCACAGCATGCGGGATCTTAGTTCCCTGACCAGGGATCAAACCCACGCCCCCTGCAGTGGGAGTGTGAAATCTTAACCACTGGACCACCAGGGAAGTCCCAGGCAAAGATTTCTTAGATACTACATTAGAAGCACAAACCCAATACAGAAAAAAACTGATAAATTAGACTTCACCAAAACATACAACTTCTGCTCTTTGAAAAACATTGTTAAGAAAATGAAGGAAAAGTCACTGGGGAAAACTACCTACATAGCATATATCTGATAAAGTAGTATCCAGGGTATATAAAGAGCTTTTCAAAATTCGGTAATAAGAAAACAATACAATAAAGAACTGGGCAAAAGATTTGAACAGATACTTCATCAAAGAAGACATACAGTTGGAAAATTAGCACATGAAAAGCTGTTCAACATCATTTAATCATTATGGAAATGCAAATTACAGGCACAATGAGATATTACAAACCTATCAGAATGGCTAATGTTAAAAAGACTGACAATACCATGCACTGGTGAGGGCGTGGAGCAACTGGAACTCTCATATATTGCTAGTGGGATTGTACAATGGTACAACCACTTTGGAAAATAGTTTGTCAATTTCTTAAAAATTTAAATATACATCTACCATATACCCAGCAATTCCACTCATATGTATTTACTCAAGAGAAATGAAAGCATATATCCATGCAAAGACTTGTATACAAATACTCATAACTGCTTTATTAATAAAAGCCAAAAACTGGAAATCACCCAAATGTCCATTAATAAGTGTATGGATCAACAAATTGTAGTATATCTGTAAAAGGGAAGACTATGCAGAAAAAAAAAATGAGCAACTGATACATGCAACAACATGGATGAATCTCAAATTATTATGCTAAATGAAAAAAGCCAGATGAAAAAGACTGCATACTATATGACTCCATTCATACAAAAATTTAGAAAATGTAAACTACTCTATCATGATAAAAAGCAGATTAGTGGTTTACTAGGGATGGGGCAGAGGAAATTTGGAGGGCTGATGGTATGTTCACTATCTTGATATGCAGTGATGATTTCACAGGTATAAACATATGTCAGAATTTATCAAATTGTTCACTTTCAACATGCAGTTGACAGCACGCTAATGACACCTAAATAAAGCAGCTAAAAATGTTAGTTCAAAAAAGAAATGCACATACTTGCTACAAGTGAGCCAACTTGAAAAGGAGAAAATAATTATGTGACTGACAGTGTCCTAAGACACAAATTGGCTGCTGAGTAGAAGCACAGTTATTCTTGCTACTTATGCCCTATTCTTTCCAAAGGCCCTTGTATTAACAGAAGGAAGTACCACCCTCTCAGTACCACCCTCACAAAGAGGACAACAAACAAGGGGGTGGGGCAGAAGGAGCACAACAATTATTTCCTAGGATGTCCCTCAATACAGGCCAGTAGCAAGAAACCACAGCAAGAGCAGGGACAAAAAACAAGCATACCGAAAATCCCCCAAAACAAAAAAACCCCATAGGTGCCCATCCAGGTGGGCAGCTCTCATCAACATGCTTAAAACAGATAAATAAATTTTCTTGGTGTTTTAATAAATAAATTTTAGGAAAGTTAGGGGAATGTGTAGGTCTCGGACCTTTCACACAATCCTCCACAGTATATAGATAAATACTGAATAGCAAGTTCAAGATCATTCTCCCAGGCAGATGTCTGAGATGCACTATTCCGCAGTGTCACGTGCTGGTGGCTCACTGAGCTGGCCACCATCCTGCCTCACCGTGGCAAGGGCCAAGGGACTCTACTCACTTAGGTCAGCACCCACAGTGTCCTCAAGAGATGGTCAGATGGCATACACGGTGCAGGGTTTCACCTTCTCATGTCTCCAGGACTCCCATTACTAAAAATTTATGTTACCACATTTTTAGCTCTCATTTTAAGATACCTGATTAAATAGTTTCTGAGTAGGGGCATAAATCAACTCAAACCAAGTATTTAAGAACAAAAATGTGCAGCTGAAACAGATTTAAAAGGCAACTGCAAGCTTCTGATGGGACAGAATGGAAAAGAGACTGAGAAAGCAAGATTCAGAAAAATCAGGCACCTGTGGCCTTTCGTGTCAAATTCTGCCTCCATCACTACTAAGCTTGCAGGAGCCTGATGACTCAAATAACCTGTGACCAAGTAGAATAAAAAAGTAAAATGCCCTACCTTACAAGCTGAGGCAAGCAGTGTCTTTGAATTGCTACAAGCAACACAAAATATTTCATAACCATGTCCGTATCTAAAATTTAAAAAGAGAAAATGGATGACCCCTGTAAGTAGGTAATTAGTAAATGTACCTATTCTTGTGCTGCAAAATTTTTAAATGAGGGAAGAAATCAACCTCTCCAGCTAACACACAGTTCTTTTAAGAAACATTGTACTTTTGTCTAGGTAAATATTTGGGGTAAAAGCAGAGACTGGAGAAAAATGCCAACTTCCTAGTAGTAATACAACTTATTCAAACAACTAGATTAAAATACAAGTTTTCACCGCCAGCCAGCCACTACCATAAATAACAAACCATAGAAAGGTCCTGATAGGGAAACACTGTAGGAAAAAAAAGACCAAGAGAATAACAAAACTTAAAATTTTTTTTAAAAAGGAAAAAAAATAGTGTTATGTCTCTCTACTTTAAAAATCAAGACCAATAAATCTAGTAAATATAATACATAGCAATATAAATATCTATGTGAAGTTTGATTTTCACCCCTTATGAAGGCCATCAAGAGATGTTTACAGCAGGAGGGAAAATGTAGGTAAGAGGAAAGCAAAGGAGAAAATCAAACTGGTTGGGAAGGGGGCATCACAAGTTACGATCGAATCAGACTAAAGAGCTAAGTACACTTTAACTTACAGTTTTTGAACTTCAGGCCACAAAGTATTTTGCAGAAGATGATCCTCAGTGGGAGGTTCTACAATAAATTTATAGCATTGCAATTAATTTTTCCACTTTCATGCAGATAAACAAGTGAATTCTGCAGCACTTATTGAGGTCAGTGGTGACAGACTCCATACTATGTGTACTGTACTAATGATTCTAGAGAACCGTCTTTTTGCGTTTTCTTACCAGTAAGTATGGAGGGTTGAAAGGCCACCTGGTGATATTCGAAACCAGTACTAGTTAACAGCTCCTCTTCATCAGAAGGCTGAGAAGCTATATCTCCTAGTTCAAAACAAACATCAACATCATGAACGTAGTCACCAACTTTATGTCTCCTGCTCATGTCCCAATATTAAGGCCACTAGTTAGGAAATAGTGGTACCTGAAGGCAGTGTAATTCAACGCTGTATCCGCGTGATGGCAAAGCCAAGGGTATTTCCACTACTCTGGTATTTTCCAAATGCGCTCCTTAGAGCACTGGTCAATTCCATAGATTACTTCCTTTTCCTTTGACCTAATGTTTCCCAAACTTTTTAAACTGTGGAACACATTTTTCAAGCTATCCACATTAGCATCTGTGGTTGTGAGTGCTCCATGAAATACACTTTGTAAAAGCAGCACCTATTTCAGGGTCTGCATGTGTACACAGAATACTTACCATGAAATAGCTTATAGAAGAGAGATGCATGTACTGTGATTTTTAAAAATAATAAATTACCTGTAATGAACATTAGGTACATAATATACAAATGTGTAACTAGGTTTTAAGCACCACTATAGGTTCAGTAATTTTGGAGATGAAAGCCTTACCCTGAAAGACAGCTTTATTTGATAATCCCAAAGCAGGGACGGTAGCTCCTTCTGGAAGATCACCATCTTGCTGGAATAAAAAGTATGATACATGTTTTAAATGCTAAAAGTTACTGTTACCTCAGTCACTATAAAAAAATGTTATGCTCACAAATGCTGAGAAGCAGTGTAAAGACCATTTTACCATTCTGTGTGGATATCTGCCCACACTTCCATTTCCTGAACTGAGAGATGCAATACTAAGCAATCACTCTCCAGCAGAGAGGCTCCAGCTAATCCCCAGCCCCGACCCAATCCATAAAGTCGGGCATCCTCTCATCCACAAGCTCATCAAACCCTGACAGCTCAATGGGTGTCAGGGTGTGACAAGGAAAGCACTGTGCTGGCTTCTAGCAAAGAATGGGCTGAGAATGGAAGGCCTGGAGCTTTATTTCCAAGAGTCTCACAGGCACATCCCTGGCGATGCTCATATAAACACACATGTTTCCCAGGAAGGCACACAGTATTTTCATTAAACATATTTAAAATTTTGAATATTTTAAAACCTTGTAACAGACTGCCCTTTGAAGTGGCAATAATCTGCTTATATCCTACAATATCAATTATTACATATGAAACAAATGCTAACCATCAAAATCGGCACATGTCCATAAGCTAAGAGCATTTCTTACAATTTAAATTTTAATACAGGGGCTGGAACTGAACACAAACATGAGCTATGGGAACTTAAACCATCACCAAGAATAGGTACCTGAAACGCAGGATGCTTTATTTTAGAAAACAAGAAAAATAAAACACCATGGAAAAGAGCAATAAGAGGCATTCCTATATACCCCAACATTTAGTATGGGAACAAACCCAAAAAGCAGCAAGAGGCTTCCCAGTCTACAGGAGTCCTGTATCTTAGGACACAGAATTGAATATACACCTGGGACTAGCCTCTTATGGAATCCTAAAACCACATTTCAATCCCTAGAATTGTCAGATCCTCAAACCAACTTGCCCTCCACCACCATATGCTCAGCACTGTATAATAACCAGTCGAGGCCTCCCTTTTGATCTTGTTCCACTGTCCATTAGCATTAGAAACAGCATAACAGAATCTTTCATCTCCTTTACCTAATCAAGAGAGCCTGTGGCCTGAGGCACCCATGATACACTCCAAGAAACATAGTTGGACATTTCTTTTAAAATGACTCTTACTTTCTTCTCCAGTCTTACCCAGACTGGTGCTAGTGTCCCCGCCTTCAAAGTCTCTGGGCTCAAAGGTATCCTGCTCCACATAACTCTTCACCCCAAAGTGCTTTTCATCACTTTCTTTGTTTAGGGACCTCCGCTGGTACCAGAGTCTGAACTATGCCTGCCTCCCAAGGTCCTCCACCATTTGACTTTCCCCCAGCCCCTCCATTTCCCTCTATATACTCTTCATTCAAGCAGCTCTGGCCACTCCACTGCTCTCTGTCCTTCCATCTGCCTATCAAAATTGTACTCATCCTTTTCAAGATCAGAAGCAAATTCATGACCCAACTCTAAGTACTGCAACAGACTGTATGACGTGCACTTCTGTGTAACACAACTACCTTCCTACTTACTTTCCCTTCCTTCATAACTGGTTACTTTATAATGTTTATAACCTATGTATTTTTGTAAGTGCGCAAATCTTTTGTAGAAAGGGTATAAACAAACATTAATAAAAACTTACCCTTTCAAAACTCAAATGAAGCCCCATTTTCTCATTATTCTACTACAGCGACCACTTCCTCCTATGAAAATTACTTTAGTCACAAGATTTAGCAATTAACTGGTTTCATCTAAAAATTACAGGTACATTAGTTCCATTGTCCACTACCCCTAATCTACATCTAGATGGCAATCTCCTTGAAAATATGACCCATCTATTATGCTTTGTTTTATCATAGTTACCAAGCACAGTGAAGACGCATAGTATTCGTGCCTTAATTTAACATTTTAATTCTTTACAGTCTCTTGGGCTTAACTGTTACAAAATTTCTTATATTAATATTTAATTTACTGCCTGCCACAGTGCACACAAAAGTTTGTCAAGCCAATAATAAAATGATTTGACTTTCTTTCTACCCATATACTCCATTTACAGCCTTAAGTGAAACTTTCTAAAATTTTTTTTTTTTTTTCGGTACGCGGGCCTCTCCCGTTGCGGAGCACAGGCTCCGGACGCGCAGGCTCAGCAGCCATGGCTCACGGGCCTAGCCGCTCCGCGGCATGTGGGATCTTCCCGGACCGGGACATGAACCCATGTCCCCTGCATCGGCAGGTGGACTCTCAACCACTGCACCACCAGGGAAGCCCTAAAATTTTATATGAAGGGTTAACTAGATCTAGTTAAAACATTTAGAGGAATACTCACGTTACAAAGCACGTGATTCAGTGACTGGCCCGTAATGGCACAAAAATTTTCCACAAAAATTCGAGGTGCAGAAAATACTCGAAGAACTTTTTCATCTGCTCCAGATACAAACTGAAACCTACTGATCATTGCCAAACATTTCAGGTCATAGCCATGTATCTGAGGCCTTGCAATTTCATGCCAGGTCACCTGGGTATCAAAATAAGATAAACAAAAATGATCACACGTTTCAAAAACTGAATTCTTTTCAACAATCACAAAATACCAGACACAAAATCATTCATTATGCCCTGGAAATGTGACCATGGGGCAGATTCATCCAAGTTGTTCTGTTTATCAACAGATCAATACTTTTTATTGCTGAGCAGTATTCCCTTGTACAGCTATACAACAACTTGTTGATCTATTCACCTACTTACAGACATTTGGGTTGTTTTCCAGTTTTTGTCTTACTAGAAAAAGTCACAAATTTTTGTGTATAAATCTGCATGAATATATTTCTCTTGGGTAAATATTACCTATGGCTATAATAACTGGATGATGTGGATGTATATTTAAATTTTTAAGAAACTGCCAAATGATTTCCCAAAGTGGCTGTACAGTTTAGAATCCCACCAGCAGTGTATGAGAGATCCAGCTGCCCACACCCTCCCTCATCAACACTCGTGCAGTCAGCCTTTCAACTGTATCATTCTAATAGGGGTGTCATGGTATCTCATTGTAGCTTTAATGTGCATTTCCCTAATGACTAATGGTGTTGAGAATCTTTTCCTGTTCTTATTTTCCATCCATACATCTTCTTTGGATAAACATCTTTTGCCCCCTTTTTTTAAAAAATGGATTGTTTTCTTATTACTGAGTTCCAAAAAGTTCTTTATATACTCTAGATAAAAATCTTTATCAGGTATGTGTTTTGTAAATACTTTCTCCCAGTTTGTGACTTTTCATTCCCCTGACAATGTCTTTAAAAGAGTAGAATTTCGCATTTTGGTAAAGTCTGATTTATTGATTTTTTTTAAAGGATCATGAATAAACAACAACTGAGTTATACTGATAACAAATTACCAAGAGCCACAGAAAACCACTCCAAAATTATTTGCCTTGTTTTTTACTTGACTATAGTGTTGTTCCCAATGTCCTCAACTCTACCAATTTTAATCTACCACATGCTGCTGAAGCAGAAATGTCAGTGGCCAATTTCATTAGCTTCATAGACTGACCCAGAGTCAGTTCCATGAATTTTTATCAGAAACTGAAGCTGACTATAGTTTCTCTGAGTATACAGTTCAATGGTTTATCAGTGGTAAAGTTTTATTGCAGTTTTTTAAAGCTCAGGGCCAAGCCTGAAAAGTTCCTTGAACAAAAACTGGCCTCGACCACTATTATTTAACACTATATGATGTTAGAAATTAGCTTTTACTACAGACTTGATAGTGTTTCTTTCTTTTTTTGGCTGCGCCACACGGTCTGTGGAATCCTAGTTCCTTGACCAGGGACCGAACCCAAACCCGAGCCCTCGGCAGTGAAAATACAGAGTCTCAGCCACTGGACCATCAGGGAATTCCCTTGTTAGTGTTTCCTAATGAGTTAAACCTAAAATTACAAGGTATTATGAGAACTTTTATGTGGAACTGAAGTAAACACATTTTGACAGCTAACATTTTAATTGTTTGAATTATAAAGAATATGTGTATGCTTAAGTTTCCTTTAACTGAAATACAGTTGAAATAAAATGTGGTGTTATGTTAGTTTCAGGTGTATAACATAGTGACTCGACATTTAAATACATTACAAAATCGTCGACCATGGTAAGTCTAGTAACCACCTGTCCCCATACAAAGTAATTACAGCATTATTGACCATATTCCTTATGCTGTATATCACACTCTTGTGACTTATTTATAACTGGAAGTTTGTGCCTCTTAATCCCTTTACCTATTTCACCTGGCTCCAAACCTCTGGCAAACACCCGTTTTTTTCTTTGTATCTATAAGTCTGTTTTCACTTTGTTCGTTTGTTTTGTTTTTTAGATTCCACATATGAGATCATAAAGTATTTGTCTTTCTCTAGCTGACTTATTTCACTCAGCACAATATCCTCTAGATCCATGTTGTGATAAATGGCAAGACTTCATTTTTTTTTCCATTTTTAAAAGTTTTTTATTTTTTAATTTTATTGAAGTAGTTGATCTACAATGTTGTGTTAATTTCTGCTGTACAGCAAAGTGACTCAGTTGTGCATATATTTCAGACTTCATTTTTTTAATAGCTGAGTAATATTCCATTGCCTATATACCACATTTTCTTTATCTACTCATCAATGGACACTTAGCTGCTTCCATATCTTGGCTATTATAAATAATGCTTCAATAAACAAAGCGGTGAATACATTTTTTCTAATTAGTGTTTTTGTTTTCTTCAAGTAAATACCCAGAAGTGAGACTGCTAGATCATGGGGTGGTTCTATTTTTAATATTCTGAGAAACCTCAATACCATTTTCCACAGTGGCTGCACCAAACTTACATTCCCACCAACAGTGCACGAGGACTCCTCTTCTCCACCTCCTGGCCAACAGTCAATATTTGTTATCTATTTGATGATGGCCATTCTGACAGGTGTGAGGTGGTAACTCATTGTGGTTTTGATTTGCATTTCCCTGATGATTAGTGATGCTGAGCATCTTTTCATGGGTCTGTTGGCCATCTGTATGTCCTCTTTGGAATGCTTCAGTTTTTAAGAAAATACGAAACCGTTTTCCAGAGTGGCTATACCATTTTGCATTCCCATTAGCAATGTAAGAAAGATCCGGTCACTCGGCATCCTTACAACCACTTGCTACTGTCAGTATTTTATACCTTAGCCATTCTAGAGGGTGTGCAGTGGCATCTCATCATGGATTTAATCTGCATTTCCCTAATGGCTAATGTTGCTGCCCCACTTTTCATGTGCTCATGGATGTTTTGTAAAGTGGATCAGTCAAGTAGGAAGACATTTTACCTGTGATTGGTCTTTTCTCTTCCATGGAGCAAAAAGTCGAGTTGTCTGGTCATTACCAACAGTAATGATAAATTCTCCTTCTGGATCCCATGTTAGGTCTTGGACACCATCAAAGTGTCCAGAAATAACAATCCCTGGAGTCCACTCTCTCTGCAATGAAAGTGCTCATGACATATCAAAATAATCAAAGACCATCACTCAAAATTAAACCTGATAATGCCTTCATCCCTCAGGTCTGATATGGGAAAGACCTTAGCCCTCAAGCAAGGTGAAGAGCTAAGTAAACAAGATGGGAACTTAAAGTAATAGGATCTGTTTTCCAGTCAAGTATCAATATATTAGAACTTAAACATTCAAGCATGCATTGTGTCCTTCAAAGCAGTAACCTTGGGAAAGTCCCCTCCATTCATCATTTATGACTGCCTCCTAGAACACTGCCTAACCTTTCTGTGCCTCAATTAACCCTTCTGTAAAAGAGCTACCTAGATCATACGTTTGTTACAAGAATTAGATGAATCTATATTTGTACAAGGCTGGCCCATACTAGATACTATGTGAGTATTTATCTGTCAAACTAAACAGTAGAGCACTGTGTAATGTGAGTCTGTAGATTGTGTGTGCCTGACCAACTTGCTTTATTAAGTGAAAAGAGCTGCAGGTGTAGAAGACAGAGGTTAAATCAAACATAGTTAGTCCACCTCCTGAGGGAACCTGCATCAGCAACCACATAAACAAACAGTGAAATGAAATACAGAAAATGTCATATGCCTGGTCCACAGAGCTTCTTTTTCAACAACTCAAGTGGTGGTAAAACTTGAACTTTAGAGGAAAATTATATTTGTATAAAGAGCTAAAAGGTCATTCAAAGCCAAGTCTGATTAGTATGGTCAGCTAAGCTATATTATTTTCTGGTCAAAAACATAAATAGGCTGGAACAAAGAAATGCTGTTAATTTCTTCTGTGACATAAAAATTGATTCTAAAGTTAGCACTAATGGGAGGTTCCAAAAAGTTCTGAACGAAGTGCAGCACTTTTGACTATGGGTACAGTCCTAAAGGGCAATGTTTGTTTTTAGAAATCACCCCTGATTGTAATAAATTTCCACTCTGGTGTGGGATGCTGACAATGGAGGAGGCTGTGCATATGGGGCGGGAAGGGGAAAATGGGAGCTCTGCATTTTCTGCTCAGTTTTTCTGTAAACCTAAAATTTCTCTAAAAAATAAAGTCTAGGGACTTTCCTGGCGGTCCAGTGGTTAAGACTTCACCTTCCAATGCAGGGAGTGCAGGTTTGATCTCCGGTCGGGGAGCTAAGATCCCACATGCCTCTCAGCCAAAACACCAAACCATAAAACAGAAGCAATATTGTAACAAATTCAATGAAAGACTTTAAAATCGGTCCTCATCAAAAAGCAAAAAAAAAATTTTAAATAAACAAAAGTCTATAAAAAATCACCCTAAATACTTGGTAAATAACTATTATAAATATGAAGTCAAGCTACAAGCAAAAGTACAGTGAAATTCTGTCCTCTGGTTTGAGTTTCTCCCTACTTAACTGATGCTTTTTTCTATGAAGGCCCTCCGAAGACCAGCTGAAATACAGCTCAAAGGAGCTCTGAACAAAATTAAGGGACTTCCCTGGTGGTGCAGTGGTTGGGAATCCGCCTGCCAATGCAGAGGACACAGGTTCAAACCCTGGTCCAGGAAGATCCCACATGCCACGGAGCAACTAAGCCCGTGCACCACAACTACTGAGCCTGCGCTCTAGAGCCCACGAGCTACAACTACCGAAGCCCACGCCCTAGGGCCCATGCTCTGCAACAAGAGAAGCCACCACAGTGAGAAGGCCTGCACACCACAATGAAGAGTAGCCCCCGCGAGCCACAACTAGAGAAAGCCCGCACGCAGCTACGAAGACCCAACACAGCCAAAAATACAGTAAAAAAAAAAAAAGAACAAAATTACATTTATCCTAAAAAATATCTTATTTACAAGTGTCATAGCTAATGGTTCCCTGGTTCATTTAACAGTAAAAACAATCTTAAAGATCAACTCCAAATCAAAGATACAAGGGAAAAGTAAATCACTCCATACACTGAGAATTCAAATCCTCCTACCTGACACAACTATTACAAAGCCCACAAACTAAAGGTCATGCAAATCCATGAATTTGTACTTAAGTACCACACACTAACCAATTGCACCACTGGGGCTCTATGAATTTTTACTTTGTAAGGGAAACCATTAGATGCACATTCAAAATCTGCTAACTCACATTTTGCTCTATGTTCTGACTTCTTTGATTTATGTATTTAAAATATATAGTACCCAGTATGTACCAGGCCCTACTTCTCATACTATACCAATATTAATTCATTTTAGTATCATAAAAATCCTCTAAGTAGGTGCTATTACTGTCCACATTTTACTGATGAGGAACCTGAGACAAAAGTTCAGTAATGACCTCAAAAACACAGCTAATAAGTGCTAGGGCCAAGATCCATGTGCTCCTACCCACTTTTCCTGCTATCTCATTTCCCCAAACCCAAAAAAGCATATCAGAAGCAAATTAGAAAGAAGAGATTGGAATAATGCTGAGAGGCAGCTAAATGATTAGAGGAAGATTACCCCTCTCTGAGAAGAGACTAAAAACTATAAGATCTAGAAGAGCCCAATATTTGGAGGACTATTTAGAATTACACATATCAAGAGCCCCTGAGAGAATTAATATATTCTGTCATAAAATAACAGGTGCTTCTAATGCCCTGTGTCAGTCATTCATTCAATAATTATCAATTGAGTACCTAGCTATCCAACAGGAAAATATCAAATTATGTTATTTTTAAGAAGACAAAGAGGGACTTCCCTGGTGGCGCAGTGGTTAAGAATCTACCTGCCAATGCAGGGGACATGGGTTCGAGCTCTGGTCCGGGAAGATCCCACATGCCACGGAGCAACTAAGCACGTGCACCACCACTACTGAGCCTGTGCTCTTGAGCCCGTGAGCCACAACTACTGAGCCTGCGAGCCATAACTACTGAAGCCTGCGTGCCTAGAGCCCATGCTCCACAACAACAGAAGCCACCGCAATGAGAAGTCCGTGCACCACAACGAAGAGTAGCCCCCACTCACAGCAACTAGAGAAAGCCTGTGCACAGCAACGAAGACCCAACACAACCAAAAATAAATAAATTAATTTAAAAAGAAAAGTAATTTTTAAAAAGGCAAAGAAATTATACATTTTAGGAAAAACCCCTACCACAAAACATATATAGCTTTAATGGAGAGCTTAAAATTTATACAGCTTAAACTTCCCTTACGTAAGTTTACCTACCTGCAAATTTCAGTATCTCAACAATGCTGGACAACTGAATTTTATTCTTAGAAAAGCATGAGTTTCTTACCTAATATAACTACAGAATAAATTTACATAAAGAAGTGATGTCACCTGAACTTAAATGTCTCTACTATGTTTCTGTAGAGTGCTATACATGTTAAACAACACTGTTTTCCTAGGTTTCATGTAGGATTCACTCTATCTAATCAGAAATGATTTAAAAGCACTTTTCTTACTGGGTTAGTGGCATTCTGTTTCCAAAGGTGCAGTGCCCCGTGGAAAGCATGAGCAATGATCATGGAGCCATCTTCACTGAACTGGCAATCATAAAATCCCAGGGTATTGCCACCTACTTCTCCTACTCGAACCTATTCAACGATAGACGGAAAACAATTCAGAACCAATTTCTCACAACAGAAATCACTCATTCCAGAGATGATGTTCTCACTTATTTAACGTACATAAAGAGCAAATATTTGCAGCTCTAGGAATACAGACTTAGGATTTACTGTCTAATAAACCCAGTTTTCTGTTCCTTAAGTATTCACATTTTACCTGTTCTAGCCAAACGCCTGACTCTTCATCTGGAGCCCAAAGAATCATGGTTTTATCCATTGAGGCAGACAACAATCTCATTGGCTGTTGCAGAACACCATCTAAAGAAAAAACAAAACAAAACTAATGCCTTTAGGTGATCAACAAGCATCCTGTTTGTAGATTACCAGAAAAACACAACATTGGTACTATAAGAACATTCACTGTTGCACTGCAATAGCAAAACATTGGAAACAACACAAAAGTCTATCAGTAGAAGACCAGATAAACAAGTTGTGGTAATATTTAGACAATGAAATATTATACGGCAATAAAAATAAGTAAATTAGAGTTACATGAATCCAAACCATGTTAAGCTAAAAAGACAGGTCGTACGAGGACAAAGGCATATTGATATCAAGTTTTAATAGCTGTAAAACAATACTGTTTATGGTTACATAAATGTGCGGTAGAAGTATAAAAATATGCATGGGAATAATATACACTGAATTCAGCCTCAAAGGAAGGATGAAGGGGAAAAGGTTCAGGAAAATCTATACAGGGATTCCCCAGTATCTATAATATCTAATTTATCTTTTTTTAACTGCAGCAAATATGGCATAATATAATAAAAGCTGGATGGTGTTACCTGAGCATTAATTATTGCTATTCTCTATTGTTGTCTTGGGGAAGGGGCTGGGGGAAGAACATGAGGCTGCTGCCGTGCGCACCTCTACACCCCAGCATCAGTCGTCACTCCATAAACAGAAGTTAAGGGCAAAAGAAAGTGTGGGAAGTCTTTACTTTTTCATAAATGATGTATCTTGGTATTACCAACTTTATATTTCCAAGGGTAAAGGTTCCAGTGAAGCTGGCTTGAAAGTTAACTTCTCTTAAATCCCATAAGGACTAGGTAAAAACTTTAAAGAAAAAAAGTTAAAAAGCATATGGCAGTTATGGCATCATGGCAGGAAGCATACTTTTCCCCCTTAGAAATACAATTTTCAATAGAATTGAGTGTCTAGCAGAACAGGGCTGCAGTATTACACTTTGCCAACTTGAAACTGTCTTATAGTTGATATTTCTAATTACACTCAAAAAATATCCTCTACTTCATTTGTTCAGCTTAAAATTCTGTGAGATTGTACTGAAATGACAGCTTTGTGTATGTTTTTCTTCCTACCTTTGTAAAATGAAGGCTGCCAATGAACTGCATTTACCCAGTTTTCATGACCAGCCAGCACAGTCTCCAGAGTAACTGCAAATGCTATTTTAATACCTGCAACAGCAAAAAAGGATTCTTTCCACAAAGCTCTTCTAAAAATAACATTTTCAAAACCAGCTCGGTTGTACAATTACATCCAAAGAAAAAAAATCAGAACAGAACATGATTTGTTTTCAACAAAAAGCATTCATTCTAAATTTCATTAACTTTACCCACTGTTCACAACTACAGGAGAAAAAAGTTCTAAAGATATATAAATTTTTTTTACATTTTCACTACCTAGTCACAATAAAAATTAAGGAGTATGTTCTATTTTAAATTTTCAGGGATACTCTTACACTGCAATTAAAAAACAAAAACAGGGAATTCCCTGGCGGTCCAGTCAGTGGGACTCCGCACTTTCACTGCCAGGGTCTGGGTTCAGTTCCTGGTTGCGGAGCTAAGATCCTGCAAGCCACACAGTGCGGCCAAAAAAACAAAAAAGACTCAAAAAAAGCAAAAAAGACATGCCAGCCTCCTTGCTATCCTCACTCATTTTGTGTAATAGTCTAAAGTACCATTAAAAAAAAAAACCTGAGATAAATGCAGAAATAAAGGAAGTCAAATCAGTACTGTGACCTTTCAAACAAAATAATTAATGAAAATATCACAAAAATGTTCGTATTTGCAAATAGCTACTCACAATATGCTGGTTATAGTATTTCTTGGTTCTCTCCAGAAATCTGTTACCAAATCTCAACTCCAATGGGCTTTACAACCAAGAAGAGTAATGACAAAGAAGAATATTCCTGGATGAAATGTTTACTGAGGACTTATTTTATAATTTAGGTACACATCCAAAAATATCTCCTTCAAATACAACATTCCAACAGGATCTACCATGGAGGATAATTGTTCTGATGCCAGACAGTAAGAAAATCAGAATTATATATACTACTCAAATATAGGGATTTAGTTGTCTCTGATGAATATCCTCCAAAAAAGGTATGAATAATTCACATTAACCCTTTAGATCTTCCTATGCTAAAACTGCAAATTAAGTAATATTTTACAAACTAATTTATTGAGAAAATAACATTATTTTCAGCAATTTAAAAAAATCTCACTAACATGGTTTAGAAAGAAAATAAGTTTCATATATGAAAAATGACTTACCCTCACATAAAAATAAAAAAGGAAAAATGCATCTATCAGTTTCAGCTAGGGATCTGATACTTCTGAAAACCTAACCTTCGGGCTTCCCTGGTGGCGCAGTGGTTGAGAGTCCGCCTGCCAATGCAGGGGACACGGGTTCGTGCTCTGGTCTGGGAAGATCTCACATAGCCGCGGAGCAGCTGGGCCCGTTGAGCACATTGCCGCTGAGCCTGCGCGTCCGGAGCCTGTGCTCCGCAACGGGAAAGGCCACAACAGAGGCCTGCGTACCACAAAAAAAAAAAAAACCTAACCTTCACATATGTGTGTAGTGAAACATAAGTAAATCAGCTAGGAAACCTGAGTATTGTTAAATCAAATATTTTCATTATTACTCACTTTCACTTTCTATAGTAAAAGTATTTTCTTTCAGTCTTATATTATCATCTTCCTGAGTTTCTAAAAATGTCGATTTTATATACAGCCTCCATATGCGTATCAGGCAATCTTGTGAACAGCTTGCTAGGAAAAGATCTCTACCTAATTAAAAAAACAAATTTTATTACTTTTAAAACATTCTATTCTTAAATTTAAGAGTTTTTCTTCTACAATATACACATTTCTAGATTTCCTGAAAAAATTAGACTTTGCTTCCTTATCCTTCATTCATTTGACCTATATTCATTTTCAATAACACTGACAAATATAGACAATGCTAATAAATGGTTATAATATGTGGTATTCCTATACAATCTATTAATTTCTAAAAAGAACTTCTCAAGAATGTCTGCATGTATTAACAACTAGTGTCCTCTTATAAATATCAACTTGCTTCATCCTCTACCAACCCAACTAATAGTTAATACAAGGGATAAGTATCCTCTTTTCTAATCGGGCCAATAGGAAAATGTTACATACAAAGAAAATTTTTAATTAAAACATACACGGGGGACTTCCCTGGTGGTGCAGTAGTTAAGACTCCACACTCCCAATGCAGGGGGCCCGGGTTCAATCCCTTCTCAGGGCACTAGATCCCACATGCATGCCGCAACTAAGGAGCCGACAAGCCACAACTAAGGAGCCGACAAGCCACAACTAAGGAGCCCGCCTGCTGCAACTAAGACCCGGCACCACCAAATAAATAAATAAAAAAGACGCTGCTTTGAAATTACACATACTTGTCCCCATTATATGTACTTTAGCAAAATTTCATACTAACCAAAGGCTGCCCATTCCACGCCTCTTATCCAATCCTCATGTCCAGATAGAAAAAGCACTTTCTGAAACTAGTAAGATAACAAAAATCATAGGACTTGATGTAAGAATTTAATATTTTCATGTATATCAGTGACTTAATTTGGTCCCAGCCAGTCTGACTGCATTGCTTTTTTTTTTTACTGGCAACACTATCTGATCAGACTTCAGATAGAGCTCTCATTTGGGAATGAAAAATCTCATAATCATCCAAATTTAACTGAGCAATCCTGAGGAGATAATATCTGTAGTTCTCAAATACACTAAACATTCAGAAGGTAAAATGACATATGCTGTGGACACAATATAGAAAAAAGCTGGGTGGTTGAACATTCACAGTCATTTTTAACTTTCTTATAAAATACAAAGAAAAAAAAAATACAAAGAAACAAATACCTCTGTTATTAACTAAACGAGCCTAGAGTTAACCAACCCTCTTTCTGAAACTTCCCTCTAGTTTAACCACTCAAAGAATAGGTAAAGCTCAGAAGGACAAATAACCACTGCTTGGGAAGACAAAACACTACTACAGCATCTTCCTTCTCTTCTTCCCCACCTAACGACCTGCTTCCCCCAACGACTCTGGACCTGGTAGCCAAAGCAGCAGCAGTATACCTGGTGTTCAAAGAGTGCAAAACTGTTTAATGGAAGACTGCCAGAAAAGATTCTCCTATTGGATTGTTTAGATTGGAACATCCCCAAAATCCTATAATCTAGAAATAATCTGTATTAAGATATGTAATTAAGCAGAACGTAATTCTAGCCTCTTAAGAAACATCATTAATTACCTGATCATTCTGTTGAACAAATAAGTGAATTTTGCAGTCATCATCGCCACATGCTAATATTGGTACTGGTGAGGGGAAAAGAGGCATTGCCGTAAGTATTCCATCGTATGTTATGACCATCACCTATGCTGGATTCTAAGCTCTAGGTAAAGAATCCTGACTCCTGCTTCCCACACCACTGAACAAATAAATTGAAAGTGCTCAATAAACATCTTTAGGAATAAAATGAATATTCTAGAATGTTCCATTAAATGGTTACTCGGCAAAGAATGACTATTAACTGAGAATCCTTTCCTTTATTCTGTGTTATTTACGATAGAAGGAGCAGTAAAAAGAGAAGCTCGAGAGCAAGCTGCGAGCATTTAACTATGTCAGCCAGAAGACTAACAGGAAACGTTGTTAGCCCAAGTGAATAATACAATTTCCGGGAGAGCTACTATGAGCCCAGCATCAGGGCTACTGCACAAAGATTTAAGGGTATGTTTGTTACTTTGAGGACCCTACATTTTGAGAATTTGATAGTAAAACAAAATCCATGAAGTAATTAAAGAACAAAGTAGAAGAGCATATAATTAACTATGTGGATAAAAAGTTATGAAAGGTGTGACTGTAAAATTAGTTTTCTTTAAATCAACGTAAAAAAAAAAAAAAAAGCCAAAAACTCCAGTCACTTGGCCTCAACGTGGATGCAAAGAAATCAAATTCTATGTAATGAAACCAGAATGTGCGTAGTTCCTCCTCCTGGGGAGCCCTCGCACAAAGTGGAACGTCACGTGAGACCACAGAGTCGCAGCTCCTGCTGCAAAGGGCAAAAGAGCCTGGAGGCTTCCAGGCCTGGCCTCTCCCCACCAGGTCTGTCCTCCAGGTAACTGAGGAGGCACAAGACTGTCTGACTTGCATTGGCCATCATCTTTGTGGAGGATAATCAAAGACAGGTACAGATGCGTTTCACAGCAAAAGGGGAATTTTTTCTTTGGAGATTTTAAGTGGTCTTAGGCAACCTGTCATTACACAGGATGCTGTCATTACGCAAGGTGCTGTCATTATGAAAGATGCTGTCATTATGCAGGTGCAGGGGCTGCCACCTTAAGAGAAACACTCATATGACCCATGTTCAGTACTTTTCTCAACTTATCCCAGACCTTCACCTTCTATAGAGCTAGGTAATTTTCCCAAATTACATCTATATACATCGACAGTATATTTGATAAATAGCAGTACCAATCTTGAGTATATATTGAGTCACTTAAATTTTTAACTGCTACTAAAGTTTCTAATAGCCACCCCCCTTAACCCCCTTTGACCTTATGTTTTATACACAGGTCATTTGAATACTGAGAACAAAAGTATGTTATCCATGTCTCAACTTGTTTCCTGAAAACATTTAGACACAAAATTGAGATCCAGTATATTTTTTAGGTTCTGGTTGTATGCGGATATAAAAATACATTCCTCTTTCAATATACACTTAGCAGGATACTCACCATCAGTATTAGGCAAAAAAGACAAGCAGAGAGCCAGAGTGAATCCATTTCCAAAGTCCAAGGTCTGAAGGCATGTCACTAAGAAATAATAAAACACATCACGAACAACTAACTCTGAGTGTATCCAACCTTAGAGGCTGGGAAGCATCATCAGATGTCAGCAGGGAGATGAGAGAAGTCAGTCCTGAGCCCCCAGGGATGATGGGAATTTAAATGGCCAATTTCTAACAAGGTTACAGAGAACAAAAAGACATATGAAAAGACTTTGAAGGAATTTACATTATCAAACAGTTTGGTAAAGAGGAATTATGGAAAAGTGCAACAGAAACAAACGTGTAGATTAGAATTCTAATATTTTTAAAACAGCTTGAAAGACTGAAAAATTACATGAATGCTCTTCTAAGTTGTCCTTCATATGATCATTAAATTACTTAATTTCATTTGTTTGGATCACAATGTCTCTAAACTTACCTTCAGAACCCTGTTTAGACCAGACTCGAATAGTAGAATCAGAAGCTGCAGACACTATCAGTGTATGTAATGCAACATCCGATGCCCTCCTCTGGTAAACAGCATGCACTGCATAAACAGGTCCTTCATGACCATGGAGGTGGACTGCTTTTAAAAGCTGAATCACAAAGAATAACAAAAGCATTATGATAAAAAAGGAATTATCAGTTTCACCTGTATTTAACTAGAATCAGAGGATTAAAGGTACTGTTAAAATGCCTGATCCAGAAGTAAGTCCTCTCAACTGAGAAGAATGTAAACGTTTGAGAATCCTGCCTGATCATATTAACTATACACAAAATGTGCACACCCTTTGACACAGCAATCTCACATCTGAGAATCTACTCTGAGAGAGCAGTACTAGTTTAACAAGTAATAAAAGACAAATGTAGAAGGACATTCATCACACACCCTTTAGGAAAACTTCAATCAACCTATAAGTATTAATAGGAAACTGATTAAATAATTGTAGACATATTCTAAGCCAACAAAAAGGATAATGCATGCTTATTACCATGGAACGACATGCATGACTTTGACATTTTTGAAGAATATAGGCCAGCTTTGTGGACTGTCCCTCCTCTTGTATTAGTCTGATATTTCCTCATGAACAGATTCAGGGTGTACATTTTGATGTCACCACTACATAAGTGCATCACATCAGGAGGCACACAATGTCATTTTGTCTCACTTTTAGTAAAATTAACCCTGATATTTTAGTAGAGGTAGTATCTGCCATGCTTTTTCACTGTGAAATTAATTTTATTTTTGGTGGTAATATGTGAGATTATACTTTGGGACTGAGTAAATACCCTATTTTCCATCAAACTTTTACCAAGTATGCTTAGCATCCACTCATAATACTTACCTGTATCAATCAGAGTTACAAAATGGAAAAATGACAAAAAGAACTGGGAAATCCCATCTGTTTATCAAGTCTTCTAGCTTGCCATGCAAGATTATTCCCTGCAGCATCATTTCTATTTTGGATCTACTTTTTTAGAGTTCCAAATATGTGAGATTCTACCACTTCCTTTGAGAGGTACCTTTTATAAACTGTTGTCTGCTGAAACAGAGGTGTCTCTTAAATGTCTCAATTATTTTCCCAATTAGTTAAGCAGAATTCTGCCACTCAAGAAGGTAATTGATAGTTACATATAAGGGGGTCTATACACTAACTTCCTGTAATTAACCTTTGGCTTCTCTGAAAACAACACTTTTTAAAACTCAAGTACAATAAAGTCACTTTCATGTATAATTATACACACATAACCAGAGATCTGGAACAATGTTCATTAGAATGTTAACTGTTGAAATTTTGTATCTTTTTCCTTCTTCCTATTTTTCTGTATTTAAACTTTACGTGAGTCTGTATCATTACCCCCTGAAACATTAAATCTATGGAAAAACTCACTTCACATCTTTTTTTTCTATTTTATTTATTTTTTTAAAAATTGAAGTATAGTTGATTTACAATGTTGCATCGTGTTAGTTTCAGGTGTAGATATATATATATATATATATATACACACACACACACACACACACACACACACGTATTCTTTTTCATTATGGTTTATTACAGGATATTGAATATAGTTCCCTGCGCTATGCAGTAGGACGTTGTTGTTTATCTATTTTATATATAGTAGTTTGTATCTGCTAATCCCAAACTCCTAATTTAGCCCCACTCCCACCCCCTTTCCCCTTTAGTAACCATCAGTTTGTTTTCTATGTCACTTCACATCTTTTAAGCAGGGTTATATTTCAACCATTAGAGAATCTTAAAAGCTCAAACAAAACAAATCTCTCAAGTTCACCAGCTTTTAAAAAAACGATGCCCACTGTTCAGAGACTCAAATCTCTCATTATACCAGCTTAGAATTATTTCCTTTTATCAGAAGTCAAGATGTAGTGAACACCTGTGTGCATGGAAATGCATACCAGAAGGAAGCTTTAAGCCTCTAAGGTTATAATATGTGACTTCTTCCCCCAAATCCTCTTATTCCCTTCATCCCTCTTTTATGCCCTTCATCCTCCTCCCTGTTTGGCCTCACATTCTACTTTCCCGTCCGCCTCTAAGTTCGCTGTCTGCCATCAGATACTCAGCCTGCAATCCTCTCTACTGACAGAAGCGTAGGGCAGCACTGAGGAAAGAGTCTTGCAAATCTCAACTCAAGGTCTCAAAAATGAGTGCTCAAATGGCTCTCTCTGGATTCCTCTGCCAAGGTAAATCCAAACAGGAGCTGCTTTGCTACACAACCATTAGAACTCTCATTCAAGTCTAAGTGACCCCACAATCCCCTCCTCCACACCTGCCCCCTGTCTCTGGCTGGCAATACAAGTAACATGTTAACAACTGAATTCCACATCTTCCCTCCCACTTGCCTATTTTGCTTTGTAGAAGTATCTTTCTTCCAGAGCCCTGAGCCAGAATCCCACTCTTTGATTTCTCACTCCTCTACCCAATAGCTCCCTACTCCTTCGACAACTATCTAGTCAATGCCAAAATCATTTTCCTTCAAAACTATATCCCATATCTCTTCCTTCATATTTTTTTCCTATCCTAATTTGGCACACTCCTGTCATTCATCTTCTTTGGTATTCATAACTCCACTGGTTAGAAATCCTCAATGACTTCCAAATGCCTGCCAATAAAAAACAAACTCTTGAAGCAAGTATTCAAATTCTCACGAGATCTTCTCCTTCTCTACTTCTCTAATATTACAGCCTATAAGTGTTATCTGGAAACATTTCCAAAACTATGTTCCTCAAAGTTACAAGGGATACTAAAAGATCTGAAGGAAAAAAAAAAATCAGACTTGAAGTAAGTTTAGGAAATATTAGTTAAACAAAGATAAGCAGGTTTTTCCATATCAGAACTTTTCAGAGTCTTCACTATGCTCACAGGCATTGTGATTCTCTAAGAGAAGTATATGATATGCATTGTTTCCCAAACTTGACTGGCCACAATCAATAACTGAGAGATGAATAATTCTCTGAACAAGCTCTGGAAAGCCCTGCCCTTAAAACATCTTAGGCTTTGGCTAACACTGGATACTTCTGAGCAAATGGTCTCCTTTCTTACCTGCACTTTGATTCATATATTTTCCCTACCTGGAACCCTCACCACTTAAATGTTTCCTAAGGAAATCATCTCACACTATCAGACCTAACCGAAAGGCCGCCTCGTAAATCTCTAGTGAACTTCCACGGCAGCATGGTTGTGGTACAGCAAGTGAAATCACCCACCCAGAGCCACCTTTGTACTTCAGTTATTCAAGTGCATTTTGCCTTCAAAACTATGTACACGATTCATGAATAGCATTCTGCCTCATCTACTATACCTTCCGCATGGCAGATGTTCAAATATATGATGCACTAACTTTACATTTTTAATCTTTGCTTGTGACTAGAAACAACCTAAATGTCTATCAGTAGAGGTCCATACACACCCAGTATTGCATATTATAACATCACTCAGAATTATGTAAATCTATATCCACGTGATAACTGCTGTCCTATGCACAGAGCAGTATTAATTTTTGCTACCAATGAAAACAAGACAAACATACCCTGTAAGAGCAGTCTGAAAATTATTCCAAATGACGAGAAATTCACAGAAATGACTGACAGCATATGAATACAGAAGCAGATTACAGGGAAGGGTACAAGACCTGTGAAGTATGGAATATACAGGATCTGGATTACTGACAAGCAAGAATGAGGAAACTTCATAAAGGAAGAACACAGTAGAAATGAGGGAAAAGACTGAAAATAAAAGTAGATATAACAGTCATTTCTTATAACCATAAACATGTCTACCCACCTGATTATTCTCTATTTCCCAGTGAATCACTTGATTATCAGATCCTCCAGAAACTAATTCAGTAGAAGGAGCTGAAAAAAAAATCATACCTCAGTAAACATTTTAATTCTTTTCCAGCTATTTTGAAAAATTTCAAAGCTATAGAAAAGATAAAAGAAAACTCATATACCTTTACCTAGCTTCACCAACTGTTTAGATTTTGCCATATTTGCTCAATTATCTTGCTCTATGTACACACACACACCCTTTTTTGTTTTTGACAAACGATTTAAAAATAAGTTGGAGGGACTTCCCTTGGTGGCGCAGTGCTTATGAATCTGCCTGCCAATGCGGGGGGATGTGGGTTCGAGTCCTGGTCCAGGAAGATCCCACATGCCGCGGAGCAACTAAGCCGGTGCGCCACATCTACTGAACTTGTGCTCTAGAGCCTGCGAGCCACAACTACTGAGCCCACATGCCACAGCTACTGAGCCTGCGTGCCACAACTACTGAAGCCTGCCTGCCACAGCTACTGAAGCCCGCACACCTGGAGCCCATGCTCCACAACAAGAGAAGCCACCACGATGAGAAGCCCATGCACCGCAACAAAGAGTAGCCCCTGCTCGCCACAACTAGAAGAAGCCCGCGTGCAGCAACCAAGACCCAACGCAGCCAAAAATAAATAAATTTACAAACAAACAAACAAAAATAAGTTGGAGACATGATGACCTCTGATCCTTAAATATTTTACCATTTTTCCTAAGAACTGGAACATTCTCCTGCATTACCACAATACTATTATCACATTCAACAATTTTAACACTGATACAGTATTGTTATGTAATACATAATCCATCTTAAAATTTCCCCAAATTGTCCCAGTAATGTCTTTTATAACTTTTTTTTAAGTTAGAATCTAAGGACCACACATTGCGCATTTGGTTGTCACATCTTTTTAGTCTCCTTTAATCTTGAATAGTTTCCCAGTTCCTTCCTTTTTTGTGACAATGAGAGTCCAGGCCAGTTGTTTTGCAGAATGTCCCTCAATCTGGATATGCCTGGTTGTTTCCTCATAAGATTCAGGCTAAACACTTTTGGCAGAAATAACACATGAGACATTACAGTCAGCTGCTGCTATCAAGTAGTACATGACATATTTTTGAGATCACATTTCAAAATACCTCTTTTAAACATTTACAACTTTTTGTTGAAGACAGAAGAAAAAGGGAGTAAGAACCAAAAAAGGGGGAAATAATCTAACATAATTTTGTTTTGGATTTTGCATCCATTTATTTCTTCTGGCTTATGTCTAGATAGTTAGGTTAAGAAGCTGGGGGACTGTCTAAAGAACATTACATTTATACTCAGAAGTCCCAGGTTCACGTCCTAACCCTGCTGCCAGCCAGCTGTGATCTTGGACTTTAATTTCTTCATGTGTCACAGAAATTAAGCCATTTACCTAACTACGTGGTTTTGATAATTACTATAAGGTACATGAAGGTAATGTGTTAAAAATCAGACACTTTAAAAATATGAAATGGTATTATTAGAATTTTATATGTCACTGATACCTGGGTTAGAAAGAATACATGAGTTATCTGACAGTGGAGCCAAATCTGAGAAAATCAATCATAATAGAGATTACAGTGATACACAAGCAGTTCGTTTTATGTAACCTCACTTTTAAAGGGAAAATAAAACATACAAGCCGAAATTAATATTTTATAACAAATCCCTATACTGAGATTCAAGTAGTCTTTGATGTCATTTGGTGGCAGTTAATATAATTACAATTGTGTTTTAGTATCTGCACTAACAGCCACTCTTTCTAAGATTTAATGGTTTTTACTGACCTACTGCGACTAATCCTACATCACCAACTGAGGTAAGTAGTTTATTAAACATTTTTTTAATGTCACAGATAAAAATCATAGCCAAGTCGCACTAATTCAGGAAATTCTGCATTTGTGCCTAGCTCAGAATGCTCTCAATACATATTTAATAAACAGAATAATAAATAAAAGTAATTGAGAATCCATAAGAATACTACTGGGGGTATATTTAAGACATCTGAGGAAATTCCATAGGATTTTAGAAGCCCACCTTAAAGCATTCTTAATTAAAAATTCTGGAGCTATGGAATCTTAGAGATGGAAGAGACCTGGAGATAATCTAGTCCAGCAATTCTCAGACTTTTTGATATCAGGATTCCTTTATACTCTTAAAATTTTTTCAGGACCCCAAAGACCTTTTATTTATATAGGCTATATGTACCAATATTAACCACATTAGAAATTAAAACTGAGAAATATGAAAAATACTTGTTTATTAGTTTACTTAAAAATAACAATGAACCCCATTAACATAAATAACATTTTTATGGGGGGAACCTTGTATTTTCCAAAACAAAAAATTAATAAGAAGAAAGGCACTGTTTTATATTTCAGCAAATCTCTTTAACGTCTGACTTTATTAGAATACAGCTGGATTTTCATATCTGCTTCTGTATTTAATCTGTTGCAATATTCCACACCATGCAGCCACTGGAAAATGGCACTGCATACTTGTGACGGAATGAGAATGAAAACTAGGAATAACTTATTATTATTCCGAAAATAATTTTGACCTCACAGGTGTCAAGAATCACTCAGGGTCCCCTGATTCAGTCCAAACATTTACTTTTCATATGTTACTAAGACGAAACTGGGGTCAAGAGAGATGCAATGCCCTGCCTAAAAAAACAATAGTTTGTTTGTGGTAGAAAGAGACCTAACAAGCCAAATCTTTTGAATCCCAACCTGGGCCTCAACACAGGCCCTGATTACAGGCTTTGGATCAAAAGCAATGGTGGGGTCTTGCCTCAGTAACGGGCTGCCTCTACCTTCATCCTAAGCACCGCTGTGTTATCCATGCTTCAATTGCTACAAATAAAAGTACAGGTCAGATAGTTCACTGGGCATACCATTTTTCTTCTATTTTCTAATTGCATAATATCAGATAAGCTAATGCTAAATTAAGAAAAGTCAGATTAATACTTACAACCATCCTGTTTACAAATCCACTGTATGCAGTTGACTCGAGCAGTGTGACCATTCAGGTTGGTAATAACAACACTTTTCTTTAGAGAAGAAAACACTTGTTAGTAAATTAGAATTTATCCTACAGAGGAATTAATGAATTAATAAAAATCAGATTTCAGTGTTTTTGATGCTAACAAAAAGTTCAGTATTACTTCAAACAGAATCACCTTCCTTTATGAACTATTAACCATGGCTTAAATCATCCATTCACTTTTTAATTCATTCCTGCCTTTCTCCCCACTCCACATTCACTCACCTCTGTCCTCTTCTTGTCTGGGAAGCCTGTCTTGAAATCCCAGACCAGATAAGGACCTTGTTCCCACATATCTTAGGGCCTACTTCTACCATGCCTGCACCAATTTGAGAATTTGGTTGACAAAAAAACCCTTCAAGAGAGGAATTCGTGATTAATGGATACAAATTCGTGGCTCACTTTGTATGCCTTGGCTGATCTGGTGTTGGGTTCTTCAGCCTTAATGACCCAAGGTCACCAGGCCACAACTACTAAGGTCCTCAAACATCAGATCCCTTCAGGGCCTACAGCCAGGTTCCCTGCAGACCCTCAGATTGCTGCTTTCACCAATGTCACTCCACACTTGGGCTTTTCTTCCCCCACTGCTGAAGACTCTATTCCTACTGAGCCCTCCACTTTATAGGCCCTTTCTCTATCGATTGCCTAGAGCACTGGCTTGATACCTACTTGTATGTCAACAGGAATTCTCATGGCTGAGAAAAAGGTTTACAGGGGTAAATGTGCATAAACTAACATATTTCACATATGGGTTGAAGTTAGGAAACAATTTAAAGCATTTCATTGTCTTTCTCACTAGAATCAGAATTCCTTGATGGACAGGAGTTATTACCCATTATCTTTGTGTCATCACCACTCAGTTCAAGGTTAGCCCATAAAGGGTCTTCAAAAGTTTGCTGAATGAACATCACCCCCAAAACTTTACTTTAGCATCTGACGTGTTCTTATTCTCATATTTCATTAAATACCCAGCTAACAAATATTTAACAAAACAAAACAAGTACTTTTTAGGCTCCATATACTTTTTTTTGATGTTAAAATCCCCTAACATGGCCAGCAGATTATCATTAAAAATAAAAATGTGATAGAGGGCATGGGGCACAAACCCATTAAACAGCTGCAGAAAGACAGGCTTCCAAAGCCTTGGTTAATAGCCATTATAAAGTTTACCCTTGGTTTTAAATGCTTTATCTTGCCAGTTAACAGTGCATGGTAATAACAAAACAAAAACTGGGAGGAGATGAGCAAGCGCAAGATAAAAATGAATACAATTATTTCATTTATAAGTTCAAATCTGCAACGGATATGAGGATGACGGAATTTTTTTTAATTGAAGTATACTTGATTTACAACATTTCAGCTACATTTCAGTACAACAAAGTGATTCAGTCATATATATATGTATTCATTTTCAGATTCTCTTCCATTGTAGGTTATTACAAGATATTGAATATAGTTCCCTGTGCTATACAGTATGTCCTTGTTGTTTATCTATTTTATATATAGCAGTGTGTATCTGTTAATCCCAAACTCCTAATTTATCCCTCCCCCCCTTCCCCTTTGGTAACATAAGTTTGTTTTCTATGTCTGTGAGCCTATTTCTGTTTTGTAAATAAGTTCATTTGTATCATTATTTAGATTCCACCCATAAGCAATACCATACGGTATTTTTCTTTGATTTACTTCACTTAGTATGATAATCTCTAGGTCCATCCATGTTGCTGCAAATGGCATTACCTCATTCTTTTTTATGGCTGAGTAATATTCCATTGTATATATATATACCATATCTTTATCCATTCAGCTGTTGATGGAAACTTACATTGCTTCCATGTCTTGGCTACTGCAAACAGCACTGCTATGAACAATGGGGTGCACATATCTTTTTGAATTAGAGTTTTTGTCTTTTCCAGATATATGCCCAGGAGTGGGATTGCTGGATCATACAGTAACTCTATTTTTAGGTTTTTAAGGAACCTCTACACTGTTCTCCATAGTGGCTACACCAATTTACATTTCTCCCAACACACTGTAGGAGGAGGGTTCCCTTTTCTCCACACCCTCTCCAGCATTTATTGTTTGTAGACTTTTTGATAATGGTCATTCTGACCCGTGTGAGGAGAAACCTCATTGTAGTTTTGATTTGCATTTCTCCAATAATTAGCGATGTTGAGCATCTTTTCATGTGCCTGGTGGCCATCTGTATGTCTAGGATGATGGAATTTTTAATCAAATTAATAAAGCAGTGAGATAAGAAAAACATAATATCTACCTCCTGCACTGCATTTTAATTTCCAGCACTTTACTTTTTATACTGAGGCTCCTTTTGAGAAGCAACACTAACTGCATTGTCCAAAATTAGCCAGGGGGGATGAGGTCATGATGAACTCTGGGAAGAATGCAGAAACTAGTCACTTGAGAAGTTTGATAGGGAAAAGGCCAAGGGTGCAGTTCAGGGAATGGGTAAGTCCTGCCTTACACCTAGTGCTTAGGGTCCCCATCCCCTATGACCTTTACCCCAATGGCACTTTCTTTAAAATGTCCATTCTCAAAGCTAAAACACAAGTGATATGTCTTTGAAATTCAAGAAAACAAAAGCTTATTTGGTAACACTAAGGGAAACACAGAAATGAGATAGCATCTGTGTGATAGCTTCAACCCATACCTAAACTGCACATCTTTTAAAGCTCAAACTGATTCTTTAACAGTACTGCAGTTCCCACAGGCGGCTTCGGAAAAGGCTGTCATCATTTGAGATTCTACCTGGGGCTAACAGGCCACTGGTAGGACATGGTGACCCCAGGGTGACGCAGCCCACGAGAGGGCGAGGGGCGAGTCCCGCTCTCCAGAGCCAGACTCCTCGCCCAGACACCCTCCCCGAAGCGGACAGGACAGCACACCCGGTCTCCACACTCTGGAGCAGCGTCTACAGTCCGCCCCAAGAACACCCAGCATATTTGGCCCCAGAAGCACACGGGGTCGGGCGTATGGCCACTTCTCTTACCTGAGGGTCATAGAGCACCACGGAACAGGACGTGCCGAAGGCCAGAAGTCCTCCGGGCCCGGAGGTCCAGCTCAGGGCTCCCCGCACCCGGTTCGGGCAGCAAAACACGTGCGAGGTCTCCAGCACAGGTGCCACCATGTTGCTGCCTGGTCAACGGCCGAAAGCTGGGCACGCACTTCCGCCCTCGGAGCGGAACTGCTCGGCCGCCGCGTCTCCAGCTGGCGTTATCCGCACCGCGTTTCCAAGGCGGCCGGGGGCGACCCCACCCACCTCCCCTGCCAGTGGTCCTCAGTGCCCGGTTGCCTCTACCAGCGCCTGTCTCCTGGATCTTGGCCCAGGGCACAAGCACGGCCTCCGTCCCAGGAGGGAAGACCCGACCGGAACAGCTCAGGACCCTCTAGAAAGACCCGGGGCTCCCGTGCCACGGCGGCGGTAGGAGCGTTCCACTGCCCCTCACGGCCGGGCTCCCAGCAGCATACGGGGCTGGCTCGGTGGGGAGCCTTGGCGAGAGTGTCGCCGGCCTCAGGCGAGGGCGCAGAGGAGCTCGAGGAAAGAGCCCCCGACTGATATCGGCGCTCAGAACTCACCCGGACCGCGTCTCCGCCCCCTCCCGCCCTTGCGAGCCCCGCGGATCCGGCAAACCGGCGGACGCGCGGATCCGCTTGCCGGGGACGGGGTGGAGCCGCACTGCGCATGCCCCGCAGTCATGGCCGACGGGGGCGGTGGTTGCCGGAGGCGCGCTACGAGCGGCGGTAATTAGTAATTGTCCTCCTCCCGGGAGGCTACGGCGCGTTGGGCGCTGCTTCCCGGTGTCTGCGCGGCGGTACCCCGACCGAGGGGCAGCCGGGCCGATGAGACCGCCGCTTCTCCGTGCCGTGTAGAGGTTTTTAGGGAGAGAAGCACGGGCCGGTTCCGAGCTCTCCGGACCGCCGGCGGGAACTGAAGCGGCGCGCGGGACCGGGCCGTGGGACGGCGAGGCCGCGGAGAGGTGAGTCCCGCAGGTCCGGGAGAGGCGGGCGGAGAGGGGTACCCCGCGGGCCGGCAAGGCCACGCTTCCATTTGGGCTTCCCATCCCACAGATGGGTTTCGGGGTCCAACGCGGTAAGGAAACGGTTTGTCCTGTTGATCTCATTTTCGAAAAAGGTACTGTCGTGTTTAAAAATAGCCCTTAGAAACAGTTTTGTGCCCTCTTTCCCGTTTTCTCCAGTCACCCGTTTCTCCAGGCCCTTTTCTTCTGCTTTCTTTTCTCCAACACCCGCGGACTTGCGGGGACCGGGACCGCCCTAATCATCCTTCGTGGAGCAAGGCACGGAGCTGCCCTTGAGCCATTCGTCTGTGTTGTCCCCACGTATCTCGCTCCTCTCCTCTCTTCTGCGAATGATTTCTTAATGGTTCTCTTCTGCCTATTAAAACTTCAGGCCCCAAGGATTGTTCTTTCAGGAGTCTAGCCCCGTGTTAGTGCGTACTTCCATTTTCCACAGTATGATAAGCAGCAGCTGTGCAATACTGCTGACAGTGTTTGGAGCACTTCCACATACATCCATTCATGTGGTTTTCTCAGTCACCCTATAAAATGGGTATTACCAGTGGGTCCAAGGAAGAACAGCTGAAAGTGGTAGAGCTAGGTTGCCTCTCTCGCCCTTGCTGTCTCACTCCAGAGTCCGACATCTAAGTCTTTCACTGGAGGCAGATGAATTTAGTCATGATCACTACCCATCATTGGTGCTGGACATCTGCTGGCTGGGTCCTGAAATATTAGCCTATACGCTTATCTGGATTATACCTTGCTCTCCTTAACTGAATTCAGTGCTTAACTGGATTCCTCACTCCTCTTTGGAGCATAGGCCTTTGGTTCCAAACACTATTGTATGGATGAGTAATAGTCTGACAAAATTTTCACTGGTTCATAGCAATATAAGAGCAACATAGTTTTTTATGAAGTTTAATTTACTTAAAAACTGCAGTCATTCAAAAGAATGTGATACCTTTATATGTACTGACATGGAAAGATGTCATTTGTTGAGGGGGAAAAAAAAAGATCCCATTTGTGTGGTTAGGGCACACATCTGCCTGAGTATGCATGAGGGAGTCACAAGAAACTGGCAGAATTGGGTGCCCTTGAAGAGTGGGATTTCAGGAGAGAAGCCTCAAAGTGATTTGCGTATAGTTTTAGAAAAAAAATTTAAACGTGACTTACTCTGAGATTGCCATTTCTGCTTTTTTTGATGTTGAAAGATTGTTCTATGAAGTGATGGTGGTGGTGGTGGAGGTAGTTAGTCGGGTTTTCTTTTGTTTTAAATCGTTGTTCGAAGCAATAAGAAGTTGCCGGTGTAGCTGTGGTCACCTGGACCCCTCCAGTCTCTGAATTACTGTTGCATTTACAGTGCTAAGTACGGAGTCTTAGCACTCAGCTGCTTTCCAGTTGTTTCCCATGCTTTAGCAATGCAGGGGTAGAGCCTAGGCTCCAGTTCTTTTTTTCTTTTGTTTTACTACACTGATCACACTAGACCATGCTCTGTAAAACTTGGTTATTTGATTAGACATCGGTTTTCAGCATAGGATTTCTTAATTCAAATTGTTTTGGAAGTGAAGGCAAGGATTTTTTTTTCTGTCTTCTTTAGGAAGGTGCGATGGCGAGGAATTTATCAGTGATCTTGATCCTGACCTTCGTTCTGTCAGTCACACACCCCCTTCATGAAGTAGGACCAGCCACTGCTTTCCCTCAGACCACTGAGAAACTTATTCCGAATTGGGAATCTGGCATTAACGTTGACTTGGCAGTTACCACACGCCAGCATCATCTGCAGCAGCTTTTCCATCGCTATGGAGAAAACAATTCCTTGTCAATTGAAGGGTTCAGAAAATTGCTTCAGAATATAGGCATAGATAAGATTAAGAGAATCCATATACACCATGACCATGAGCATCACTCTCACCATAATCATGCTGCTTCCAGTAAAAATCGAAAAGCTCTTTGCCCAGACCATGACTCTGATAGCTCAAGTAAAGAGCCTAGAAACAGCCAGGGGAAAGGACCTCATCGATCAGAACATGCCAGTGGTAGAAGGAATGTTTTAATCAAGGATGGTGCTGGTGCTAGTGAAGTGACCTCAACTGTGTATAATGCTGTCTCTGAAGGAACTCACTTTCTAGAGACCATAGAAACTCCAAAACATGGAAAACTTCTCCCCAAAGGTGTGAGCAGTTCCACTCTACCCAGTGTCACAGAAAAGAGCTGGGTGACCTGGCTGGCTAGTAGGAAAACAAATGAATCTGTGAGTGAGCCCAGAAATGGCTTTATGTATTCCAGAAGCACAAATGAAAATACTCAGGAGGTAAGATGAGTGCTGTTCATTATTTTAATCAATATTCCTGCTTGTCTGTCCTGTCATTGCCATTCTATCTCGGTTGTAAGGAGTTTAAAATAAAAATAAAATGGTGAGTTCATTGAAAGGGGAATTTCTACTCTCTCAGCAAGGCACTTAGCTCAAAGTGTCCCTACTATGTTGTAAACATCCCTGATACAAAACTTGGGGGGGGGGGTGTTAGTTCTTTGGTAAGAATAGTGCTGCCTGCTGAAACCACTTTCTAATATAGAGTTTAAAGTAAGTATAGAAAAAAGATATCAAAATTATTTTTGGAGAAAATCTTTAAAGGAGAATCCCATTAATTAAAACACAGAAACCGGAAGGTCAAAAGAGCAGGAGTTAGAATCCCTGTTTTAGGAAAAGGTGTGGTTGGAAGGGCTGAAGGGTGCGGGAAGAGCAGCTTCGCCTCCTTGGCAGAGGGATCACAGTGACCTGTGGAGTGACTGGCAAAGCAGCGATATGCTGGACATGTGAGAAGTCTGGGCAGTGACCTTCTGAGTTCATGTGTTTTTTCCTAGACTAGACTTCCAGACTGTACACAATTTGCTTATGCTGAGAGATGTCAACAACAAGGAGTTAGTTGGTATACATTAATAGGCAAAACTTAAGTACTTCATTCAAACCGTCACATGATTTACTAATTCTGGGATAATCCTACTAATGGTCATTCCCATAGCGACACTAGTGACAAAGTTTGTTCTGAGTAGTATTGGCCAAGATTTGTGGGAGTTTAAAGTAACTTTATAGAAGATGAGAAACAGGTGCTACCACCAGTTTTTTTGGTGAGAAAGGAGAGCTTACATTCCCCAGAGATTCTCTTCAAACTAAGCTTGTCATCTAATTAAACGTTTGAAACAACAGCCTGCTGGTACAGGTTTATTTTATTAACCAGCCTTGTCTTCCGCAAGAGTAATCGACATAATTTAATATTCTCTTGTTGTGGAGCATTACTTTGCCAAGTATGCTGACAGAACTGAGCTAAGTTTTGCAATTACAGTTGTTGCTAGAAGAGTGACATGTCTTGGGCTTGTTTAGACCAGGTAGGGTAGCGTTAGTACAAAACAACGTATTTCTCAATCTCTAGTGAACCTGTCTTGAAATTAAAGCTCATTTCCTTAATAGATTTATACAATGAGTTAACAGGCTTGTGAATGTCCATTTATCCTCAAGTTTTTTCCACTTGAGGCTTTCTCCCAAGGTGACTAGTGATGTGACTGCTTCTCCCAAGAAGAAATAGGTGGAAGAGATGGGAAATCACCATTGTGATGTAATATCTCCAGGTAGCTTGAGGCAAGTTCCAAAGTACTTAAAACTAAAGTTGATTTTGATTTACCTTAATTTAAATAAAAAAGTAGGTACCTTCAGTAGGAAAAGGGTGTTGTGTCATCAAACAGCCTTTTTGGATTCTCTAATGGGAGTACCTTTTGGTGATTTCATTGTTTCCTTTTCTTCAGTGTTTCAATGCATCAAAGCTGCTTACATCTCATGGCATGGGCATCCAGGTTCCACTGAATGCCACCGAGTTCAACTATCTCTGCCCAGCCATCATCAATCAGATTGATACTAGATCATGTCTGATTCATACAACGAGTGAAAAGAAAGCTGAAATCCCTCCAAAGACGTATTCTTTACAAATAGGTAAAATTGCCTTTTTTGTGTAAAAATCATTTCCAGTAGATACATTTATGTTGTACTTTTCCTTATATTTACATCAACCTATTCATTTTTCAGCGTAATTCCAAATATATCATCTTAATTGTTCTCTGCCTTGAATGTGAAGAAAGCAAGTGTGTTAGCCTTACCCTTAAAACAAACAAAAACGAGAAAATAAAATTTAGATCATAACTTGTCTGAGGTCCTCCCACAGGATATGTCAGGGTCATTCAAAATTTGGGATCTTTATATGTTGTCATACTGTTTGGAGGATGGTCAGAGTTAATCTCTGCTGTTTAGGAGCCTAATTCTCATACATTCTTATTAATAGATGAAATCAGGATATGCTCTGCTATAGTGTAAGTTGCATTGCTCAGAAACTATAATGAAGGATTAATTGCTTTGTTCACCGAGGAAATTATTGAATTCCCAGTTTCCTTTTCTTACTCCTTTCTTCCCTGCTTCTTTCCTTCCTTCCTCCTTTCCTAACTTTTTCTTCTTCTCTCTCATAATTTAGCTGTTATGGGAGTCTGAAAGCTCAGTTCCCAAGTGAGCTAGAGTTCATCCTTGGTAACCGTGTCTTCCCCTCCCTTCACCCCTAGCTGAAGAATTTTCCACTAGGTTTATGCCCTTTACCTGGAGGGTTCAGTCACATTGTTCATTTGATCAAATTTCTTGGTTATTACTCTGTTACCACAGTCCTATTCCACTGAGTTTGTATTTCTTTAGCTCCCCTGCTTTTAATTTGTCTTAAGCCGCTCCACAGTCTCTCTTTTAAAAGTTATCAATTGTATTCTTTTTCCTTTCTCTGTTTTGTTTGACAGCCTGGGTTGGTGGCTTTATAGCCATTTCTGTCATCAGTTTCCTGTCTTTGCTGGGTGTTATCTTAGTGCCTCTCATGAATCGGGTGTTTTTCAAGTTTCTTCTGAGTTTCCTTGTGGCATTGGCTGTTGGGACACTGAGTGGTGATGCTTTTTTACACCTTCTTCCACATGTAAGTACAGTAATATATCCCATTAGTGTATTTTACTATTCAACATTAAATATATGCGTGTCTGTGTGTCTATATGTGTGTGTGTGTGTGTGTGTGTGTACTTTTGGTTTGTGCTTTGTATTGATATGTATAAAAGGCTGGAAATTTGGTTTCTAGGAGCACGTGGGTGGGGCGTACCCTGTGACCCCCCCCCCCCCCCCCCCGCCCCCCCCGTCTCACCTCTGTTAGTGTGTACCACACCTGGGTCCCTCATACGCAGTGGCAGAAGTTTCTATTGCACTCAGCTGCAGGCCACTGGGGCAGTGCACCTGGATCTCGGGTACCTGCCAGGGCCCATTACCCAGACTGGGCTTCTTGTAAGCACACTGACGACTATGGTAGGGGCTTTTCAGCTGGGAGTATAAGCAGTAGACACTATATGCCTATTAAGTTTTGCAGTTCCCTCTTATTTGTGGCCATGGGAAAACATTGGAAATACCCACTACCTTATGTTATGAGGGTCATTGGGGAATGTGTCTGTCTTTACATTGAACAGATCCACTCTATTAAGTGCCATCGTACATTACATACCTTATGCTGTAGATCGCTGCTGCTTGTTGGTCATTTTATTTTTAATATCCAAAACTTCCCCTCATTCCGAAGTATCACATTAATTGCCTAATTCTGAATAATTTCAAATTTGATGTTAATTATCTTAGCCAATTTTTCTGACGTGTGAAACTACTGAATTTATAAAATCCATATTATTTTGCCTTTAGTCTCATGCAAGTCATCACCATAGTCACAGCCACGAAGAACCAGCAATGGAAATAAAGAGAGGACCGCTTTTCAGCCATCTCTCTTCTCAAAACATAGAAGAAAGTACCTATTTTGATTCCACATGGAAAGGTCTGACAGCTCTGGGAGGCTTGTATTTCATGTTTCTTGTTGAACATGTCCTCACATTGATCAAGCAATTTAAAGATAAGAAGAAAAAGGTAAAAGTATTCTGAATACTTACTAGGCATTGGACATTTATTTAGAGCAGTACTTGAACTAAACTGGGCTTGTCCAGGGTGTATGATCTTCATTTGTGAGGGGGTTCAGTACCTTTTTGTTCCCAGAAGCATTCATGGAGAGCAGTTCTGTATCTTTATAACCCTGGAGTTCTCTATCTTCAGTACTCCTTCAAAGTCACAAGACCGTAAGAAAGGCAAGGGTAAATATCTATACAAATCACCAAACAAGGCACACACAGGGCCTTGAAGATGAGAAGCATCGTGATTATGGCATTGATGGTGCCAATGGTTTCACGGGTATATACTTATCCCGAAACTCGAGTTGTATACATTAAATATGTACAGCTTTTTATATGTCAATTATACCTCAATAAAGTGGCTTAAGAAAAAAGTATTATGGATTAACTTTTAAATTACTCATGGAGTAGCTGAATATTATGTTTTGTTTGAAAGACTATGTGACTTTCACATACTTGCCCTTTGCAAATTGCCACCAGAAGATAGTGTGAAGCTGAACAGTAGGCTATTTCTGGTAAAAGTATCTTTGGAGTTGCCTATGATTATCTGCCTCTTCCTATCTGATGTGACTGGGCAAATGAGTCAAAAGACTGTCCTCATGGGGACTCTTAAAAATGACATGTACACATCTTGGATGTTTGTGTACTCATATACTGGTCATTTGATGTTGACCAAACTTTTCTTTGAGCTGGAGTTCTGTATGATCATTTTTTTTCTCTATAGCCATGCTGCTTCATCTAAATTTCCAATTTTGGTTTCTCTAAAATTGAGCAAGAGGTTACATACTTGTAAAGTTATTTTAAGTGTAGAATCTAGATTTTTGGAAATATAAAAAATTTTATACAGTGATTGCCTTATGTAATTGTTTTTGAATTTTATTTATTTTTCTTGTGCAGCACGTTCTCATTAGTTATCTGTTTTATACGTATTAGTGTATATATGTCAGTCCCAATCTCCCAGTTCATCCCACCCCCCCGCACCCCCTCTTTCCCCCCTTGCTGTCCATATGTTTGTTCTCTACATCTGTGTCTCTATTTCTGCCTTGTTAACCGGTTCATCTGTACCATTTTTCTAGATTCCACATATATGCATTAATATATGAAATTGGTTTTTCTCTTTCTGACTTTCTTCACTCTGTATGACAGTCTCTAGGTCCATCCACACCTATACAAGTGACCCAGTTTCGTTCAGTTTTATGGCTGAGTAATATTCCATTGTATATATGTACCACATCTTCTTTATCAATTCATCTGTCAATGGGCATTTAGGTTGCTTCCATGACCTGGCTATTGTGAAGTGCTGCAGTGAACATTGGGGTGCATGTGTCTTTTTGAATTATGGTTTTCTCTGGATATATGCCCAGGAGTAGGATTGCTTGGTCATATGGTAATTCTATCTTTAGTGCCTTATATAATTTAATAGCCTTTTTTTTTTTTTTAACGACTTGCCTTTGAATCTTTCAGAAGCCTTCAACTTAAGTTTTCATGGAAGTAACTATTCTCACCATCATTTCATAGTTTGAGTAATACGTAATTAAATTGTGCAATTGCAATAACAGGTATAGCTGGCATGAAGAGGCTTGAAAACCAACATAGTTGATTCTTGCTGAGCATAGAGCTCACGTTGGGAATCAAGTGCATGTGTGAAGAGAAGAGTGGCCTCCTCCATCCTGTGAATATTTGCCCATATGGATTCTACATTCACTAAGATCTCAAACTGCAAATTTTGAACCTTTACTGAACCTCAATTTACAGGAAAGAAGTGAAATAACAATAGCTTAATCGTTCTTAATCCAGGAAGTCATCTTCTATGTTCCTGTTGTCCCTGTTGCTTCACTTGGATGGGTTTGAGACTATATCCATACTTCTTTGCATTCTCTGGGATTATTCTCACCTTAAAAAAAAAATCATTTTTTAGGGTTTTTTTGGGGGAGGGGTTGTTTGTGTTTATTTGTGTTACTGTGTTTCTATTTTAAATGCCATAATTTAGCATTCTAATTTCAATTTACTTTTCAAGTTTTACCTAAAGATTGCTTTATATTCATCTGACACTCTAACATGGGACTCTAAGAGGTAGGCTCTCTGTTGTCTAATACAGAACAGTATTTTTTAGACTCTTAAATTAATAATCATTTGTGAATTGTGAAATAAATCTTGTGTCACAACCAATGTTTTTAAATGCAACCGTGATATTACAGTATATTCCATATATTACTGTGTTTATTACATACATTACTGTGAACTGTAGTCAAAGAAGTTTGATAATCTCTGTTCTAAAATAGTTTCTACTAGAATGTAAGATCTTAAGAGCCAGGACCTCTCTGTCTTCTTTACTGCTGTATCTCCAGTGCCTAGAATAGTGTCTGGCACATAATAGATGATTGGTAAATATTTGTTACATGTATAAGAAACATTAAATGGCAAGTAAGCATAATTTCTAGACAAAGACTTCCCACAGGAGTTTTGCAAACATTACATGTTCTCTTTATTTTTTTTTAATTTTTATTTATTATTATTTTTTTATATTTTTATTTAATTTATTTTTTTATACAGCAGGTTCTTATTAGTCATCAATTTTATATACATCAGTGTATACATGTCAATCCCAATCGTCCAATTCAGCAACTTACTGTAGTTCTGTAGTATAGTCTGAAGTTGGGGAGTCTGATTCCTCCAGCTCCGTTTTTTTCCCTCAAGACTACTTTGGCTATTCGGGGTCTTTTGTGTATCCATACAAATTTTAAGATTATTTGTTCTAGTTCTGTAAAAAATGCCACTGGTAATTTGATAGGGATTGCTTTGAATCCATAGATAGCTTTGGGTAGTATAGTCATTTTCACAATATTGATTCTTCCAATCCAAGAACATGGTACATTTCTCCATCTGTTGGTATCATCTTTAATTTCCTTAAAATGCTTTCAGTTTTTCACCATTGAGAATGATGTTTGCTGTGTGTTTGTCATATATGGCCTTTATTATGTTGAGGTAGTTTCCCTCTATGCCCGCTATATGAAGAGTTTTTAACATAAATGGGTGTTGAATTTTGTCAAAAGCTTTTTCTGCATCTATTGAAATGATCATATGGTTTTTATTCTTCATTTTGTTAATATGGTATATCACATTGATTGATTTGAGTATACTGGAGAATCCTTGCATCCCTGGAATAAATCCCACTTGATCATGGTGTATGATCCTTTTAATGGGTTGTTGGATTCTGTTTGCTTGTATTTTGTTGGGAATTTTTGCATATAATGTTCATCAGTGATATTG
>NW_020175080.1:751981-796378 GCF_003031525.2 Neophocaena asiaeorientalis asiaeorientalis
GGCTATTTCCTTTCCCATGTTAGGGAAGTTTTCGACTATAATATCTTCAAATATTTTCTTGGGTCCTTTCTCTCTCTCTTCTTCTGGGACCCCTATAATGCGAATGTTGTTGCATTTAACGTTGTCCCAGAGGTCTCTTAAGCTGTCTTTATTTCTTTACATTCTTTTTTCTTTATTCTGTTCTATAGCAGTGAATTCCACCATTCTGTCTTCTGGGTCGCTTATCCGTTCTTCTGCCTCAGTTATTCTGCTATTGATTCCTTCTAGTGTAGTTTTCATTTCAGTTATTGTATTGTTCATCTCTGTTTGTTTGTTCTTTAATTCTTCTAGGTCTCTGTTAAACATTTCTTGTGTCTTCTCGATCTTTTCCTCCATTCCTTTTCCGAGGTCCTGGATCATCTTCACTATCATTATTCTGAATTCTTTTTCTGGAAGGTTGCCTATCTCCACTTCATTTAGTTGGTTTTCTGTGGTTTTATCTTGTTCCTTCATCTGGTACGTAGCCCTCTGCCTTTTCATCTTGTCTATCTTTCTCTGAATGTGGTTTTCATTCCACAGGCTGCAGGATTGTAGTTCTTGCTTCTGCTGTCTGCACTCTGGTGGATGAGTCTATCTAAGAGGCTTGTGGAAGTTTCTTGATGGGAGGGAGTGGTTGTGGGTAGAGCTGAGTGTTGCTTGGGTGGGCAGAGCTCAGTAAAACTTTAATCTGCTTGTCTGCTGATGGGTGGGGCTGGGTTTCCTCCCTGTTGGTTGTTTGGCCTGAGGCAACCCAACACTGGAGCCTACCTGGGCTCTTTTGTGGGACTAATGACAGACTCTGGGAGGGTTCACGCCAAGGAGTACTTCCCAGAACTTCTGCTGCCAGTGTCCTTGTCGCCATGGTGAGCCACAGCCACTGCCCGCCTCTGCAGGAGACCCTCCATCACTAGCAGGTAGGTGTGGTTCAGTCTTCCCTGGGGTCACTGCTCCTTCCCCTGCCTCCGGATACACACACTACTTTGTGTGTGCCCTCCAAGAGTGGAGTCTTTGTTCTCCCCAGTCCTTTCGAAGTCCTGCAATCAAATCCCACTAGCCTTCAAAGTCTGATTCTCTAGGAATTCCTCCTCCCGTTGCCGGACCCCCAGGTTGGGAAGCCTGACGGGCTCAGAACCTTCACTCCAGTTGGTGGACCTCTGTGGTATAAGTGTTCTCCAGTCTGTGAGTCACCCACCCAGCAGATATGGGATTTGATTTTACTGTGATTGGGCCCCTCCTACCATCTCACTGTGGCTTCTCCTTTGTCTTTGGTCGTGGGGTATCTTTTTTGGTGAGTTCCAGTGTCTTCCTGTCAGTGATTGTCCAGCAGCTAGTTGTTTTTCTGGTGTTCTCACAAGAGGGAGTGAGAGCATGTCCTTCTACTCCTCTATCTTAGTTCCTCCCCTATTCCTTTTTAGAAAATATTTAGTTTCTCTTTTCAAGGGCATCCAGATCTTAGTGTTATTTACATAAGAGCTTTTAATCTCATTTGGTTCTCTCAAAAAGAAAAAAACTATTTGTTATATGGCAAGTATTCAGAGCTCTTCAGACCCATAACAGAAAATGTTACATACGATTTCCCTTAAGACATCCATCCTGCACCCCTGGAAAATTCTATATGTCATAGTTTTAGGTTATGTCGATCTGAAATCTCTACATTCAGATTAGGGTTAAATCACATACTTGGTATAGTTAGATGGTTATAATAGTTCCATGTCAAACTTTCTTTCTACTGGATTCTCAGGTTTCTTGCCCATGCTGGAAACCAGAGAATCATCTCTGTCTCCCTCATCCTTATATCCAACCTAGTTTTATTAGATGTATCCAGAAATGTAATTTTTCATTTCTCTCCATCTTCCTTACTATCATCCTGGTCCACGCCAGACTTACATGGGTGATAGCAGTTGCCTCCTAACTGGCCTGTCTACATTATTCTGTTGTCCTAATGCAGAGAGCAGGCAGAGGGATTTGTTTAAATGTTTGTTATATGCTCTCATATATATATGCTCTCATAGCACTGTGTATTTTTCCTTTGTAAAATATATCAAAAATTTCAATCAAAGAATTGTATAATCATTACCTGTGTAAAGCCTCCCTCCCTGTGGGTGATAAGCTTCCTTGGGAACAAGGACTATGTGTATCTTGTTTTACGACATATTGGTATATTGCCGCCATTCAGCGTAGGGAACATTACAGGCTCTTAATACTTAGGGAATGAAAGAATTGCTTAAAAAGTCTATGTTCTACAGATAATCATTGGCAAACAAATAAAGTATCAACTAAAGTAATTTAAAATACCATGAATTCACTTATTTTCACAAATATTTAAGTACTTTCTCTGTGTTTGAGGCATTTTGCTAGAGGTAGGTATAAAGATTTGTCTGTGCTTGCCTTTAAAAACTTTATAACCTAAGAAGGTACAGATATTTTATATACTGTTAGAGCTAGAATGAAATCTCAGGTATGGTGATGATTAAGTCATATTCAAAAGATACTGCAAATAAGAACTCTATTATTTTTGTGACAGTTTTCATTATCTTGAATATTCTGTGTAAGTAGTAATAAACAGGCACCATTGTTCAAACAGTGACCTTTATTCTTGGGCTCTGAGATATGGACAGTATCTCAAGTATGGTATTCAGTTGGTTAAAAAACCTAGTGATAAATTCAAGGCTAACTAATAGAGATTTGTTTAAAAAGACAAAAGCTTGTTAATGGTGTTTTACTACACGAAAAGTATTTTAGTTTTATAACAAATACATATCGATATCACGGTATAGTTTTAATTTATAAAAAGTATGGAAAGTATGGGGTTTCAGTGCCCAAAAGAGGCACTGGAGGAAACTAAGCAATTGGTTAGCAGATCACTAAATTCCTGGAGAACGTGCCTCTAGCTGGTTCTAAATCAATGGCCTGAGGCAGAGCTCAGCTTTAATGTGTATATGAGTCACCTGGAGATCTAGTTAAAATCCCCATTCTAATCCATTAGGTCTGGGGTGTAGCCTGAGACTGTGCATTTATAAAAAGCTCCCAGGGATGCAGTGCTGTTTGCATAAGACCAAATTTAGGCTGTGTGACCTAGGGGGACATTCAGAAAGATGAGTATGTAATTTTTCTTTCATACTACTGAAGCATTAATTCTTTACCTTTCTGAAGAGTTTATGCCTAAAACAAACTACTAGGTGCTATGAAGTTAAGTACAGGCCCTGCCCTTAGATGGGGTTTATTCCATTAGAAGTCTGTTACTCTGCTGTCTTTTTCGATGAAATCTTTTGCTTAACTGTTTACCTAAAGATGTATGCATAAGCAAACTGCCTATTTTAAAGTATCGCTTTTCCTTGCTATTGTAGAATCAGAAAAAACCTGAAAATGATGATGATGTGGAGATTAAGAAGCAGTTGTCCCAGTATGAATCTCAACTGTCAACAAATGAGGAGAAAGTAGACGCAGATGATCGTAAGTCCTTATAAATCTGAGAGCTGGAGGGAATTCAGTGCTCTGTGATTTGCAGGCAACCTGGACTGTCTGGAAGAGGGGGAACCATATTCCAGCCCCACCCGCACCCCCTTTTTTTTTTGGCTGCGCCACGTGGCTTATGGGATCTTAGTTCCCCGGCTAGGGATCGAACCTAGGCCCTAGCAGTGAAAGCACGGCGTCCTAACCACTGGACCGCCAGGGAATTCCTCCACCCCCCGCTCTTTTTTTTTAAACTCATACTTTCTTTTAATTGCCAGTGAGTTGGTTATTTCTATATATACTTAAATCTCTTTTTTCTCTAATTTTTTATTTTGAGGTAAATTCAGACTTAAGAGAAAAGTTCCAAGAATAGTACAAAGAATTCCTGTACCCCTTTCTTATATTCCCCATTTATTTTACCTACATTTATCATTCTTTGTCTCTTTCTCTCTGTAGACATACATACACATTTTTTCCTAAACCATTTGAGAATAAGTTACAAACATGATGCTTCTTTACCTCAAAATACTTAAGTTTATGTTTCCTAAGAAGGACATTCATTCCCTTGTAATCACAGTTCAGTGATCAAAATCAGGAAATTAAAGCTGATACAATGGCATTTTCTAGTCTATAGACCTTTTTCGTGTTTTTCCAATTGTCTTAATAATTTCTTTATACTCCCCTAACCCCTAAAAGGAAAAGAAATGATCCAGAGTACAATTCAGGATCAAATGTTGCATCTAATTTCCCCTCATTTTGGGTTTGTCTAATGTTTTCACATTAGGTTGATCAGTTTGGGCAGGAATACCACAAAGTGGTATTGCATCCTTTTCAGTGACATGGTGTGCCACCCGACATGAAGCTCTCTGTCACACACAGGTGGTGTTAATTTTGATCATTTGGCTAACGTTGTGTCTACCATGTTTCTCCACTGTAAAGTTACTGTTTCCTGTAACTTGTTAGCTTGGCATTTCTTGTTGGACAGACTCAGTTAAAATTGAAATTTTAAACAAAACGCCTTACGACGACCTTCAAGGTCCTGCCCTGCCCTCCACTCTCTCCAATGGTTTGCCCTGTCCAGCCTCACTGGCCTCCTTTTCATCCTTTGAGCACACCAGGTCTGTCTCAGGGCCTGGCACTCACTGTTTCTTCAGTTCGGAGTACTCTTCTCCCGGGTCTTCATATAAATTCCCCCTATCATTCCATTCTCAACTCAGACATCTTGTCCTCAGAGGTCTTCCCTGATCACCTGAATACAAAGGTCTCCCAGTCATTCTCCTTCATGTTACCCTGTTCTATTTTCTTCCCATGCCTTCCAAGATTACCTTATTTATACATGTATTTCTTTGTTAAGTGGCTATCTACCCACAAGACAATAAGCTTCTCGAAGGCAGAGACTTCGTGCTGACGCACTTTGTCCCAGTATCTGGGCAGGTGCCTGGCCCAGAGCAGATACTCAATATATAGTTGCTGACTAAGGAGGAAGAAGAACTTTATTGTTGCTACCAAGTTATTTGTAAGATTTCCTGTCCACCCTTTATTTTCCAGCATGTTGCTTTTCTCTAAAGAGCAAGTGAATACTCTCATTTGTCTTCCTATATCTATTCTGTCTTCAACCTCTGTAATGGGCTCCAGTGAAATTTATAATGATGAGAGGAAACAGCTATTCTAGAATTGGGCCACAGTATCGGGAATGCTCCCAAGAAAGTTGATACCAGTGTATAAAAAAGAAAAAACAAAAACTTATTGTTGCAATTTATTTTACACAGATAGATAACAAATGTTTCTTGGTGATGATGGTATTTCAGATTCTTGTTTTTCCTTTTTTTTTTGACCATGCCACACGGCTTGCAGGGATCTTAGTTTGCCGACCAGGTATTGAACCCAGGCCCTCAGCAGTGAAAGCACCAAGTTCTAACCACTGGACTGCCAGGGAATTCCCCTCTTCTGTTTTTCCTTGAATTTTGAAAGAGAGGAACTCAGATGACAGAATTATGCATGTTTTTTATTTCCAATTTCCAGTATTTTTCTGGAATATTTTTCTTAAATATTTTAAATACCAAAAATGAAATATTTTTATAAAGTAAGTATGTGCTTCTTTTATAATTGGAAAAAAATCATCTTTAAAAACATAAGGAGGCAGAAGAAATTAAGGGAGGATCTGGGGGTAGTTACTGAAGGTTAACATTTAAAATTCATTCTTAGTACATGAGATCATTTAACTACTGATGTTTTTCATCAACAATACTCTAATGTCTAGTTCTGCCAGGTCTGTGTGAGAGAGTTGCCATGCTTTAAGATCTTTTGTTGACTTTGTCAGTGGAGATGTTTGAAATGTGTCCATGCACATTAACAAAGCCATTTGACTTTGTCCCACTGTCCTTTATGTTTATACCTAGGACCTGAAGGCTATTTGCGAGCTGACTCACAAGAGCCCTCCCACTTTGATTCTCAACAGCCAGCAATCTTGGAAGAAGAGGAGGTCATGATAGCTCATGCTCATCCACAGGAAGTTTACAATGAATACGTACCCAGAGGGTGCAAGAATAAATGCCATTCGCATTTCCATGATACACTTGGCCAGTCAGATGACCTTGTTCACCACCATCATGACTACCATCATATTCTCCATCACCACCACCACCAAAACCACCACCCACACAGTCACAGTCAGCGCTACTCTCGGGAGGAGCTGAAGGATGCCGGCATTGCCACACTGGCATGGATGGTGATCATGGGGGACGGCCTGCACAATTTCAGCGATGGCCTAGCAATTGGTATATATCTATGTATCTGTCCCTTGTTGGTTGACTCTGAAAATGTCACATGAAAGTACCAGTCTTATTTTAACAAGGAATAGGTTGGTTTGATAAGGCTATTGACTTCTAAGATTATCAAACTGTTATTTCATTTTTGGCTGCTTTGACAATGAAGTACTTGATAAATGTTAGTTTAAGTGCTGGAAACTGTGCTTGGCCCTTTATCTAAATTGTGACTACCAAAAGTTGTTTTAATTTGCAGGCTCAGGCTCTAAGGTGTTTGGAGCACATGTGAGGATTTTTTTTTTCCCCCAATACATTTGAGTTCTCTTATCTGCAATATAAACAGTATTTATTAAAGTTAAATACTTCCATCATCTTTTCTTTTATGCTAAAGGAATCTTCATATATCTGATAAGTTTAATTACTAATCTCTACCGAAAGAAGAATTACAGTTTTTTTGCTATTAAATTGTTGTGCTACAATTGAGCGGTAATAGAAATACTTAAAAATTGTAGTAACTTAGTGCTGGGAGGAACCATGGAAATAAGTACAGATTAGGTAGCCAAGGCCTGGCAAGGTGAACCACTTGCCAAGGAGGCAGTGCTGTTTTGTAGCCCAGCCTGGCTCCCTGGGAGCTTGGTGCTCTTCCTTCTCTGCACTGTGCACAGCATAAGCGACAATGGAGGATGTGCGAACACTCAGACATGGTAGTCTAATTATATAGTGAATTCCTCTGAGGCCAGGAAACGTACTTGTACTCTTGACTGCTGAGGGGTTTTTCCTAAACCTTTTAAATCAGTTTGTTTCATATTTTTAAGTAAGTGTTCTATGTGGTAGCAATTTACTTCTCAGGTTTGTATAAGATCATTTAATCACTCTAAGGCATAGTGGAACCTTCCCTTCTCAATTGTATCTGCTTGTGCTCCTTTGGGAAATTTAAATCTAATTGAATGTAATCTAACATTACTTATGGAGAAGGTACAGAGTGCAGTTGAGAAAGTTCTGTTTATTCACAACCAGAATATATTTTATTTCTTTTGTATTTCATTGTGTATGCTGTTAAGATTTTAAAAATACACACCCACAAAATAATGTGGTGATTTTTACACAGGTGCTGCTTTTACTGAAGGTTTATCGAGTGGTTTAAGTACTTCTGTTGCTGTGTTTTGTCATGAGTTGCCTCATGAATTAGGTAAGAGAACCCTACAAATGGTATTTTCCAGGTGGGTAAAGTATCTTAGTGTCCCTGGCTTTTGCTAATGATAGCTTCCGGCAAGCTTCCTCATTTATGCCTTCTCCTAAGTCTACTAACCTAGCCAGCTTTCTTTCTTACTGAGGACAAGTTTGTTTCCAGCCAGAATTCTAACCCTGCGATTACAATTACACAATTGCCTGTGTGGGGTTGCCAGAGAGATACCTGAGTCCCCTCTCTTTTCCTCTTCCCCTACCAGATATCTTCCTATACCAGCATACTGGTGATATCAGTGATCGTTTTCTTCATATGCACAATATGAATAAGACCACAGGAATCTAAAGAATCATCTTCCATTAACAGACAGAAGTTGACAAAGAGTATTTCACTCACTAGAGCTAAAGAAATGAGAAGTTGATGAATAGTGTTTTGAATTCTTTTTCTCTGTCACTGGGACTTAAAACCTTCCCAGAGTTGTCCTGGTTCCCAGTTCGTGTCCTTGTTTTTCTTCATATAGATGCATATTTGCACACACCTGTAATGCCATTTTCACTTTTGTTCCTTGGCATGTGTTCTGCCATTTAGAAGGCCTCCCGTCTTCATGCTCCATGCTTGTAATCCTCAACATCTGGTCTGTGTTGTGCATTCTATTTTTATTTTTGTTTATTTATTTATTTTTGGCCACACCACGTGGCTTGTGGGATCTTAGTTCCCCGACCAGGGTTTGAACCTGGGCCCCCTGCAGTGGAAACGCAGAGTCCTAACCACTGGACTGCCAGGGAATTCCCTATGTTCCACATTCTAGATCCTTCATGTGCCATGAAGCCTCTCTCAGCTATTCTCATCTTAATTTCTTTTTTTCTCCTTTTATAACCAGAACATTAGACTCTTTAGCTCTTAATTATATATTTCCTTAATCATTTGCTGATCATTTCATTTGTGTTCTCTACTCCCTCTTCCTCCTTGTAGCCAGTTAAAAGCTCCTTGAAGACAGTGCAAGAGCACAATAGTTGATACTTATTGACATTTGTAGTATTGACATTCATTGACAAAGTGGAAACCTTAAGAAATACTTTGGATAAAAGATATCTTAGTTTATAAAGCTGTTAGGGTGTTTACACTGATTAACACTGTTAACCCTGAGTAATTCTTTTTTTTTTTAAGTTAATTAATTGATTTTTCTGTCTGCCTTGGGTCTTTGTTGCTGTGCTCAGGCTTTCTCTAGTTGCAGCGAGCAGGGGCTACTCTTCGTTGTGGTGCACGGTCTTCTCATTGTGGTGGCTTCTCTTGTTGTGGAGCACGGGCTCTAGGCACGCGGGCTTCAGTAGTTGCGGCACGCAGGCTCAGTAGTTGTGGTATGTGGGCTCAGTAGTTGCGGCTTGCAGGCTCTGGAGCACAGGCTCAGTAGTTGTGGCACATGGGCTTAGCTGCTCTGCATCATGTGGGATCTTCCCGGACCAGGGGTCAAACCCATGTCCCTGCGTTGGCAGGCGGATTCTCAACCACTGCACCACCAGGGGAGCCCTGGAGAATTTCTTAAATCTGGAAAGTTTTTTGCGTATGTGTCTTAAAAATGATTTTTTAATTACCTTATCTCCTTTTTTTGTTTTCTGTTAAAGGTGACTTTGCTGTTTTACTAAAGGCTGGCATGACTGTTAAGCAGGCTGTTCTTTATAATGCTCTGTCAGCCATGCTGGCATATCTTGGAATGGCAACAGGAATTTTCATTGGTCATTATGCTGAAAATGTTTCTATGTGGATATTTGCACTTACTGCGGGCTTGTTCATGTATGTTGCTCTGGTTGATATGGTAAGTTTTTAAGAAGTCAGTAGAGAAAATGTTCAATGAAACCATTTTTAAAAGGGTTTAGATTAAATATCGTTGCAGTGAGAAGTGATTCTAATGCTCGACAAAGTAGCATATAAACTATAAGTCCTTGATGGTTTTATCTTTTTGGATTGTTGCTCACAAGCACATCTTTGTCCTGCCTAATGTGTATAAGGATATACAAAAGTATCTACCCCCTTCTGATGTGTCTTTTTGAGAGGAGAGTTTCAGTAATTAGGCATTGAACTGTCTATAGACATGTAGGAAACCTACCACAAGCCACATACTGTTGGCGAACTGTGTATACTTCAGAATGCTTAAAGGTTTCTTATTAATGGACGAAGGAGTCATCTTTTTGTCACCAAAGTCCACCTAACAATCTCAGCCAATCTTATTGCTAAAATTATATTTTATATGATGTAAGGCTTCCATATCTCTGAATTTCAAGCGAGCCACATGTTATATACAGATACAGACAGTAAGCAGGGTAATCAGTGTAGCTCTCCATTTTACAGTGGAGCAAACTGGACCAATATAAATTTTGACTTGCTGAGCAGACCATGAATAATCATTGTTAATTAAGCTGTTAGAAAATGCTGTGTGACATTATTAGCTAGAGTCAGTGTATATATGTGGTCATGTTTTAGAGAATTGACTCATAATATATCCAGCTACATATAAAGCCGTCTTGCAGATTCTTCTAAAAACTAACCTGTGGTTCTGGAAACCTAAAGGTTGCTCTTTTTTTTTTAAGGTGCCTGAGATGCTGCACAATGATGCTAGTGACCATGGATGTAGCCGCTGGGGATACTTCTTTTTACAGAATGCTGGGATACTTTTGGGATTTGGAATTATGTTGCTTATTTCCATATTTGAACATAAAATTGTGTTTCGTATAAATTTCTAATTAGGGTATAAATGCTAGAGTAGCTTAAAGCTATAGTTTGCTGTCTATAGTTTGAGTAGGTCATAGGGAGATGAGTTAGTATGCTATGATATGTAGCATTTACGGTTAGTGGATTTTGTGATTTTTGTATTGAATATTGCCATTTGTTATGCTTATAAGGTCAGTTATGGTGGTAACATAAAGGTACGTTTAATATTTAAGTTATTCTATTTGGGGAATGTAAGCTATATGTGCAATTTACCAATATTACCGGTTTATGGTATAAACAAGAGGTTTGGCGTGACATGTTCTGTATATTTCAGAAAAGAAATGTCTTTAATGCTTTTTCTAGGACTAATTTAATATAGTAATTCCCATGCTGGATTTTAGGCCTCTGAAGAACTGCTGGTGTTTAGGAGTAAGAATACACGTGAAGCCTAAGATACCAATAAAGCTTAAACTGAATTTAAGCTAAGAAATAAGGGAAAAAAGAGAAGAAACTGTATAAATTGAGAAGGCATAGGTTTCATATTAAAAAATCACAGAACTGGTTTAAAAATAGAAGGGAAAAATTTAGATTTAAATGAAAAAAAGCAATATTGAGTATAGAGTACATTGATAAACATTTTTGTCAGAGTATTAATGTTCCCATAAAATCTCAGCACTTTTTACTAATTTAGTTGTACATTTAACTTTGTATAATAGAGACATCTAAATGTATTTAATAAACTCAAGCAAAATATATCACTTGACCAAGAAATTGGAATTTTAAAATATTTGTGTGGATGTACACCAGATGAGTATGAGCGAGTTTATGTATTGTCAAAAGACTTGGATGTCCCAGGTTAACTTACGTGTCACCCAAGTCACATTACTGGATGTTCTGGTTATCTGGTTTACCACATGTCAGCATATTAGCATTTCGATACATATTAGGACATTAAAACCGTACTGGTTATAATTTGACTTCTTGGATTCAGAAAGTACTTTGGTATCTTTCAGTGCTTCAATGTTGTTGTTATGAGCAATTGTCATTTTTATATATAGTACTTTAGATGTACTAGGGTTGTATGGCATTCTCTAGATGTTGCTTTTCTACAAAATAAATTCCCTGTGTCAGCTTGATATCAGATAACAGATTTTCTTTTCTTTTTTTTTTACCATCTTAACCATTTTTAAGCATACAGCTCAATAATTTTATGTATATTCACATTGTTATGCAGTTGATCTCCAAAACTTTTTCACCTTGCAAAACTGAAACTATACCCACTAAACAACTCTTCGTTTCCTTCTCCCCACAACCCCTGGTGACCACCATTCTACTTTCTATTTCTATGAATTTGAGATATCTGATTTTCTTAAGTATAATCCAGATTATATATACTTATCAACACATTTATATTATTGTATTGGGTGGGCTTATTCAATTTTTAAATTGTTTATCACAAAGGGCACTTCAGAAAATATTGGTCCACAGTTTATTCCAAGCTGTCCCTAACTTAAAAAAACAAAAAACAAACCCCAGAGCCTAAGCTTGAAAAGACGCACTAATGCCCTACATTCTAAAGAGAATCAAGAACAACTGGACAAGACCACATAGCCCACCTACTGAAAGACAATTGGACCAGCATTTCTATTCCCCAAACCAAGTGAAAGGAATGAGTAATGAGAATTACTTGGATTGGGGGGGTGCCTGAAAAGATGAGATGAGGCATCTCCTTCTCGGGCTGAATGATTACTCTGCTTCAGAAACCCACAGATCTACCCTAATGCCACTGCTGGATCAGTGCAAGATGAAGTTCTAGAATCATTGGAAATGTTCCTCCAGGAGTTTTGGAAACACAGACTTGTACCTACTTCCTTCACACAGATTCTCAAGGTGGAAGGTGTGCTGGACCAGCCCACAAAACAGGATGATAGCAGCCTTAGTTCCCACTCCAGTTTGAACTCACTAGTGAGTATGTAGAAGATTTAAGTAGTTGGTTCCCATGGCTCTCTGTGGGAGAGAATGGAGATTAGAGGAAAATGCAGGAACTGTAGAATATGAACCAAAGGCTGATCCTTTGGAGGGGAGAAACTTATCAGACTGATAGAAAATGAAAAGGCACAAATAAATAATACCTTGAATGAAAAAGGAGACATAAATAGAGATATAAGGTAGATTCAAGCAATCATTAAAACAAATTATTTGAAATTTTTACTGATTTTTCTGGAAAAATAAATGTCCACTCAAGGAAAAATTGAGAATCAGTAACTGTTAAAAGAAAACGCTCACCACATCACAGTTGTCCTCAACCTCCCTCAAAATAACACCCTTTTGCTGTGAGTTTTACCAAAACTTCAAGTAACACGTTTATCCAAGTAGATTCTGGGGTAAGAAAAAAAGAATGTTCATCATGTTAATTGAGGTTAGTATAATCTTGATACAAAACCATGCTGGGAAGGCAATCTGCCTTGTACCCTAAGTCTCCCTACACATTCATGCCAGCGACGTCAAGAATATAAGGCCCTGAACACTCTTTGCCTTGATTAATTATCAGTGAACAATCCTGAAAGATGAGGGCTGAGACAAAGAGCAGGCCTTGTATAAGAGAGGTGGATTCCCCAAGCTCAGTTTTCCTCAATGCTACACAAACAGCATGTGTGGCATCTGCCTGAGAACTTTCACTTTGCTTCTGTGAAACTTGGGGCTCAAGAGGGACTGATACAAATGCTGCTCATGCTGCTTGCTATGCTGTGAGCAGTAAAGTCCTTTGTGTCCAGGAGTCCCATGTCTTATGCCCCTATCCACAAAACAAATAGGCTAACTTCTAGCTTCTAAACTGGATAAAATGTCAAAACCTCACAGGGTTTTATAACGTATAGGGAAAGTATAGTATAGGGAGAGCAAAAATGAATATAGATATAAGAATCTTAAATGAAACAGCAAATCAAACTCAGCAGTGTATGTTATGATCAGGTAAGTGGTCCTAGGAATACAAAGATGGCTCATCAGAAAACCCATTACTGTAATATACCATGTTAACAGATTGAAGTGGAAAAATACAATCAAATTTATTTACTATAATTCTCATTCAGGATTAAAGAAAAACATTTCTTTAGAAACAAGAATATTATTAGAATTTGAGAAGTCTAAAAACTTGTCTCCTTGAATATTCCCATCCTGTGAAGTCAAGGATTTAAGAAAGAGTAGCAGTGGAGTGGGGAGGGGAAATGTGAAGAGAGGGAGGAACTGATGGAGACCAAAAAGAAAGAAACTCCAACTCCAAAGATGGAGTGGAGCTTGAAACTCCTAACTTGCATGCTTACATATAAAGTATAATGAATGCTGAAGGAAGTAGCAGGCTGCCACAATTCTATAGCTATGTCATTGATAGCTAGAATGGATGTTTTCCTTTTTAAAAATTGTAAAATATACATAACATAAAATTTACTATTTAAACCATTTTTAAGTATAGTTCAGTGGCTTTACATACATACAATTCACATTGTACTCGGCACCATCCATGTCCAGAACTCTTTCATCATCCCGTACTGAAACTGTACCCTTTAAACAATAATTCCCCATTCTTCCCTCCTCCCTCCATTCTTACCTTCCTTCCCTGGTAACCATGGTCCTACTTTTTGTCTCTACATACTCTTTGACTATTCTAGGTACAACATATAAGTGGAATCATGCAATATCGGTCCACGTGAGTCTGGTTTATTTCACTTAGTATAATGTCTTCAAGGTTCATCCATGTTGAAGCATATGTCAGAAATTCTTTCATTTTTAAGGCTGAATAATATTTCATTGTATGTATATACCACATTTTGTTGATGCATTCATCCGTCAATGAACATTTGAGTTGTTCCATCTTTTGGCTGTTGCAGATTTGCTACTATGAACATAAGTACAAATATCTGTTTCCCTGCTTTCAATTCATGGGAGGTATACACACAGAAGTGGAATTGCTGGATCATATGGTAATTCTATGTTTAATTTTTTGAAGAGCCGCCATACCATTTCCCACAGTGACTGCACAATTTCACATTCCCACTAGCACAAGGGTTCCAATTTTTCCACATCCTCACCAACATTTGTTTTCTGTTTTGTTTGTTTGTTGCTTTTTGATAATAGCCATCCTTATGGGGGAGGCGGTTAAGTCATGTCTTATTGTGGTTTTGATTTGCATTTCCATAATGACTAATGATGTTGAGAATATTTTCATATGCTTGTTGGCCATTTGTATATGTTCTTTGGAGAATTTATTCAAATTCTTTGCCCATTCTTAAACTGAGTTGTTTTTTGTTGTTGAGTTGTAGTTCTTTACATATTTGGAATATTAATCCCTTATGAGATATGTAATTTACAAATATTTTCTCCCATTTTGTGAGTTGCTTTGTTATTCTGTTCATACTGTCCTTCGGTGCACAAAAAAATTTAATTAAGTCCAATTTGTCTGTTTCTTTAGTTACCTGTACCTTTGGTGTCATGTCTAAGAAATCATTGCCACATCCAATATCACGAAGATTTTCCCCTATGTTTTCTTCTAAGAGCCTTGTGGTTTTAGCTCTTTGATCCATTTTGAGTTAATTTTTCCATATGGTATTACATAAGGGTCCAACTTCATTCTTTTGCATGTGGATCCAGTTTTCCCAGCACCATTTGTTGTTATCCTTTCCTCCACTGAATAGTCTTGGCACCTTTGTTGGAAGTTATTTAACCATATTTGCAAGGGTTTATTTCTGGGCTCTCTATTCTATTCCATTGGTCTATGTATCTGTTCTAAGGCCAGTGTCACACTATTGATTACTATAGCTTTCTGACCATATTTATTTGAGTATTCTACTGAAGTTTCTATTCTGTCTTGATTACTGTAGCTTTATAATAATCCTTGAAATCAGTAAATCTTGAAATTATGACTTCTTCAAGTTTGCTTACTTTTCTTCAAAAATATTTAAGCTATACTATTTCCTTCCTTTCCTATGTAAATTTTAGAGTCAGTATTTCAATCTCCAAAAGTATTGTGCTTGGATTTTTACTGGAATTAGGTTAAAAATATAGATAAATTTGGGAAGAATTGACAGCTTAGCAATATTTATTCTTTGGATCAATGAACAACAATATATCTGCCCATTTATTTAGTTCTTTACAATTTTCTTTCATTGGTGTATAATGTTCAGCATGCAAATTCTGCACACATTTTGTTGGAATTATACTTAAGTATTTCGTGGTTTTGGTGCCATTATAAGTGATTCTTGTTTCAATTTCAATTTCTAATTTCTTTTTTAGTATGTAGAAATGCAATTGATTTCTGTATGTTAACCTTATATCCTACAACCTTGCTAAACTCATTTATTCTAGGAGATTTTTGTAGATAGTTTGGGATTTTCTATGTAGTATTGTCTTCTATGCCTTTTATTTCTTTTCCTTTTATTATTACACTGGCTAAGACTTTCTGCATGATGTTGAATAGGAATGTTGAAAGTGGACATCTTTGCTTTGTTCTGATCTTAGTAGGAGAGGCAGTCAGTTTTTCACCATTAGGTAGTGTTAGCTGTAAGTTTTTTGTAGATCCCTTTTATCAGCTTGAGGAAATTCTCTTCCACTCATAGTTTGCTGAGAATTTTTATCATGAATGAATGTTGAATTTTGTCAAATGCTTTCTTGGTATCAATTAACATGATCTGTATGGTTCTAATATGATAGACTACATAAATTAATTTTCAAATGATGAACTAACCTTGCCTTCTGAGGATAACTCTCATTGTACATGATATGTTTTCCTTTTTGTATATTGCTGGATCCAGTGTACAAATATTTTGTTGAGTATTTTTGTTTCTGTTATGTTCATGATGGATATTGGTCTGAAGCTTTTTGCACTGCCATTATCTGATGTTAGTGTCAGGATAATGCTGACTGCATAAAAGGAATAGGGAAATGTTTCCTCCTTTTTTATTTTCTGGAAATGATTGTGTATAGAATTGGTATTATTTCTTCCTTAAATTTTTGTTAGAACTCACCACTGAAACAATCTGGACCTAGAGTTTTCTTTCAAGGTTTTTAATCTATCTATTCAATTCCTTTAATAGATATAGGAATATTCAGGTCATCTATTTAATCTTGAATGAATTTTGGTAATTTATTTATGTCTTTCAAGAAATTGGTCCATTTTATCTAAGTTGCCATATTTATAGGTATAAAGTTGTTTATAGTATTCATTTATCCTCTGAACAACAACAGTAGGTCTGTAATGATATCATTCCTACTATTGGTAATGTGTGTCTTCTTTTTTCTTGATCAATCAGACTACAGGTTTGTCAATCTTAGTGATTTTCTCAAAAAATAAACTTTTAGTTTCATTGATTTTCTCTATTGTTTATCTGTTTACAATTGCATTAATTTCTATACTTTATTATTTCCTTCATTCTCCTTGTTTCCGGTTTATTTTGTTTCTTGTTTCCTAACTTATTAAAGTGGAAGCTTAGATCATTGATTTGAAATCTTTCTTCTTTTCTAATATAAACATTTAATGCTATAAATTTCCCTCTAGATATTGCTTTAACTGCATCCTACAAATTTTGATACATTGCATTTTTCATTTTTCTTCAGTTAAAAATAAAAGGATAAAAGAATACCATACTGACATAAAGTTGGCAACTTAGATCAAATGGATCAATTCCTCAAAAACCACAAATTACCAAAACTCACCCAAGATAAATAAGCAACCTAAATAGTATTGTAACGATTAAAGAAATTGAATTTGTAGCTAAAACCTCTGAAAAAGAGATTTACAGGCTGAGATGGTTTCATTGGTGAATTCTACCAAATATATAAAGAAGAAAAATACCAAAAGTAAATGATGTCTCTTAGAAAATAGGAGGGAACACTTCCCAACTTATTTTATGAGACCAACGTTACTGATTTCAAGCAGACATGTCAGGGAATTCCCTAGTGGTCCAGTGGTTAGGATGCAGCGCTTTCAGTGCTGTGGGCCCAGGTTCAATCTCTGCTTGGGGAACTACCATCCCACAAACTATGCGGTGCAGCCAAAGTAAAAAAAAATTTTTTTAAATCAGGTCAGTACAAGAACACTATAAGAAAAATCACATGATCATATCAATTGATGCAGAAAAAAATTTGACACATATTAGCCATTTATGATTAAGAAAAAACAATTCAGCAGACTATGCCTTACATCATACTTACTGGTGAAAGACCAAATGCTTTCCCCTAAAATCAGATATAAAGCAAGGATTTCCACTCTTACTACTCATTTTCAACAGCTTACTGGAAATACTAGCCAGTACAATAAGGGGAGAAAACTTAATTAAAATGCATAAAGATTGGAAAAGAAAATATAAAATTGTTCCTAATCACATATGACATGATTGTCTACATATAAAATCCCAAGAAATCTACAAAAAAAAAAAACCCTCCTAGCACTAATAAGTGGTTTTAGCAAGGTTACAGTGAGTGTCAACAACACAAGTCAATCGTGATTCTATTTTTTGGCAGTGGACAATTGGAAACTGAAATTTTCAAATAAAATTCTGTTTATAATAACTCCTGCCAAAATGCAACCTTTAGGTATAAATCTAACAAAACATGTACAGAATTTTTATGCTGAAAGCTACAAAATGCTGATAGAAATGAAGGAAGGAAGGAAGGAAGAGAGGAAGGGAGGGAGGGAGAGAGGGAGGAAGGAAAGCTAAATGAGAGCCATACCATGCTCATGGATTGGAAAGCTCAGTATAGTAAATATGTCCATTTCAATCAAAATCCCAGCAGGATCATTTTATTTTATTTTATTTTATTTATTTTAAACAGGTGCCCACCTCGCTTTCTCTTCCTTGCCAGACTTTATCTTTATTTTTATTTCTTTACATCTTTATTGGAGTATAATTTCTTTACAATGGTGTGTTAGTTTCTGCTTCATAACAAAGTGAATCAGTTATACATATACATATGTTCCCATATCTCTTCCCTCTTGCGTCTCCCTCCCTCCCACCCTCCCTATCCCACCCCTCTAGGGAGTCACAAAGCACCGAGCTATCTCCCTGTGCTATGCGGCTGCTTCCCACTAGCTATCTGTTTTACAGTTGGTAGTGTATATATGTCCATGCCACTCTCTCACTTTGTCACAGCTTACCCTTCCCAAAGTCCATTCTCTAGTAGGTCTCTGTCTTTATTCCCATCTTACCCCTAGGTTCTTCATGATATTTTTGGGTTTTTTTCTTAGATTCCGTATATATGTGTTAGCCTAAAGTATTTGTCTTTCTCTTTCTGACTTACTTCACTCTGTATGACAGACTCTAGGTCAATGATTAATGACGTTACGCATTCTTTCATGTGTTTGCTGGCAATCTGTATATCTTCTTTGGAGAAATGTCTAGTTAGGTCTTCTGCCCATTTTTGGATTGGGTTGTTTGTTTTTTTGTTATTGAGCTGCATGAGCTGCTTGTAAATTTTGGAGATTAATCTTTTGTCTGTTGACTCCTTTGCAAATATTTTCTCCCATTCTGAGGATTGTCTTTTGAGAAAGTGGGGTGTTAAAGTGGGGTGTTAATTAGGGTGTTACCCTAATTAAAACTTACATTTACACAAAAACTTGTATAACAGTTCTATATGTAATTGCCAGAAACTGGAAACTACCCAAATCTCCTCAACAGTTGGATACATTATACTCTGGTGTATTTGCTCAATACAATACTATTCAGTATTAAAAGGAATGGACAACTGATATATATAGCAACTTCCATCAATATCAAAGGCATTGTGCTTAGTGGAAAAAGAGATACAAAAGGTTACATATTAGATGTTTCCATTTATACGACATTCTGGAGGAGATAATATGAAAGGGAGGGACTTCCCTTGTGGCGCAATGGTTAAGAATCGGCCTGCCAATGTAGGGGACATGGGTTCGAGCCCTGGTCTGGGAAGACCCCACATGCCATGGAGCAACTAAGCCCGTGCACCACAACTACTGAGCCTGTGCTCTAGAGCCCACACGCCACAAGTACTGAGCCTGTGTGCCACAACTACTGAAGCCCATGCGCCTAGAGCCTGTGCTCCACAACAAGAGAAGCCACCTCGATGAGAAGCCCATGCACCGCAACGAGGAGTAGCCCTCGCTTGCTGCAACTAGAGAAACCCCGCACGCAGCAACGAAGACCAAACACAGCCAAAAAAAAAAAAAAAAAACAGAGGGAGAACAGGCCAGTAGTTTCCCAGGGTTCGTGTTGTGGGGAGGGTGTGACCATAAAGTGTTAACACACGGAGGTTTTTTTGAGGAGATGGAACCAGTCTGTAACCTGATTCTGATTACACAAGTCTATACATGTAATAAAAGTTATAGAACTCTACTGAAAATTTAAAAAGTAATTTTCCTGTAAAACTTTTGTTGATTTAGTTATACAGTGAATAATATCAAGTTATTTATTTATACAAGAGTGTGGATGTGTGCTTATAGATTTTGGAAGTATATACAGTAAAGTGGGAGAGTTTAGTATTCTTTTTTTTGGCCACGCAGGGAACTCCCATTTAGTATTCTTTATAAATTTTCTCTAATTTTATTTTCTTTACCATGCCTTATTTTGGGGGTAAAATATACATCTCATAAATGGTACTGTTCAACCATTTTTAAGTGGACAGTTCGCTGACATTAAATACATTTATATTGTTGTGAAAGCATCGTCACCACCCATCTCCAAAACCTTTTCAGCATCCTATTCTGGGGAACTCTGTATCCATTAAAGAATAATTCCCTATTCTCCCTACCCCCAGCCCTTGGAAACCATGGTCCTACTTTCTGTTTCCATGTATTTAACTATTCTAGGTACACCATATAAATGGAATCATACAATATCTGTCCTTTTGAGTCTGGCTTATTTTACTTAGTACAATGTTTTAAGATTCATCCATGTTGTAGCATGTGTCAGAATGTCCTTCCTGTTTAAGGCTGAATAATATCCACTATATCTATGTACCATACTTTATTTATCCTTTCATCCAGTGATGTAGGATTGCGTCCACATTTTGGCTATTGTGAACAGTGCTGCTATGAACATAGGTGCACAAACATTGATATCTGTTTGAGTCTCTGCTTCCATTCTTTGGGGTGTATGCCCAGAAGTGGAATTGCTGAATCATAATTATATGTTTAATATTTTGAGGACCTGCCATACCGTTTTCCACAGCAAACCATACAATTTTAAACTTCCAATGCCATGTTTCTTTGTGTGGTTTTTTTATTATTTTGTTTTTTTTAGAGGAAGGGTAAATCTAAGGGTCCTTTTTTTAAAACTTTTATATTGGAGTATAGTTGATTTACAATATTGCGTTAGTTTCAGGTGTACAGCAAAGGGATTCAGTTACATAAACATATATCTATTCTTTTTTCAGATTCTTTTCCCATTTAGGTTATTACAGAATATTGAGTAGAGTTCCCTGTGCTATACAATAGAACGGCCATGTTTTTATTTTAAGCCAAGAATAAGTATATTTGCATTGGGGCAAGAATTATATAATTAAATTACTTTTAAGTTGTGTAAAATTCTATGATTCTTTTACAACTAATGGTAAGATTTGTGAACTGATTTACAAAATTAACCATCATTTGTAAAGTTGTTTATGGGAGAAAATGCCTTCATAGATTCCTTGTGTTGGCTTAGAAAGTTTTTTTATACTTGGGGATGCCAAGTATAAATATCTAGACTGTATTTAAATCAGTGCAGTAAACCTGATTTAATGGAACCAGTCTGCCGCCTTGTGGAATTTTAATGCAACTTCCAATTTTACAAATTGAGAGGATGGCTGTAATTTAGAAGTGATGCCACTTGAGTTCAACCATTAGGTTTTTTTCCAGCGTCAATTTAAAGAACCAGTTTTATTTAACATATCTATGCAAGATCTATATGAGGATAACTTAAAAGTGTTGCTAATGGACACAAGTATTTGAATAAATGTAAAGGTATTTTATGTTCTTGTCTAGGAGGAATACACAAAACACATGCATTGAGTGGTCATGGAAAAAGATTCAAATCGCTTTTCACCATATAAAAGACTGCATATTGCAAAATATTGTATTTGTCCTTTTTTATTGTATGGAGTTACCATTACAAAATAAGCTCTTAGGCTTCCCTGGGGGCGCAATGGTTAAGAATCCGTCTGCCAATGCAGGGGACACGGGTTCGAGCCCTGGTCTGGGAAGATCCCACGTGCCGCAGAGCGATTAAGCCCGTGCGCCACAACTACTGAGCCTGAGCTGTATAGCCCAGGAGCCACAACTACTGAAGCCCGCGCGCCTAGAGCCCGTGCTCCGCAACAAGAGAAGCCACCGCAATGAAAAGCCTGCGCGCCGCAACGAAGAGTAGCCCCTGCTCGCCGCAAGTAGAGAAAGCCCGCACACAGCAACGAAGACGGAACGCAGCCAAAAATAAATAAATAAAAATTTAAAAAATAAATAAATAAGCTCTTTACTTCCACTCTATCTTAGCTGAAAGCATTTAGCAAATGGGAAGGAGTTATGAAGTAAGAATAATAGCATTTATTAAAGTCTGTTGTAGGCCTGAACATAATTCTCTCAATCCTCATAACAACCCTGCAATATAGACCTGATTAGTTACATATTGCAGATGAGGAAAATGAAGCTCAGTAAAATTCACTGGTGTGACAAAAGTCTCAGCACCACTTCATGCCACAGAAAGGGCTTAAAAGTCCTGTCAGTTTCCAAAGCTGAAACACTGGGGAGTTCCCATTGGGCACCCCACCTTAAAAGGGATTTCCCAATCTGTTGTCTGATGTCCTTTTTCTCCATATCCTTTGAAACACATGGTTCCACATTAGAGATGTGGCTCATATCCCGAGCTCTGCGGGGCTGGCTCATTGTGGATTATTTTCCCCAGTTCACAGGAAAGTATATGGTGCTGAACAGGGAGGCGTGATGTAGCAGGGCGGCTGCCTGCCAAACAGGCTGAGCTTGCTGGGCTGCACCATAAAATGCCAGGCTTTGAACAAAGGGGAACCATCCTAGTATTCCAGGACTTGGCTAGAACATACTCTAATAGTTTTAGAGAAACACTGCCAAATGGGCATGTTCATAGATGTCAGGCCAACATAGTTATGGATCGGAAAACCATATAGTCAACAAATACTTACTGAGTTCCTACTATGACTGTTCTATGTAATATTTTGTTAAGTATCAGAACAGACAAAAATCCCTGCCCTAATAGAGCTTTCATTCTAGTAAGAATAGGCAGACAATAAGATAAATAGGTAAATTATGGCACGCGTTGGAAAGTGATATTTTAAAAAAAAAGGATTACAGAATCAGATGTTTCTCCTGAAAAGAAAAGGCCAAAGGAAAATGTTGCTAAATCTTGCTAGTCAACATAACAAAATTGCTAGTCAATTCTCATCCTCATGTTGGTCAATTAGCAGCATTTGACATAGTTGATCATTCCCTTCTTCAAATGCATTCTGGGTTCCAGGATTCCACACTGCTGCTTTCCTCCTATCTCAGTGGCTAATATCCTTTGGCTGTTTTTAGGTTATTTCTTCTCATTTCCCCAACCTCTAAACATAGTAGTGCCCTGAGACCTTCTCTGTCAGTCTGCACTCCCTTGCTTGGTGATCTCATCCAGTCCCATGATTTAAATACTGTATATTGCCAAACTCCAAAATTATAACTACAGCCCAGACCCCTCCTCTGAATTGAAAGCTATTCAATTGCTTACCCAATGTCTCCACTTGTAATTACAAATTTAATATGAATTTCTGTTCTTTCCTCCTAAGAAACCTGCCCTTCCCACTGTCTTCCCACAGTTAATGGCAACTGTCAGCCTTCCAGTTTCAGCTTGGGCTGCAAACCCTAATGTCTTCCTTGACTTTCCTCTTTCACCCCTGTCTTCTTACCAGTAAATTTGGCCTGTTGTACTTGCCAAATATATCCAGAATGTGCCAGCTTCTCACCTTCGATATTTCCAGCCTAGTTCAAATTATCATCATCTCTTACTGCATTATCACAAGTACAGTTTTCCTCTGCTTTTCAAAAAGTTCGAGTTTTGCCACTTCACTTCTTGGAAAAACCTACATTAGTGCCTATTTTCTCTAACTGATAAAAGTCCAAAGAGGATTTTCGCTTTCATAAAAAACGAACAAACAAACAAACAAAACGAAAATAGTGTTCAAGTTTGTTTTGCAGCTAGCTGGTTATAGAGGCTGCACCCGAAGCTCGGAGAATGACACCGCCAAGCTCCTTCCCCTGGAAATACACTCAGCATCTCAGCATCAAGCCGCCAGAGCTTTGCACTGTGTCTGTGAGCGTCTGCACTTTATCTCGATTTATTTTGTTCATCTGTTAGCAAGATGTGTCCTAAGGCAATTGCTTTTTTGCCTTCCGCCATTTCGGCTAAGAAAAAGTTTCATAGGATCGCTCTGCTTTCGGAGACCAGGGAAAACCTGTACCTGGTCTCCCTCCTAACACCTTCGTCCCCGCTCCCTCAATCTTTTCTTAGAATGGCAGCTAGAGTGTTTGCTTTTTTAATTAAAATGTAAATAAGATCATGTCCTTTTTCTGTTCAACGCTTCTCAACAACTTTCCATCTCAGAGTAAAAGCCAAGCCCAAGTCCTCGCAGTGGTCCATAAGGCTCTATATGATCATTCTTCCCTCCCTGGCCCTGTCTTACTCTCTGTCTCCTATTTCTCTCCTCTCTGATCACCCCACTCCAGCCACATGAGTTCTCCTTGCTGTTTCTTGAGCCACAACAGACACACTCCTGTCTTAGGACCTTTGCATTTGCTCTTCCCTCTGCTCGGTTCATCCTGAAATAACCGCCTGACTCAGGCTTCCCCTCCTTCAGATTCTAAAGTGTCATCTCAGTGAGGCTTTCCCTGGCTAACCAATTTAAAACTTCCAAGTCACATCGCCTCCCCGCTTCCCGCCCTTCACTTTTCCCGATGGCACTTAACCTAACACCATATAACATTTACATACGTGATTCATTCTTCACCTCTCTGGAAGTTCTATAAGGGGCAGGGATTTTTGTCCCCTTTATTCATTGCTGTATCCCTAGGGCCTGGCTCATATTAGGTGTTCAGCATGTCAACGTCCACCAGCCAGACCACCAGTCACACACCCACTGGTGAACAGTTGGGTTGCTGGCTTGTTGCAATGAGGGAGAACGCACACCAAGGGGAACCATGGAGTGACTCAGCAGATGTTAGCACTGACTTAGAGCAGTAAGGCTTGTGTATATTAGGAGATTTGCGGGGAGGTTTCAAGGAAGTGGGACTTTGCTCTGGATTGGATGCTGTCAGGAAACAGTAATAATTCCCTGGTTGGGTATCTTAATGAATTTTCTGGATAGAGGGAAGAGTGCAAGGCTAAAAACTGTCGGTAAAGCAGCAGCAGTTACATTAGCGGGGAGAGGGGGATGTTCAGTATTTTTGTGGTTTACACAGTGACCTCGTTTTTTATCTCTGCTTAGATAAGATTTATGAAGTGGTCTTGTTTTTGTTTTGTTTTATCCTACTTTATCAAGGTCATAGAGTGGTCTTGATTGATGTAGGTGTTCTGTGAAATTGTTTATGTCCACTAGGGAAAATACATGTCTATCTGTGAATGCCAGGCTAGAGGCTAATGCCACTTAGACCTGCCTAATAGGACCAGGCTAATTCCCAAGGTCAGTGGTTGCTTTTCTCTTGTTCAAGTATATATTTTTTAATGATTTAATGAATGAATATAATGGTGGTCTTCATATACCTGAAGGGCTGTCCCATGAAATAGGCTCATTTTATAAGAATTCAGAGGGTAGAGTTGGGACAATGGGGAAAGTCACAGAGTGAGCAAGCTTCCACTCACTGTAAAAGCTTTAACAAAATGAGCCCCTCAACAGGAAGATGAATTCCAATGATTTGACTTCTCAGTGGTGACTGGAGAGTTAATGGATTGGGATATTATAGACGTGACTAAGGCACTGAATGGAAGGCTGGACTAATAGCCTCAGATTTTTTTGCAGTTCTGTGAAGATCTCCCCAAACCTGCTTGGCCTTCCAGCATTCTTCTTATGGAGTTCCCAGGAAGAATCAGACACTGGCTCCACTAAGATGAAGAAAACCTGTCTAGGGCCTTTTAGGATTTCACAGTCTAGAAGTGGAGACAGACATGGAAGCAAACATCTGCAGTGTAGTTCTTAAGGGCAGTTCTGAAAAATAGTCCTCACTGGAGGCAATTTCACCCCCCATGGGACACCTGGTAATGTCTGGAGACATTTCTGATTGTCACCAAGGTGGGGGGGTGGAGCGGTACTACTTACATCTAGTTGGTAGAGGCCATGGATGTTGCCAAGCATCCTACAGTGCACAGGTCAGCCCCACATCAAAGGATCTGTCGTTCATCTCAGAATGTCAACAGTGCCAGTGTTGAGAAACCCTGTTCTAGAGGGAGGGGGAAAAAGTGAAAGATACATAGAGGGAGGAATGGGTCATGCTAGCTCTAGGGAACATAAGGAAAGGTTTTACAGAGGAGGTCATAACTGAGCTGGGTTTTGAAGATGGGATAGGAATCCCCTGGTTAAAAAAAAAGTGCCTAATTATTTTAGAGAAACAATCTGAAATATTTATTGATAAATGATATGACGTCTGGGAATTCCCTGGCAGTCCAGTGGTTAGGACTCCATGCTTTCACTGCTGAGGGCCTGGGTTCAATCCCTGGTTGGGGAACTAAGATCCTGCAAGCAGCTTGGCCAAAAAAAAAAAAAAAAAAGCGTAATTCACTGCAAATAATTTAGTGTGGGTGTAGGGGTGGTGTGAGAAAGAGTCGAAGTTTGGCCAGGAGTTGAAAATTGTTGAAACTGTGGATGGATACGTGGAGGTTCATAATATTCTTCATTTTTTTATGTTCTTGAAATTTTCCATAACAAAAATTCCAATCAAGTTTTTTCTTTTTATATCGTGGTAAAATATACATAGCATAAGATTTACCATTTGAACCATTTTTTTAAGTGTACAATTCAGTGGCATTAAATACATTCACAATGTTGAACAACCATCACCACTATCTATTTTAATAGATTAAACTATCTATTAAACAATAACTCCCCATTCCCTACTCCCCACAACTCCGGTAACCTCTGTTCTACTTTGTGTCTCTATGGATTTGCCTACTCTAGGTACTTCATATAGTTGAAATCATATATTTGTCCTTTCGTGTCAGGCTTATTTCACTAAGCGTGTTTTCAAAGTTTACCCATGTTGTAACATGTATCAGAATTTCATTCCCTTTTATGGCTGAACTATATCACATTGTTTGCATATACTACATTTTGTTTGTCCATTCATCTGTTGATTCAAACCAATTTTAAAAGGAAATTCTTTATTTGGGGGAGGTGGGGGCAGGTGTTTGCAGGAAGGATAGTGTTTGCATGTTTAAATGGATAGAAAGCAGGGGAGGGACTTACCTGGTGGTCCAGTAGTAAAGAATCCACCTCCAAATGCAGGGGACGCAGGTTCGATCCCTGGTCAGGGAACTACGATCCCACATGCCGCAGGGCAACTAAGCCCGCGCGCCACAACTACTGAGCTCATGCGCTGCAAACTACAGAGCCCACGTGCCCTGGAGCCCACTCACTACAACTAGAGAAAGAAAACCTACATGCCACAGCTAGAGAGAAGACTGAGTGCTGCAGTGAAAGATCCCACATGCCCCAACGACGATCCCTCATGCTGCACCTAAGACCCGACACAGCCAAAAATAAATAAATAAATAAGTAAAGAAAATAAATAAATATTTTTTTAAAAAGCAGTGGAAAATGGAATTGTATAGGATTGGGGAAAGAGAGAAGTTTGTCACTGCTGGGGGCTCAAGAGCACAGAGAGGGGAACTGTGGCTGATGGGGCTGCTGAGAATGCTAGAACTGAGTTAATATGAGTCTTGTATGCCACACTAAGGCTATGATATTTTTCTTATAGGCAAGGGAGAATCAGTGGAGGTCCCTCCCCTGCCCCAATCAAAATATATTTATTATTTTTTCTCATTATACAACTAATACATGCTTGTAGTCAAAAATTCAAACCATACTGAAATATAAACATTGGAAAGAAGAAACCACTATTTTCTTATCCATACAGCTAACCACTATTAAAAGTTTGATGTATATTCCATATCAGAACTCACCAGCTGGGCTTCCCTGGTGGCGCAGTGGTTGAGAGTCCGCCTGCCGATGTAGGGGACACGGGTTCGTGCCCCGGTCCGGGAGGATCCCACATGCAGCGGAGCGGCTGAGCTCGTGCGCCATGGCCGCTGAGCCTGCGCGTCCGGAGCCTGTGCTCCGCAACGGGAGCGGCCACAACAGTGAGAGGCCCACGTACCGCAAAAAAAAAAAAAAAACAACAAAAACTCACCAGCTGAAGACCACAAGAACCACCTAAAGTTAAAGTTAGATTTATTTAGCTTGATGCAGCAAGGAAGAGCACACGCCAGAGAAACTGTGGGGATGGATCATTAAGAAGGAATTGGGGGGAATTCCCTGGCAGTTTTACCGCCATGGGGCCCGGGTTCAATCCCTGGTTTGGGAACTAAGATCCTGCAAGCGTCGTGGCACGGCCAAAAAAAAATTAAAAAAGGAATTAGGAAGGGTTTATTACAAGATTTGATCTTGTGCTGATTTTAAGGAGGTTTTAAGGAAAGCAGGATCCTGTTCTGGATTAGGCACTGCAGGAAGCAGGGGCAGTTTGGTGACTGAGTAGATATTTGGAAATTTTTAACTGAAATGCCAAAGGATTAAGATTGAGCTAGAGATACCACTGGTAAAGGAGTTGTAATTATTTATGTATTTACAATATAAGAAAAAGGTAGTAGCCATTTTCATGGTTTCAGGGTGGCCTTGACTCTGTGTTGTTCCACAACAATCTCAGAATAGCCTTTTCTGATTATTGTTTATATCTTGTGAGGCCTAGCTGATGTTTTGTTAGGAACATTATAGCTTAGTGTGAAAATTAATAAAGGGAAAAGTCACCAAAATGGAGTCGGGAGGTCAAAAAGGGGAGCTCTCACACACTTACCACTAGACCTCAATACAGATTCCAAAAGGAAGAGACAAACCCTATCACTCCAGCAGAAGTGACACTACTACCACCAGCAGGAGGAAAACAAATAATTTCTCCTTGCCTGGCAACAGCCCAGCCAATGAAAAATCCACTATACTTCAAACTCCCAGTTTCCTCCAATGGACTTCTTGTTTCTAACAGCCCCTCCCAACTCCTCCTCCTCTATAAAAGAGTTTTCTCTCTTGTTTTACTGGGCTTGCCTGTGGTTTGCCATAGTCGCATGTCCTGAATTGTACTTCTTTGCTGTTCCCACATAAACTCATTTTGCCACTAAAAATAGCTGGATGTTTTATAGTTTTAGGTTAACACTAGCTATCAGCTTCCAGGATTATCTTTTTACTTTCTCAGTTCCCTGTTTTAATCAAGGGTGGATGAAGTCAGCCTGCAGGATATTTTATTCTGTGAAATTCAGGTCCACTGTCAAGATTCCATTCATCAAAAGGTTGTTTAGAGGACACTATCTGTTGTTGAATTAAAGTCAGTACTTCATATTTTGTTAGAAGATGAGCTGTTGAATCATCTGAGGTGACAATGGCTGCATGGCAGTATCTACATATAGGGGAAAATCAGCCAAAGTACCTGACCTAATTTCTTGTTTCCTGAAACATTTTGGTACTACTAAAGATTCCAGAGGGCCTCCCTGGTGGCACAGTGGTTGGAAGTCCGCCTGCCGATGCAGGGGACGCGGGTTCGTGCCCCGGTCTGGGAGGATCCCACATGCCTCGGAGCGGGTGGGCCCGTGAGCCATGGCCGCTGAGCCTGCATGTCCGGAGCCTGTGCTCCGTCCGCAGCGGGAGAGGCCACAACAGTGAGAGGCCCGCGTACCGCAAAAAAAAAAAAATTCCAGAGAAGTCTGTAGGAATCTAAGTACATTTTTCTTTTAAGATAACATATATTCCACCTTGAGGGGTCAATATTATATCTAGAGCAACTCTATTTTGATCACTGCCTCTCCAAGCTTATGAAATTTTGAAAGAGGGGTTCTATGACTGGTGGTATTCATTTACCTTTCCTGTTACTTCCCTTCCCTAACACATAGCATCCCCCCTCTTACTTTTTGGTGGAGACAGAAACATCCCTTCCTAGGTGTGAAATGATAGGGATTTTAGACTTTTGAATGTCTTGACTGTTGTGGTGTAAGCCATATAAAAAGTTGTTAATGGGGCATTCCCTGGTGGTCCAGTGGTTAGGACTCCACCCTTCCACTGCAGGGGGCATGGGTTCAGTCCCTCGTTGGGGAATTTACATCCTGCAAGCCACAAGGCGCAGCCAAAAAAAGTTGTTAGTAATTGAATCTAATTAACCAGGGAATCAACTGATGGTTTACAAGGGAAAGATACTAGAGGGAACTGGGTAGCACTCAAAGGAAAGTGGATACAAACCCAACAGTTAGTTTTATTATATGTTTTAGCTAAATCACAAGAAAATCACATTAGGTATTAGACTCATACCAAGGACTAACTGAAGATAAAAAGAGCAATATTAAGAATGGGGCCTTACAAGTATTGTGGTCAAGAGGTACCCAGAGTCTTAAACCAAAAGAGAAGAAGAAAAATAACTAGAAAAATAAAGAACAAGAGCATACGTATTAAAGCATGATAATCTGTGATTCTTGGTATTTGGGTCTAGTTCTGTGGGTCTTGAGTAGGAGTTGTTTACTTTATGCAGTTTTTAACTTGATCTGAAGGGCTTGGGTGCATGTTTCTCCTATCTGGAGTTTTCTACTTCTGCGGATTCCTAAGACTCCTCAGATGAAGGTCTTTGCCTGTAACAGTCTTCCAGTGTGGTGGTTCCAAAACATGTCTGTGAGTTGTTGACGCTCCTTCCATAGGTGGAGTCTATGTCCCTACACCCATGAACTGGGGTGGGCTTTGACTACCTTGTCTAATAGAATAAGATAGAAGCAACGTTGTATGACTTCCAGTTGCCCCTGGGGCACTCACTCTAGGAGGCTTCTGCAGTTCTCTAAGGGATCTGCTTATCCTGGGGCTGCCATGCAAAGAGATCATGTGAAGATGAGAGGGAGGAAGGAGGGGAGGAGAGAGAGATGAGGAAAAGAAGAAGAAGGAGGAGGAGGAGGAGGAGGAGAAAAAGAAGAAGAAGAAGAAAAAGAAGAAGGAGAAGAAGAATGGGATGGGGAGGAGGGGGAGAGATGAGAGGGGAAGGAAAGAAAGGGGAAGGGAGGGGAGGACAGGGAAGGGAAGGGGAGAAGAGATGGGTCTGAAGGCCCTAGGTCTTTCAACTCCCAGTTGTTTGAGTCTTCCCGGCCCAGGGACCAAACATGAGTGAAGAAGCCTTTGAGATGACACTAGCCACAATCTGGCTGTAACCTCATATGAGACTCTAAATGCTAACTGCCTAGCTGAGCTCAGTTAATTCCCCAGATTTAAAAAAATTTTTATTTATTTAATTTATTTATTTTTGGCTGCATTGGGTCTTCACTGTTGTGCGCGGGCTTCCTCTAGTTGCAGCGAGCAGTGACTACTCTTCATTGTGGTGCGCGGGCTTCTCATTGCAGTGGCTTCTCTTGTTGCAGAGTGCAGGCTTTAGGTGTGCGGGCTTCAGTAGTTGTGGTGTGCAGGCTCAGTAGTTATGGCACACGGGCTTCATTACTCCGCGGCATGTGGGATCTTCCCGGACCAGGGCTCGAACCCATGTCCCATGCACTGGCAGGCGGATTCTTAACCACTGTTTCGCCAGGGAAGCCCAATTCCCCAGAGTTTTGAGCAAAATAAAATGGTTGTTTTTGTTTGAAGTCGCTCTTTTAGGGTGGTTTGTTATGCTCCAAGAGACAACCAGAACACAATGAATTGATGATGGCTTGTGTCCATCTAATTGAGAGACTTGAATCCAGGGATCAGTACCTTGGAATTTTACTGTCATGTAACTTGATAACAGCACTTGCTAAGGTCCTTTCTATTGAAATTGTTCTCTGATCTTCTTCATAATCTAAAAGCTCCTGGTCTAAGATTATGTAGAAGCTGATTAAGTGACTGGTGAGGACAATGGCCATGCATACCTTTTGGTAGCAAGACTAAACAGCTTTCCCTAATTTATTATATTTAGTACCATTATCAGAGTAGAGGAGAGTAGTATACTCTATTGAGGATTAATTCATAATTATCCTGAGAGCATCGAAAAAACTCCATAGTCTTCAATTTAGTTCATAAAATGTATTACACACACTATCAGTGGACAAGAACATTTAAACCTGAAATCTGTAAGTAAAATCTTTTGTAGACTGTTATAGTACAGTCTTTGTATATGAACATTAGTATGCTTTTTTTAAACCTAAGAAATACATTATTGAAACATATGTAGGGACTTCCCTGGTGGCCCAGTAGGTAAGTCTCCATTCTCCCAATGCAGGGGGCCCAGGTTCAATCCCTGGTCAGGGAACTAGATCCTGTATGCATGCCGTAACCAAGCGTTCTCATGCCACAACTAAGAAGCCCGCATGTCGCAACAAAGATCCTGTGAGCAGCAACAAAGACCCAGTGCAGCCAAAATAAATAAATATTTTTAAAAAGAAACATGTATATTAATAACTTAGTTATACATAGCAGAGGGAATTATAGTTATCATCTTCTAATAACTTATAAAGGAGTATAATCTGCAAAAATGCTGAGTCACTCTGCTATACATCTGAAACTAATATAATACTGTAAATCACTTATACTTAAAAATTAAAAATTTTTTAAAGTAAGAAAAATAACTTACATAAAGTTTAACTTAGAAAGACTGAAATTTTTTAGCTTGTAAATTTTCTTTTATCCTAAGTTTGGTAAACATAAGAGCTCTCATAGCAGTTTTGGGTCCATTACAAAGTGGAGAATGTGAAATAAACAATTATTTCTATTAGGTTTCCTTTTTTTTTTTGTACTGAAATAAGATGCATAGAATTAACATCTTAATTACATAGAATTAACCATTTGAAAACGTACAATTTAATGGTATTTAGTACATCTGCAATGTGTTGCAGCCACCACTTCTGTCTTGTTCCAAAACATTTTTATCACCCCAAAAGAAAATCCACATTAAACACTCACTCCCATCCCCCACCTCCCATGCACCCTAGCAACCACTTTCTGTCTCTGGATTTACCTATTCCGGATATTTACATATAAATGGAATCATAAATATGTGATCTTTTGTGTCTGGCTTCTTTCACTTAGCATAATGTTTTTGAGGTTCATCTATCTTCTAGCATGCATTACTATTTCATTCATTTTTATGGCTGAATAACATGCTACACTGTTTTTATTATTGTAGCTTTGTAGGAAGTTTTGAAATCAGAAACTGTGAGCTCTCCAACTTTGCTTTCCTTTTTCAAGATTGTTTTGGTCATTCAGTGTCCCTTGCAATTCCATATGAATTTTAGGATCAGCTTTTCTATTTCTGCACAAAAGACCATTGGGATTTTAATGAATTGCACTGAACCTGAAAATTGCTTTGGGTAGTATTTCCATATTAACAATATGTCTTCCTATGCATAAATAAGATTTGTCTTTCTACTTATTTAGGTCTTTAATTTCTTTCAATAGCATTTTATAGTTTTCAGTGTATACCTGAAAATCCTCTTGGTTAAATGCATTCCTAGGTATTTTATTATTTTTGATGTTACTATAAACGGGACTGTTTTCCTAAATTAATTGTCAAATTGTTCATTGCTGGTGTATAGAAATACAACTGATTTTTGTGTGTTCATCTGGTATCCTGTAATTTTGCTGAATTAATTTATTAGTTCTAATTATTTTTATGGATTCCTTATATATACAATTTTCTATAAATAAGATCATATCTTCTGCAATAAGATATACATTTACCTCCTCCTTTCCAATTCCGATACCTTGTATTTCTTTTTCCTTGTCTAATTTCTATGGCTAGAACTTCCAGTATAATGTTGAAAAGAAGGGGCAAAAATAGGTATCCTTGTCTTTCCTGATCTTAGGGGGAAAGCTTTCAGTCTTTCACCATTAAATATAGTGTTAGCTGTGGGTTTTTCCATACATGTTCTTTATTATGTTGAGAATAAAAATATTCCTACTTTGATGAGCGTTTTTTTTTTCTTATCATATAAGGATGCTGGATTTTGTCATATGCGTTTTTTCCCCCACTAATTGAAATGATCATGTGTTTCTTCTTCATTCTATTTATATGGTGTATCATATTGATTGATTTTTGTATTTGAACCACCCTTGCATTCTTGGGATAAATCCCACTTGGACTTCATGTATAATCTTTCAATATGATGCTGGTTTCGGTTTGCTAGTATTTTGTTAAGGATTTTGTATTCCTTGTATACCACATATTCATTAGTGATATTGGTCTACAGTGTCTTCTTGTGATAGTCTTCCTTTTTTAAGTTGAAGGGGCATATCTTCTTGTTACTTGGTGGCCATTCCAAGAAAGCCAAAGATAGTTTATGGAAAAAAATGCATTGTTCTAAATTTGAGGCCTGTATTTGGGAAGACAAATTGAGAAATACGGTCAGAGGACCCAAGATATGAAAATAAGTCATAATTATCTAAGGGCATAAACAGTTACAATCACTATTTTGAAAACACAGCAATAATTAACAATGTCAATAAATACAGATCTAACTGCATGGTGTGGAAAGCCATGGTACACTTGTTAGGGGAACCAGTGACTAAAACCGCCCACCTTAGCCAGGCCCGATAGTAATCACTTGCATGAGTTATCTTACAGCAGGAGGTCCTACTAAGGAACACAGAACTAACAAGCTACCACCAGCTGGAAGAATTTGGGAAAGGTCAAAAGGAGAGAGGAGACGTCAGTCCATATGTCCTAACAGCCTCCCAGAATCCTTCTTGCTGGAATCCATCTTGGCAGAGTGATGCACAAACCTTTAGGAAGGTCCCTGAGTCAGAATGATTGGCCAGAGACAACCCGGAAACGAACTCCATTACCATAAAGCCTGAGACTGTGAGCCACGTGGCACAGCAGTTCTCCTGGGTTCCTTTACCCTGCTGCTCTCCACCCGGGCACCCGTTCCCAATAAAGTGGACATATGAATTATATATATTCTCTCTGCAGCTAGATTTTGCTCTCAGTGACATATATGTAGATATGTATAATTATAAATAAAATAGACTAGTGGTGTAAGTACTAAATAAGTCATTCAAGTCAGTTAATGACATAGAAAGGAAATTCTCACATGTATTGGACTGGTTGGGAAAGAAAAGAAGGTAGAATTTAAGGTGGTCTTTAAAGTTAAGGTAGACTTGGGGCTTCCCTGGTGGCGCAGTGGTTAAGAATGTGCTTGCCAATGCAGGGGACACAGGTTCGAGCCCTGGTCCAGGAGGATTCCACATGCCGCAGAGTGGCTGGGCCCGTGTGCCACAACTACGGAGCCTGCACACCACAACTGCTGAAACCTGTGTGCCACAACTACTGAAGCCCGTGTGCCACAGCCGCTGGGGCCCACGCACTTGGAGCCCATGCTCCGAAACAGAGAGAGGCCACCACAGTGAGAAGCCCATGCACCACAACGGAGAGTAGCCTCCACTTTCTGCAACTAGAGAAAGCCCACACACAGCAACAGAGACCCAATGCAGCCAAAAATAAAATTAATTAATTTAAAAAATAAAGTTAAGGTAGATGAGATAGAGAAGAAGGGAGTGGGAAGAGTTGGAATCTCAGGTGAAGACAATTTGGGAGAAGATATGAAGCAATTTTGGTGGCTTCAGGGCTCAGGGAATAGTGTTGAAGATACTGTTAGGTCTTGGGAGACAGGTTAAAGTTGGACTAAGTTAAGGCTTAGAACTAGACTAAGCAGATTGGGTAAAGAAAAGGATGTAAAATGAGGGAAAGAGAAGAACGTAGAGATAGGAATTGATATTGGAGTGAGAGGAAGAGGAAGGAGAGTTACCTCACTTCTTGAGGTATCTCTGAACCTCAAGCTGTAGTGACATTAAAAATGGGAAAGAGAAGCTATACTTATAATCAAACAAACAAATAAATAGGCAAAGTTCTTGAACAGTGTTTCCCAAAAGATGGCTTAGGAATTCCTGTGGTTTCTTATATACCTTCCTTGAAATTTCTTGTATTAATATTTAGAATATGACAGCATCTGTCTTCTGTTTCTTTTGTGAATTATCATAGTTAAGACAAGTGCTATTCCAAATGTGCTGAATTAATTATGAGATTTCCGAAATTAATTTTTAACTATGTAATATGTTCTTGTAAAAAATGAAAACAATTCAGACACAGCTTAAGGGCACCAATTCTTATCCTCTCTTATTTGCATACTTATGAATTCTTATAAAATATATACTTTTATAAAACAAACGTTATACTGTACTTATTTTTTGCAACTTAAAATAAAAACAATCCACCATTGGATTTATGAATCTTTTAAACTGCTGCATGTATTTTGTAAGATGAAGTATCACAATTGATTTAGCCATTTACATGAAGAAAGTCCCAACTCTTCACTGTTACTGAGCTGGACCACACAACTAGCATTTGGCGCCTTGTGCAAACACGCTGGTGTTTAAGGGATTTTTAATTACCCCTTGGTAAATACATTTTCTCCCAGGAGGAGGGTTCTAAGCCTGGCAAACCCCGCCCCGCCTCCGGCCCAGACCCAGGGGGCACGCCCCCCGACCGCCTCTCCAGGGCGCGTCTCTTCCCCGCCCCTTCCGCTCGGCCTCGGCAGAGCCTGTTCGGTGGGCGGGGCGTGGGTAGGCCGTGACGTCACTGCCGGCTGGTCGCCATCTTGCTGGTTTGCGGCTGATCTTGGAAGTGGCGGCAGCGGTGGTGAGGGCGTGGGGAAGGGTGGGGTGAGGGGGCGAGGCCGCGGCGGGGGCGGCGAAACTCTCCTCCCCCTCAGCCTCACCGCGTGGGACGGCGTGAGCACGGTATCGGAGGGATGTCCGCCTTCTCTGAGGCGGCGCTGGAGAAGAAGCTGTCGGAGTTGAGCAACTCGCAGCAGAGCGTGCAGACCCTGTCCCTGTGGCTAATCCACCACCGCAAGCACTCGCGGCCCATCGTCACAGTGTGGGAGCGGGAGCTGCGGAAAGGTGAGTCGGCCGCGCCTCTCGGCCTCTCCCCGCCGCTCCCTGCCGCTTCCCGCCACCCGGCCAGTTCCCTGGCATCCCCGGGACTACCCCCCTCCTTAGGAGCCCCACTCCCCTAGCGACCCCAACTCCCGGCTGACCCGCACGCCGCCTCCCCAGGGCCCCGGGCTTCCTGGCGTCGGTGGTCTGCGGGCCAGGAGGAGCGGCGTGTACTGCGCTTCCTGCAAAGTCTACGTTTAGTAGGTGGTGTTGAAGAAGGTATTGTATAAAGGATTAACATTTCTATTGGTTTAACGCGGAAACAGTAGCCAGGGGTCAGCACTCCGCACCTAATTACAGTCAGAAATTTAGGCAGTCAGGTTTTTTCGTTGGGTACATTGTAATGGAGGCTAGAGGAGGGGAAAGATTGGTATGGGGAGATACTTCCATTATTTCTATAACACATCAACTCAAACTTGTAAAATTAAGGAGAATCATAGTTTTAGAGCTGGGGAGTGTAAAATAAGATGCGTGATGCAATGGAAAGAACTCTTGAGTTTGTAGATTTTAGAGGAGATGGATTAGGGAGATTTCTTAATTTCTGGATTGCAAGTGCCTCACCTGAAAATGAGGGAATTAGATTAAGTTGATCTAAGGTCCTTTCTTGCTCTATGATTACATGCCTCTGGGACAGCGTCTTTATTTTACAAAGCATTCTACAGTGCTCCTGTAAATGAAGTTAACTTTTTTTCAGCTGTAGTCTGCTGTCACTAAAATATCTAGAAGAATCATTTCACTACTGCAGAGCAGATTTATCCGTAAGAACTGATTGTATGATGGTACGACTGAAAATTAAAATATTTCATTTGCTTAGTCTGAATTTGTACCTTAATTCTTATTTCATTCGATAAAGAGAATGGGCACTCTTAATTGTTGTTTCAGACATCCTGATGTACCTGATATGATGGTTATTATTAATGGTTTTAACAAGCCATTATTAATCAAGTAGATGCTTGTGTACTGATCCATATGAAAGCCACATGATGATTAACATCAGAGCCAAAATGTGGCATTGGCTATATAGAGTGGAGACATTCTGTATGTTTTCTTGTGTATTTGCTTGTGGTTAATCCCTTAGAACAGTGGTCTCCAACCTTTTTGACACCAGAGACTGGTTCCATGGAAGACAGTTTTTCCACGGACCCGGGGGGGAGCAGGATGGTTTGGGGATGATTCAGGAGCATTACATTTACTGTACACTTTATTTCTATTATTTTTACGTTGTAATACATAATGAAATAGTCGTACAACTCACCATAATGCAGAATCAGTGGGAGCCCTGAGCTTGTTTTCCTGCAACTAGATGGTCCCATGTGGGGGTGATGGGAGACAGTGATACCCTAAGTGTGTTGCTTATGTCCAGTCTACTCCGTAAGATGCAGCTTAATTGTCACTTGCCACTCACTGGTAGGGTTTTGATATGAGTCTGCAAGCAGTTGATTTATTATGGTCTCTGTGCAGTCAAAGCTCTCTGCTAATGATAATCTGTATTTGCAGCCGCTCCCCAACGCTAGCATCACCGCCTCAGCTCCACCTCAGATCACCAGGCATTAGATTCTCATAAGGAGCATGCAACCTAGATCCCTGGCATGCGCAGTTCACAGTAGGGTTTGCCCTCGTGAGAATCTAATGCTGCCACTGATCTGACAGGAGGTGGAGCTCAGGTGGTAACGCGAGTGATGGGGAGCAGCTGTAAATACAGATGAAGCTTCGCTCACTTGCCCACTGCTCACCTTCTGCTGTGCAGCCCAGTTCCTAACATGCCATGGACCAGTACTGGTCTGTGGCCCAGCAGTTGGGGACCCCTGCCTTAGAATAAGTTGATGTAGAGCCCTGTTTTTCACTTCATATGTAAGTGTATGTGTATTGGCTCTCATGGAGGAATTCACCTGTGAGTGGCCGAAAAGGTTTGAGAAACACAGATATAAATGTCTGGCGAATAGCTGTGAACTTTGAGAAGGCAGGAATTGTCTTTGCTTTTCTACCTTACTAGATATGAAAATCAACAACAGGTTTATATTTGGGGGTGGGGTGGAGAGGGAAGAAAGAGCATAAGGATTGGTACCCAAATTGTTCTTAAGAACTACCACAAATCAGTAGAAAAATGGCCATACTGTTAAAGGCATTTTACGTAAGCGGAAACCTGAAAGGCCAATAAATGATACTCAATCTTACTAATCAAGAAAAAATAAATCAATGAAGTACCACTTTAGACCCTTTGGTTTGCAAAATTAAAATTATGATAGGAAATGCCCTGCCATTCCAGTGGTTAGGACCCGGTGTTTTCACTGCCTGGGGCCCCAGTTCGATTTCTGGTTGGAGAAGTAAGCTCCCGTGGGGTACAGCCAAAAAAAAAAAAGAAAAACAGGTGTGACAGTACCTAGGATTGGTGAGGATGACAGGAAACAAGGACTCTCTTACACTGCTGATTGTAGTGTAAAAAAGGAGATGAACTTAGCAACCTCTAAAGAAGTTGAAGGTATATGTCCTTTGGCCTACCAGTTCCATGGATATATCCTAGAAACTCAAGAAATTATGTTTATTGTAGCCTCTTAATAACAAAATTAGATAAACACTTTAAACATCTCATTAGTTAGAGTATGGACAAATATATTTTGTCTTTCATACAGTATAATACAATACTGTCCAGCAGTTTTTGTGAATGAACTAGAGCTGCATGAAACAACATGACATGAATGTTGGGCTAAGAAAGCAAGGTGCAGACCAATATGCTATATAGTGAAAGTTTGAAAACATGCAGAACAATACTGCATATTGTTTACAGGTATCTGTAGCTAGAACATGCATAGAAATGATTAACACCATAGTCCAAGATAGTGGCTACCATAAGGAAGAGCGGGAATGAAAATGGATCTGTGTTAGCTTATAGTACATATATATGAAACATTTTTTGAAACAAATGGAAAATGGTAAGATGTTCTATTAGCTGAGTTTGGGGATGTTTTCATATGTTAAAATGTTTCATAAATAGAAAGAGTTAAAGGCATATAAATAGATGCTTTAGGAGGAGAGTAGTGTTGGGTGATGATGGTGATGATAGAAATGATAGTAATAGTGGAGGTGATCATGCTGCTGCTGCTGCTGCAGTTCTCAGTGTGCTCTGGGCTTTTCTGCCAAGGGTTTCCTTTCCTTGACACACGATTGTGCCTTTGTAGGGTGTAGCCATTATGTCCTCCCCATTCTCTGCAGTTTTGCTCATCAACTCTAGGATCCTCTCTTTCCTTTAGCATAATGATAGTGACAGTAATTTACTGAGTACAAGGCATTGTTTTAGACATCTTACTGTGATATCTTGACTCCTCACATTATCTCTGCAAAGTAAGTATTTTTGAAAGGAATTGATCAAATTTGAAATGTCAAGAAATTAAGGAAAATTAGTTGAACATTTTGTATTAAGCTAGGCATTCTTTAGTTTCTTGAAGTGTTTAAAGAAGACAAAAATGTGACATTGGTAGGAAAAATTACTGCTCAAAATATGAGAATGAGTAGGTAAAATGATACGTCAGATATGGTAGTCATGCAGTTGTGAAGATTTCCCCTTTGTCTACTTTTCTTATTTTTGTCTCCTTTAAAGAAAGATAATTTCTTTTTGGAGGAATATACCCCGTGGCCCTTATGAAGACCAAAGTAGCTATAATTTCCCTGATAAATGCAATAGAGTGTAACCAAAAACATAAGTGACCATTTTGTTGTTTTGTAACAGCTCTATTGAGTTATAACTAAGATACCATACAATTTACCCATTTGGTTTTTAGTGTATCATATATTGTAAAACCATCACCACAATAAATTTTAGAACATTTTCATAACCCATGCCTTTTAGCTATCATTCCCGCTTCCCCACCTCTAGGCAACCACTAATTTACTTTGTTTCTATAGATTTACCTTAAGTGGAATCATATGATATATAGTCTTTTGTGACTAGGCTTCCTTTGGTTAAGATAATATCCTCTAGGCTCATTCTTGTTGTAGCATGTATTTAGTACTTCATCCCTTTTTATGGCCAAATAATAATCCATTGTATGCATTTATCCATTCATCAGTTGATAGACATTTGGGTTGATTCCACTTTTGGGCTATTATGAACAATACTGCTATGAATATTTGTGTACAAGTTTTTGTGTGGATGTGTTTTAATTTTTCTTGGATATATACCTAGGAATAGAATTGCTAGGTCATATATGAACTCTACATTTAATGTTTTGGGGAGTTGCCAGACTGTTTTCCACAGTGACTGCATCATTATACATTCCTGCCTGCAGTGTATGAGGGTCCAATTTCTCCACATCTTTAACAACACTTATTATTATCTGTCTTTTTGATTATAGACACCCTGTTGGGTGTAAAGTGTCTTGTGGTTTTGATTTGTGTTTCCCTGATGACTAATGATGTTGAGCATATTTTCATTTGCTTATTGGCCATTTGTATGTCATCTTTGGAGAACTGTCTATTGAGATCCTTGCCCATTTTAAAATTGCATTGTCTTTTTTTTTTAATTTTAGAATTTTATTTTTTTTATACAGCAGGTTCTTATTAGTTGTCTTTTATTATTAAGTGTTCTTTATTTTATTTTTTAAATTTATTTTTTAAAATTTATTTTTACATCTTTATTGAAGTATAATTGCTTTACAATGGTGTGTTAGTTTCTGCTTTATAACAAAGTGAATCAGCTATACATATACATATATCTTTATGTATTTTACATACAAGTCTGTTATCAGATCCATGACTTGCAAATATTTTCTCCCATTCATTGGGTTGTCTTTTCACTTTCTTAACACTGTCTTTTGAAGGTGATTGTTTTAAACTCTGAACTTCTCAGTAGTGGGCTAAATTATAAATTAGCCCACGAATTAAATTATATGTTGCATTAATTGCTGTAGAAATATCATCCATGAATGTACCAGAATTTATGAAACAACACTGACAGGCTCTTTCCTACATGCAAGTACAAGAACAAGTCTCTGCAAGAGTTGTAGAAAGAGAATAGATAGGAAGAAGTTCTTTGCAGTTGATTAGAGTTGCTGCTTTCAGTAGTCTAGTTGATTGAGTCGTTTACACTTGCCTCTTGTATGTTATTCATATTTGAGTCTTAACAAAATCATAATTGTCTCAGCCCTTTAGAGTATGTTAATTCACCCTGTATTTATTATCATATATGTGTCTAGCATTGGATATATTCCAGTCATAAAACAACGTGTTTTTTTGGTTTTGTTTTGTTTTGGCCATGCCGCGTGGCTTGCGGGATCTTAGTTCCCTGACCAGGGATTGAACCCGGGCCACAGCAGTGAAAGTGCCAGGTCCTAACCACTGGACCGGCAGGGATATATTTATATGTCAAATATATTTCAATTAAAAAAATAAATAAAAAGAAAGAAAGTTGGTCCCTGCCCTCATAGAATTTGTAGTCTCATGGGGAGGGCAAACAATGAACAAGAAAATTGTAAATATAAATTTTGTATTAAGTGCATTTAAGCGAGGAGAACCTTAAGTAGTTAGATGGTGAGGGAAATGATCTCTGTAAGGTGACCTTCAATTAAAGACCTCTCTGAACCAGCTATGCCATAAGTGGGGAGGAGGTATTCAGCTACTGGGATATGTGAAGATGCTGAGGCAAGAAATAGCTTGGAATGCAAAGAGCCAAACCTGGGAATGTTCAGCCCTTGAGTGCTCGTTACTGTTTTTCCCCAACTGGCAACAATTAAAATATTAAAATGCCTGAAGTTTAGATTTTCCTTCTATTTGTAATCACTTGTTAAAATCAGTACTTTGTTATCAATAAACTGTATTAGACATCTTTCAGGGAACTAATTATCACTTTATATTGTATTATAGACTGGGGGGTTATGTGTTGGTTATGAAGTAGATAGTGGGTTCCTATAGGTGGTTGTTTTCCAAGTTTTAGCCTGCATAATCTCAACATATTGCCTTTGATAAAGATACTTAAATATGTTGAATTAACATTTATATTCATGAATATGGCTTTAGGTTTGTAAGTGGTGCTAAAATAAGTATATTCTTAGATACTCTATTTGGTTTTAGAAAAATACAAAAGGTTAAAGAACATTTTTCTTCCTCTTTAAAAACATGTAGCCATATAAATCCTTAAAACGAAGAGATTCTGTTTTTGAATTGACAATTCAGTGGCTTTTATATTGTCTAATACTGTTATTTTGGAAATACTGTACTTTTTTGTAGTTAGAATTAAACAAGTTAGACAGTGTTTATATTTTGTTAATTACACTAAGAATTTGTTTTTCTCAAATCTGTATGACTTTTATGCACCTCAGTGTAGTCATCATCCAGCTGTAACAGTTATATTCTTTGTTAACAACTTTAAAAAAGTTAATTTCTTAAAATATCATCAAATATCCAGCTAGTATTTGTTTCCTTGATTGTCTCACATTTTTAAAATTTTAGCCAGTTATTTGAATCAGGATGCAAATAAAGTTTCTTCATTGCATTTGATTATTATATTTAAGTTCCTTTACATCTATGGATTCCCTCTTTTATTTTAAATTTATTGTTTGAAAAAATCACATTGGTTGTTACATAGATATTCCCAGGGTCTAGACCAGGGATTATCGACTGTATGATTAAAGGATCCCTTTATTTTTGTAAAAATTATTAAAGGCCCCTGATCAAAAAAAAAAAAAAAAAACCCCTGATCTTTCATTTATGTGGTTTATATTTACTGGGAGTTATATTAGAAAGTGAAACCTTGAAAAATATTTATTTAATAATTATTATTTTAAAACTGTGGTACTAAATTGATTTTATGTTAACATAAAATGGCATTTTTAAAGAAAAATAACTTAAAAATATTAGAGAAAGGAGTGATTGTTTTACATTTTTGCAAATCTTTGTCTGTCTTAATTAAAGACAGCTCAATTCTCATGTCAGCTTTTCCATTCAGTCTTCTTGTGATGTATATCACATAACCGCAGGAATATAACACTGTACACAGGTGAGAGGATGAGAGCGCAAAAGACAAATAATGTCTTAGTATTATTGTGAAAATAGCTTTGAGTTCATGGACTCCATGAAAGGGTTTTGAGGACCCGCCAACAATTCACAAACCAGATACTAAGAGCTAGGCCATTTCCTATTATTGGCAGTTAGATCAAGAGGCTAGCACCCATTGCTTTGCCTTAAGCAGACATATTCCCTCCAAAATGTTAATTCCTACTCAGTGTGAACTTAAACCAAATTTATGAAATTTCCCTTTGGGTTATAATATAATTTTCTTTAGGTTCTCTTTCCTATAACATACAACTTTTTAAAAAATCGATGATTTGATGTTTTTACGGCTCCAAAATTTAGGGAAATTATCCTTAAATTTCTAATAAAAATAAAGGTGTGCGCCTGCATTAAGCAAACATAATTATAGTTCATAATTTTACAAGTGTATTTTTGAATAAAATGAAATTTTCATTTGATATGTAAAAGTTTCTCCTGTTGGTTTCCTTTACTCAGCAAATACCTATTGAGTTCCTGCTCTGTTGCTAGACCAAGGATGATTCAGTGGATAAGGGAGACATAGCTTACATATCAGTCAGGGCAACAGACTCTGCTAAATTAGTAATTTCATAGTGATACAAAGAGAAATATCAATATAATTGGGAAACTAGCTTAGTTTAGGCAATTGATTTGAGATTTGAATTTACTAGGAGCTGTACAAAGTATGTAGACATAGTTTTTAGTGTTGCTTTAATCGTTTGAATGTCGTTTTATGTCAAACAAAGGTTATTTGACATTTTAAATGTAACATTTCAGTTCACAACTCCTTTTTGGAACTAGACAGGATAATAAAGTAAATATTTTACGTAGACTTTTAATGTTTTATGTCTGCAAAGAACTTTAAGTGATTTAAGATTTTTTAAATTCTTTTGTTTGTAAAAATGTATGAAGAGGATTATAATAATGAATTATTTATGTAGTCACCTTGCAGTCATCTAGGTTATTTGGTCATTTTTGGTTCTCTTGGCTTTTATCAGATACCTGTTAGTCTTGTTCTTCTTTCTTTTTTTTTTTTTTTTTTTTGGGGGACAGAGGCCACTCCCC
>NW_020175080.1:796459-876103 GCF_003031525.2 Neophocaena asiaeorientalis asiaeorientalis
GAGCACAGGCTCTGGACGCGCAGGCTCAGCGGCCATGGCTCACCGGGGCACGAACCCGTGTCCCCTGCATCGGCAGGCGGACTCTCAACCACTGCGCCACCAGGGAAGCCCTCTTGTTCTTCTTTTTATAGCTTTTCCTTAGTCCCTTTTATATCTATAATAACTGAGAAACTAAGAAAAAAATTACCATTCTATATACTTTCCAGGTGTATTTTTTTAAAATACAGTATATTTTAGTGGGTAGTAACACGCATGTAATACGAAATTGAAAAGTCACAAAGGCTCCTGTCCACTCTTCTCCCCCCACCACCCATTTTCCTTACCCAGAATCAATCTGTTAAGTTTATTCTTCCAGAATTTTCTATGCATATATAGTCATCTACATATGTTACAGTTTCTTTCTTTCATGTTTAGACAAATGGTTGGATATTATATAGATTTCTCTGTTCTTTTGCTTTTCTTTTTAATATGTCTTTCAGATTATGATGTATTTATATATATGATGTTGCCTCAATTAAAAAAATGACTGCACTGTATTCCATTTTATGGATGTACCAAAATTTATATAACTGTTACTCTATTGATGAACATTTAGGATGTGTCAGTTTATCTTATAGTTTATAAGTATTAATTTATGTTACTAAGTATTCTTATTTTCTTAACGGTTTCAGCTGATAGAAGTGGTAGGCATTGGTTTATCACACCATTTTTTTTAAGTTCTTTTTACCTCCGCCCATTTGAAATGCCTCCTTTAACATACACTCAGTTTTCATATATATTTGGCATATTTGTAGACTGTCATTCTGCTCCATTCATCGGACTACTCATGTATCACCGTCACACTCTTTATTATGTTTTCACATCTAGTAGGACATCCCGCTCCAACCCCCCGCCAGCCTGCAAATTGCTCTCCTTTGTTTTTTTTCCCCAGAGTTTTCTTGTGTCTTCTTGTTTTGTTTTTCCATATAAACGCTAGAATCAACTTGTCATTTGCAAGAAAAAAATTATTTTGGTATTTTATTAACTCAAAGAGAATTCACATCTTTTTTTTTTTTTTTTTCCTTTCTGCATGGCATGTGGGATCTTAGTTCCCTGACCGGGGATTGAACCCGTGCCCCCTGCAGTGGAAGCTCAGAGTCTTAACCACTGGACTGCCAGGAAATTCCCGAGAATTTACATCTTTATGATGGCTAATCTTCTTAGGCTGAGAACCATGCAGTCTTATTCTAAATGTATTTGTTGTAATTGTTTAAGTAAGTGGTTCTCAAACTTGTTCAGGTATTCGTTCATGATGCCTTGTAAAGCCCTGTGAAGACCATCACAAAATGCACATTTAAGTTTACAGTAACTGTACAACTTTGCACTAAATGTATCTCATTTAATTCTAGTACAGGCTAATAGAAGAAAGTGTCAGAGGATTGTCATGTTATGCAAAAGCACTTAAAACTGAAAACATTTACATTCATTAACGTTCTGTGTTTTTTTTGTAAATTGGGAAAATGGTTTGCATTGGTTGATTTTTTTTTTTTTTTTTTTTTTTTTGGGGTACGTGGGCCTCTCATTGTTGTGGCCTCTACCGTTGCGGAGCACAGGCTCCGGATGCACAGGCTCAGCAGCCATGGTTCACGGGCCTAGGTGCTCCGCAGCATGTGGGATGTTCCCGGGCCAGTGCACGAACCCGTGTCCCCTGCATCGCAGGTGGACTCTCAACCACTGTGCCACCAGGGAAGCCCTGGTTGATTTTTGTGATGACATTTTGGTCCAGTTCAAGGAATATTCTTCTTCAAGAGCATGGTTTAAAAACCTTATCTATTTATGAATGGATGAACAAGATGTACATATATGCAATGGAATACTACTCAGCCATAAAAAAGAATGAAATAATGCCATTTGCAGCAACATGGATGGACTTAGAGATTGTCATACTAAGTGAAGTAAGTCAGAAAGAGAATGACAAATGCCATACAATATCACTTGTATGTGGAATCTAAAACATAACACAAATGAACCAATCTATGAAACAGACTCACAGACCTAGAGAATAGACTTGTGGTTGCTAAGGGGGGCGGGGGAGGGATGGACTGGGAGTTGAGGGTTAGTAGATGCAAACTATTATATATGGAATGGATAAACAACAAGGTCCTACTGTATGGCACAGGGAACTATATGTGATAAACCATAATAGCAAAGAATATAAAAAAGAATGTATATATATGTATAACTGAATCACCTTGCTGTATAGCAAAAATTAACACAACATTGCAAATCAACTACACGACAATTAAAAAAAACCTTTGTCTATTTAATTCAACATGCTGTTTTCATCTCTTTAGTATTGGAATAAATTATAATGTGTATGGTATTCTATTTTATAGATTATTCTTTTAAACAAGGAGGTTTGGGTAGTTAAGGACCATATTTTTCCTGAACTATCAAAAAATTCAGTTTTCTTAGTAGAAAATCATGAGTTATCTTGAAGAGCACTTGTGATGGTTAATTTTATGTGTCAAATTGACTGGGCCACAGGTGGCTTTAGTTATTTGGTCAAACAGTATTTTGGGTATGTCTGTGAAGATGTTTCTGGCTGAGATAAAACATTTTCATCTGTAGAGTGAGTAAAGCAGGTTGTCCTCCTTAATGTTGATGGGCCTCTTTCAGTAAGTTGAAGGCTGGAATAGAACAAAAAGGCTGATGCTTCTGTGAGTAAGAGGGAAACTTGTCCTGCCTGACTGCCTTCTTTCCTGCCTTTGGACTTAAAGTGAAACATGGGCTCTTCCCGGATCTTGAGTCTGCTTTCTGACAAGTGCTATGCCATCAGCTCTCCTGGGTCTCCAGTTTGCTGACTGCAGATCTTGGGACTTGACAGCCTCTATAATCACATGAACCAGTTCCTTATAATGTCTTTCTGTGTACGCACACACACCTTATTAGTTCTGTTTCTCTGGAAAACCCTGAGTAATGTGTACATAATTCAGATTTACAACAATTTAATTAGTAAATCAACTAATACTTGATGTGGATTTAATCAAGTTTATTGTTTTAGAATTTTAAAAATGAAGTTGATGTGCTATAACTAGCACATAGAAAATGCTTAATGATTAAGAATAATTTCACTTTATATATTTTTAAAATTTTTTAAAAATTATTATTTATTTATTTTTTTGGCTGCGTTGGGTGTTCATTGCTGTGCACAGGCTTTCTCTAGTTGCAGCGAATGGGGGCTACTCTTCGTTGCAGTGCACAGGCTTCTCATTGCAGTGGCTTCTCTTGTTGAGGAGCACGGGCTCTAGGCGCGTGGGCTTCGGTAGTTATAGCACACGGGCTTCAGTAGTTGTGGCTCACAGGCTCTAGAGCGCAGGCTCAGTAGTTGTGGCACATGGGCTTGGTTGCTCTGCAGCATGTGGGATCTTCCCAGATCAGGGATTGAACCCGTGTCCCCTGCATTGGCAGGTGGATTCTTAACCACTGTGCCGCCAGGGAAGTCCCACTTTATATTTTTATAATTGACACTTTAGGTGTAATTTTTGCTTTCTTCCATCAATATGCTGATGATTCAATATTCTTTTTTTTTTTTTGTAGCAGTCTCAACGTCACTGTATTTCTTGAGCACCTCAAACTCAGCATGTACAATGCAACACTTTGTCATCTTTCCCCACTCTTGTCCCACTTCCCTGTTACTCTTCCTGTATTTCCTATCTGAGTGAAAGGGATTACTGTCTACCAGTTGCCTAATTTCAGAACTTCAAGATTATCTTGACCCCTCTCTTTATACATACCTCACCTGCAGCTTTTTTATTGCTATTTTAGCAGTATTCTGTTTGTCTCTGCTATCCCATCCCACTGCCCAGCTCCTCATCTTTTACTAGCACTCTTGCAGTAATCCTACTCCTAGGTATATATTCAGGAGAATTGAAAGTAGGTATTCAAGCAAATACTATACAAGAATGCTCATAGCAGTGTTATTCACAGTACTCAAAAGGTGGAAACAACCTGAACGTCCATTAGTGGATGAATAGATTTATGTGGTATATCCATGCAATGAAATATTATTCAGCCATAGAAAGGAATGAAATACTGATTCATGGTACAATGTGGATGAATCTCAAAAACATATGAAGTGAGGACTTACCTGGTGGTCCAGTGGTTAAGAATCCTCCTGCCAGTGTAGGAGACATGGGTTCGATCCCTGCTCCAGGAAGATCCCATGTGCTGTGGGACAACTAAGCCAGTGCGCCACAACTACTGAGCCCATGCTCTAGAGCCCATGAGCTGCAACTACTGAGCCCACGCGCCACCACTACTGAAGCCTGCACGCCTAGAGCCTGTGCTCCGCAACAAGAGAAGCCAGTGCAATGAGGAGCCTGAGCACCACAATGAAGAGTAGCCCCTGCTTGCTGTAACTAGAGGAAGCTTGTGTGCAGCAACGAAGGCCCAACAGCAGCCAAAAAAAAAAAAAGAAAGAAAGAAAAGAAAGGAAAAATGAGGAGAAAGAAGCCAGACACAAAAGGTCGCATATCGTAGGATTTCATTTTATATGAAGTATCTGTTGAATACCAATAGAATAGATGATTCCACAAAGGGAGAAAGTCGTTGCCAGAGACTGGGGGGAGAAGAGTAATGGGAAATGAATGACTGTTTAAGGGGTATGAGGTTGTCTTTGGGGGTGACAAACGTGTTTTGAAAATAGATGTAGGTGATAGTTGCACAACTATATGGTAAATGCTCCTGGATTATACACTTTAACATGGTTAGTTTAATGTAATGTGAACTTTCTCTCAATTAAAAAAAAGATGATATAGGGAATTACCCAGCGGTCCAGTGGTTGAGAATCCGGGCTTTCATTGCCAAGGGCACAGGTTCGATCCCTCGTTGGGGAACTAAAATCCCACAAGCATTACAGTGTGGCCAAAAAAATAAATAAATAAAGATATAAAAATAAAAAAAGGTGGGGCTTCCCTGGTGGCGCAGTGGTTGAGAATCCGCCTATGTGCGGTATGCAGCATGCGGGTTCTTAGTTCCCTGACCAGAGATTGAACCTGGGCCTCCTGCATTGGGAGCGTGGAGTCTTAACCACTTGGACCACCAGGGAAATCCCACAAACTACATCTTATATATGTTGTGTGCCCATCATCAGACTTATTATTATTTTATACATTTCTATTTTAATTCACATAGGAAGCAAAAAGAGAAGTTACCAACCAAAAAATAAAGTAATACTGGCTTTTATATTTACTTATGTAGATACTTTACTGATGTTCGTTATTTCTTTATATGGCTTCTAGTTATGATCTAGTGTCTTTTCATGTCAGTCTGAAGGACTCTCTTTAGCATTTCTTGTAGGAGACATCTACTACCAATAAAGTCCTTCAGGTTTTGTTTACCTTGAAATGTCTTAATTTCTTCTTCAGTATTGAAGGGTAGTTTTGCCGGATTTAAAATTCTTGGTTGACATTCCCCACTTCACCCCCACCCCCAGGGGTTTAAATATGGCATCTCATAGCCTTCTGGCCTCCACAGTTTGATGAGAAATTGTTAATTTTATTGAGGCTCCCTTGTGTTTACATGACAGTGAGTTGCTAATTGCTGCTTTCAAAAATTCTTTGTCTTTGGACAGTTTGATTATAATGTTTCTCAGTGTGGGTCTCTGAGTTATTCCTACCCGGAGTTCATTGAGCTTCTTAGATTCGTAGATTTATGCTTTTTTAAAATTTGGGGAGTTTTGGGCCATTATTTCTCCATATATTCTTTATGTACCCTCTTCTCTTTCTCAGACTCCTATAATGTGTGTTTGTTAGCTTGGTGGTGTCCCACAGGTACATTTCACTCTGTTCTCTTGCCTTTATTCTTTTTCTTTCTGCTCCCCAGACTCCATTTCAATGTTCTTATCTTCATATTTGTCAGTTCTCTTTATTCTTGACATTTTCTCTGTTGTCACCTCCATGTACTTTTTATTGCTATTATTACAGCATTTAACATATAGTATTTTAGTGGTTCTGTGTTGAGTTTCTTATTACTGGAGGGCTGAGCCTATTCCTTTGTTTCCTCAACGTAGCATACAGTAGATACACAGTAAGTATGTGTTGAGTGAGCTACTGAATGAATGTTGCAAAGTATATAGAATCTGAGACTTTTAGAGCTAGGAGTATTACAGAATGTTTTGCTGTTTTTTTTTTAAGAGTAGTGCCTGAATTTGGAACTTCTGACATCTTAAGGCAAATATTGAACTCCATTTATAAACATTTACCTGATTGAGAGAAAGACTTGAAAATTTTCCAGCTTTTTCAGTCTATCATATTGTTCTGCTCTTGCCATATTTATCCATCTTTAGAGAAGTGGTTCTTAAAGTGTGGTAACTGGATCCCCCTTGGTGGATCACCAAGACCCTTTTAAGAGGCATATGGGACAAGGTAAAAAATGTTTTCATAGTACTACTAAGATGTTCTCTCTCCCCTGGCCCTTTTCACTGTGTTGGCATGTTCTGTGGTGGTGTAAAAGCAAAGGTGGGTGAAAACTGGTAGTGTCTAATCAGTAGTCAAGGCAGAGACACCAGACTGTACCAGTAATCATTGTATTTTTCACACCACACGTTCACAGCTTAAAAAATATATTACTTACCTGACAGTGCTCATCAGCGTAGCTCAGATTACTAATTTGGTTAAATCTTGACCCTTGAGTGCATGTGTCTCTGTGCGTGTGCACTTTTTTCGTTGTGTAAAATATACATAACATAAAATTTAACGTTTTAACCTTTTTTTCTTTCTCTTTATTGTGGTAAAATATACATAATATAAATTTACTATTTTAACCATTTTTTAAGTGTACAGTTCAGTGCCGTTAAGTCCATTCACATTGTTTTGCAGCTGTCATCACCATCCACCTCCAGAACTTTTTTCATTTTCCCAAACTGAAACTCCATTCCCATTAAACAATAATTCCCTTTTCTCTCCCAGCACCTGGCAACCACCCGTCTACTTCCTGTCAGTTTGAATTTAGCTACTCTAGTTGCCTCATTTAAGTGAAATCATACAGTTTATTCTTTTGTGACTGGCTTATTTAACTTAGCATAATATCTTCAAGGTTCATCCATGCTGTAGCATGTGTCAGAACTTCTTTCCTTTTAAAAGGCTGAATAATACTCTTGTATGTATATATCACATTTTATTTATTTGTTGCTGACATTAGGGTTGCTTCCACTTTTTGGCTATTGTGAATAATGCTGGTATGAACATGGTTGTACAAATATCTGTTTGAGTCCCTTCTTATTTTGAGTATGTACCGAGAAGTGGAGTTGGTAAATCATATGGTAATTCGATGCTAATTTTTTTTTAAATAAATTTATTTTACTTATTTATTTTTGGCTGCATTGGGTCTTTCGTTGCTGCATGCAGGCTTTCTCTAGTTGCAGCGAGTGGGGGCTACTCTTCGTTGTGGTGCTCGGGCTCCTCATTGTAGTGGCTTCTCTTGTTGCAGAGCACGGCCTCTAGGTGCGTGGGCTTCAGTAGTTGCTACACATGGGCTCAGTAGTTGTGGCTCACAGGCTCTAGAACACAGGCAGGCTCAGTAGTTGTGGCGCATGGGCTTAGTTGCTCTGCGGCATGTGGGATCTTCCTGGACCAGGGCTCGAATCCATGTCCCCTGCATAGGCAGGAAGATTCTTAACCACTTTGCCACCAGGAAAGCTCTCTGTGTTTAATTTTTTGAGGAACAACTGTACTGTTTTCCATACTAAGCTGTGCCATTTTACATTCCTACTTGCAGTGCACCAGGATTCCAATTTCTGCACGTTTTCATCAGTGCCTGTTATTTTCTGTTTTTTTCTTTTTTGTTTTGAAAAAAGACATTCTAATCGGAATGGAGTGGTATCTGTGGTTTTAATTTGCGGTTCCATAATGACTAGTGATGACTATATATGCAAGAGTTTTTTGCTAGGCTCGCTCTTCTATTTTATTGGTCTATATGTCTGTCCTTATGCCTATACTACAGTATTCTGATTACGATAGTTTTCTAGTAAGTATTGAAATCAGTAAGTATGAGTCTTTTCAATTTTAATTTTCTTTTAAAATATTGTTTTGGCTATTTGGGATCATTTGGGAATCTATATGAATTTTAAGATGAGTTTTTCGATTTCTACCAAAATGCCATTGGGAGTTTGATAAGGATTGCTTTTAATTTGTAGGTTGCTTTGAGCAGTGTTATCTTAGCAATATTAAGTCTTCCAATCCGTGAAAATGGGATGTATTTCAATTTATTTGTATCTCCTTTTATTTCTTATTATAGTTTTCAGTGTACAAATCTTACACCTCTTTGGTTAAACTTATTCCTAAGTATTTTATTCTTTTTGATATAATGGTAAGTAGAATTCTTAATTTCTTTTTTGGATCGTTCATTGTTAATCTATAGAAATGCAATTCATTTTTGAATGTTTTGTATTCTGCAACTTTGCTGAATTCATTTATTAGCTCTAACAGTTTTTTTGGACTCATTAGGGTTTTATACAAGTAACATCTGTGAACAGAGATAATTTTACCTCTTCCTTTCTAATTTGGATGTCTTATTTCTTTTTCTTACCTAATTGCTATGGCTGGAAGTTCCAATACTGTGTTGAATTAAAGTGGTAAAAGTGAACATCCTTCTCTTTTTCCTGATCTTAGGGGAAAAGCTGTCAGTCTTTGACTATCGAGTATTGCATTAGAGGTGATTAAATATCTTTTTAATAATCTGTGTGACAAAATGGGAAGTCTACATAAAGTACCATATACTGAACATTCTGGAGGAAATACGCCTGTGTGATTGAGTTGTGAGCTAAATCAGATGCTTTTTTCATGGAGCACCATTTTATTTGAAAAAATGACAAGAGAAACTGTGATTATTCAGACACGGATATTTGGCAGATGTTTTCTCAAAAAAATGAATATAATGAACCTGTTCATCAAGGAAGACAACTGACAGTATTTGTTACCCATTACAAAATTCAAGTTTTCAAGCAAAAATTAGAATTTTGAAAAACTCAAATGTGCCTTCATGAGCCTGACAACTTCCCAATGCTTTTAAACACTTTTCCAGTGAAATCAATAGTGATACTTACAAATGTGATTTTTTTTATATTGTCTAATAAAATGTTTCAGCAGTTGGAATGTTTGTGTAACTCAGCAAACCAGTATTTTTCAAAAGACTTATGTATGATGTTACAAAATTATACAGGAGTCAAAGATCCATTCAAAGAGCATGGTAGCTTAAAGTATTTTAATGTAAGAGGGTTTTAGCCGTTCATTGATATGTTTTCAGATTCCATATTACAATTTAGAATCTTTTTAAAAACTACAACTTGTTGGATTTTGGTGTAGTTTCAAAGAATATCCACAATTATCTGTAAAGACTGTTAAAACACTTTTCTCTTACCAAGTTTATATTTGGATGTGGTCTGCTTTTTTTTCAACTTTACTTTTACTAAAACAATATATTGTGGTATGTTTAATAGGAAGCACATATGAGAATCCAGCTGTATTCTGTTGAACTGGAGATTTGCAAAAACGTAAAACAATATGACTCCTCTCACTTAAAATTTTTTTGATGGAAATATATTTTTTAAACAAATGTTATTTATGTTAACATAATTTTTAAAATTGTTTTTAAATGAACTAGCACATGTCTTAAGAATTCCTCTGTTTTAATTTTTAATAAGGTAAGTATTGGTGGATAAACAAAAGTTTTTTGGGGTTCTCAAGAATTTGTAAGAGTATGAAGGGGTCCTGAAACCAGAAAGTTTGAGAGTTGTTCTCAGATTAACAGAGACCATGGGTGCTTTGCATTAATTTTCTTTTAGTTCATCTCTATCTTGCCTAGTTTAATGTAGTAATTGTTTTCGTTTTTAAAGCTTTAGCTTTCAGATTCTTTTGGAGTTAAGTCACTGAAATTGATATTAATGTTTATAAATAAATATGTAGAGTGAACACTGGATTTTGTTTCAACCACCCTCTTCTGGGAGTGCTTTTGTAGTGATTTTTTAGCTTCAAAACTAGAGGACTTAAAATGAAATTTTTGAAAATACTGTTTATTTTTCTGTAACTACAGATTCACATTCATTTGTAAGAAATAATACAGAGGGGTCCTGTTTACCCATTTCCAGCTTCCCCCAATGATAGCATCATGGAAATCTAGTTTAAAATAAAATCTCTATAATTATAGATATTGCAAAACATCATAACTGTAATATTGACATTGATATAGTCAAAATATGGAACATTTCCATCACCACGAGGAACCCTCATGTTGCCTTTTAATAGCCACATCCACCTCAGTCCCGGCACACCCTTATTTAACCCTAGTTTATTGAATTTTTCTTTTATGTGTTATGCTTTTAGTGTCAAGTTTAAGAACTCTGCTTAGCCCTGGATTCCAAAGATTTTTTTCCCTGTGTTTTGTTCTAAAATACTTATAGTTTTGCATTTAAGTCCATGATCCATTTTGAGTTAATTTTTATATAATGCGTGAAATTTAGGTCAAGGTTCAAATGCTCCAGCACCATTTGTTGAAAAGGCAGGCTGTCTTTCCTTTATTGAATTGCTTTGCTCCTTTGTCAAAATTGACTTGAGTGTATTTGTGTGAGTCTGTTTCTGGGTTCTCTGTCCTATTCCATTGATCCATGTGTGTCTCCCTCCACCAATGCCACAGGTAATCTTGATAGCTATATGATAAGTCTTGAAATTGGGTAGATTGATTCCTTCCACTGTATTCCTTTGCAGAATTGTTTTAGCTACTCTGGTTCTTTTGCCTTTGTCTATAGACTTTAGAATATAATCTGGTCTATATCAATAAAAATTATTTTGCTGGGATTTTGATAAGAGTTGCATTAATCCTGCATATCAGTTTAGGGGAAATTGACCTCTATTATGTAACATCTTCTAATCCATGAACATGGTATATTTCTCTATTTATTTAGATCTTCTGTGACTTTTTTTTAATCAGTATTATGTAGCTTTCAGCATACAAGTCCTGTACGTGTTTTGTTTTATTTACACTTAAGTATTTCAATTATTTTGAGCAATTTAAAGGGATATTTTATTTTTAATTTTATTTTTCTCATATTTATTCCTAGTATATTGAAATACAACTGATATAATAGCCAAGACATGGAAACAACCTGAGTGTCTATCAAGAGATGAATGGATAAAGAAGTTGTGAGATACACACACACACACACACACACACACACACACACACACACACGCACACGCACACACCCCACACAGCAGAATATCATTCAGCCTTAAAGAAGTGAGGAAATGCTGCCATTTTTAACAATGTGGATGCACCTTGAGGACGTAATGCTATGTGAAATAAATCAGAGAAGGAAATACTGTACAATCTCACTTATATGTTGAATCTTTAAAAAAAAAAAAAGCCACAAACCCAAACTCAGAAAAAGAAATCAGATTTGTGGTTGCCAGAGGTCGAGGTGTAGGAGGGGGAATTGGAAGAAGGTGGTCAAAAGGTACAAACTAACAGTTCTAAGATAAATAAGTAGTAGGGATGTAACGTACAACAGGATGACTATAATTAACGCTGTTGTATGACAGTGTTAAGAAAATAAAGCCTAAGAGGTGTCATCACAAGGAGAAGAAAATTTTTTTATCTTTTTGTTTTTGCGTCTATACGAGATGATAGTTAACTTACTGTGGTAATCAGTTCACAGTATATGTAAACCAAACCGTTATGCTGTACACCTTAAACTGATATAGTGCTGTATGTCAATTATATCTCAAAAAACTGGGGTGGGGGAAGCAGCTTTTTCTTTATTTTTATGTGTCAATTTCATTTTTTTTTTTTTTTTTTACTTTTATTATTTCCTCATGCTTCCTTGTGTTTATTTTGTTCTTCTTATTCTAGGTTTTTGAGGTGGGAGCTTAGATTATTGATTTTAGACTTGTTCATCTTTTCTAGTGTGTGCATTTAGTGCTGCAAGTTTCTCTCAGCACTGCTTCAGCTTTATCCCACAAATTTTGTATTTTCAACATATTTGCATATGCTAGTTGAAACATTTTTATGATGGCTGCCTTAAAATCTTTGTCAATAATTCTCAAATCTCTGTCATCTTAGTGTTGGCATCTATTGACTGACTTTTTTCGTTCAGTTTGAGAGCCTCCTGGTACTTGGTATGATGGAAATTTTGCTGATCCATAGATTGTTTTGTATTATGTTATGAGACTCTGGACCTTACTTAATCCTGTTTAAGCTGGGTTTCTCTGACACTACCCCATCAGGGGAAGGAGGTGTTCTTTGTTACTGTTGGGTGTGAGTGGGAGTTCTGGCTCCCCACGAGACTTCCACTGATACCACAGAGTTGCTGGGCCATGGTGGAGGTGCTGACTTTCCACTAGAACTTCTGTGACACCACCCCAGTGAGTGCCTCCTTACTGCCGAGTGGGGTGGAAGTCCAGGCTCCCTCCTTTGCCTTCTCTGACACTACTCTGGAGAGGTGTTGGGCTTCCACATTACAGCCTTTGCTGGTGTGGATGTGAGTGGGGTCACAGATTTTTCTTTTTTCTCTTTTCTTTTCCTTTCTGCGGTGTGTTTAGTTGGAGTAGATAGGGGATTTTGTAAAAGTTTTTCTGTCTTGCTAGGCTGCCCTTTTCCTGCTCCTTTGACGAGAGTGAGAAGGCTTTTTGGGGAACTTTTTATATCTGCACCTGTTAGGATTTCTGGGGTGCTGGCCTCTTCAACTTTGAATGTGAGATATATGAGGTAAAATGAAAACTCTGGGAACTCACCTTGTGTTGAGCTCCCAAGGTCCCTAGCCAGTCTTCTGCCTTTTCTTTTCCTATGTTTGGTTTATTTATAATGTCTAGGATTTGTAGTTGTGCTTTGCAGGAGGAATAGGGAAAAGTATGTCTGCTGTATCTTCTCAGAAGCAGAAGTCCTCTACAAATTGGGCTTTCTATTGGAATTGGTACACATCATTTGGAACTCTGAGACTAGTGTGTTCTACCAGTATTTTCTTGTCTTTGATATTATAAGATATTTTCAGGCTTGCCTGTTGTGTTAGTATTTTAACAAGCTTATTTTAATGTAACTGTATGCTAAACACTAAATTTTACTTTTTATCGGTTTAAAACATACATTTGTTGTATGTGTTTTAAAGTACGGTAGTATGTAAAATTGCTAAGTAAAAATTGATTGCAGAGAGGTCAGATATTCCCAGATTAATCTGTAAATTCAGGGCAGTCTGTAAGAAATGTAAAACTAATTCTATAGATCATTGGGAAAAGTGAATGTGGAGGAAGAGCCAAGGCAATCTTTGTCTTGTGAATTTTGACAGTTTTGAAGGGAAAACAATAATGAAAGTAGTGTGCCCTTTTAGGTATCCACGTAGACTGTAAAGGCATTGAAATTAGAAGAGTATGATGTTGGTAGAGGAAGAGAAATATATATATGAAAGGAACAGAGTAGAGATTTGTGAGAAGACCTATTTTATGTGGGCATTTGGTAAATTAGACACTTGAAACTCATGTGATAAGAGATGGAATATTAATAAATGATTCTTAGATTCCTAACTAATATCATATGAAATTAATCCAGTTGAATTAAAGATATAACATTGAAAAGAATCAACTATGGAGTCATGTAAGAAAAATACATATTTATAATCATTTCTAGTTTTGGATCATGAAAGGACTTTCTAAATACAGTATAGGCCATGAGTCATATAGGAAATAGATTTGGCTACATAAAGTTATAAAATCCCTGAATGCAGAAAATATCAAATTTTAATTTAAGCAACAGATTTGGAGAAAATATTTGCACTACCTAAAACAGGAAAAGGCTAATATGCATAACATATAAAATGCTCCTGTGAGTTGATAAAAAAACAAACAGCTCAGTAGGAAAATGGGGAAAATGATGTGAGTGGGGAACTTGAATTGAATTCCTTCAGTTTACAAAAGAAGGAATATAAATGACTGAGAAATCAGCTTTAGTAATATATAGGGAATTGCAAATAAAAACAGGATCATTTTACTCCCGAGAGGTTGGCAAAGATCTTAAATATTAATAGTATTATGTTGATGTTGGGAAATGAGCATTTTCACGTGGTAGGAGTTCAAACAGTTGGCCTTTTTGATGGGCAACTTGACGATATCTGTCAAAATTTAAACTGCATACCTTTTAACCTATCACCTCTGCCTGTCAAAATCTATCCTATAGAAATACTTGCTCAGGTTTACAAACATAAAAGCTATTAAAGATTTGAAACAACTTATATATATATATATAATGTGACTAAGTTATTAAAAGGAATGAGGCTCTTAAAGAGAGTTTGTGACAGATCTGTTTATGAACACAAAAATGCTTTGGATATATGAAGTGTGAAGAAAACTGTAAAACATTATGTGTGACATGATCTTACTGAAGAAAAAATTCTGTGTATGTGTGTATCTGTGAATAAGTATATAGTATTTGCAAAGGCACATTAAATGGTATGAAAAGGATACACATACTAAATAATTAACTCATTCATGGTGAGGGTGTGGAGATGAAAGGAGATTTCACTTTTTATGCTCAATTTTTATTTAATTTTTAAATTAACTGTTTATCATAGACTTAAAATTATATACAAAAGTAAGTAAAGACAATAAGATTTTGAACTTCCATGAACCCATCACCCAGCTGCATTGTTACTAATGTTATACCTTTCTGGTTTCATCTACCTAAATCTTTCCTACCCTGATACCTACTTATTTTCCTGTTTTTTTGTTTTTTTGTTTTTTTAAAGCAAAACCCTGACTTCAAACCATTTAAAACACATATGTCAGGATATATTTATAATAGATAAATTAAGCCTTATATTACAATTTTAATGTAATTGTAAGAGCTCTGTCACACCTAACGAAGTTAACTTTGATTTTTGTTGAACCTAGTCCGTGTTCAGTATCCTAGATTCCTTGAAAAATGTCTGTTTATAGTTAATGTTCAAAGTAGAATCCAAAAAGTTCCACATATAACATTTGGTTAACAGTTCTCTTTAATTTGTGCCCCGTCTCCCCCTACATTTTTTTCATGTAGTTTACTTGTTGAGGAGACTGTGTCACATGGACTATAGAATTTCCCTCCTTAGGCATTTGGGTAATTCCATCATTATGGTGTCATTCCCAAAGAATACTGCATTGCCTGTGTTATGCACTTCCTGCTGCATCACATTAAGAGATACCTAATGTCAAGTTGTTCTATATTTAGGGATGAGATTGATCAGTGGATTCAGTTGTTATCATTATGAATCCATTATGAAGTTCCTCATCACCTTTCACCCAGTGATTTTAGCAGCTTCTGATGGTGGTTGGTTAGACTCCTTATTTTATCAGGAGTTGCAAAATTATGAATTTCTAGTTCTTGTATTCTTTCTGTGTTTATTATGCAGAATTCTTTTCTAACAGTGGCTCTCAACAAGTGTAGGCCTCTGCAGCATCAGTATCACCTGGGAATTTGTTGGAAATGCAAATTCTTGGGTCCTGTCCCAGACCTACATCAGAAACTATTGGTAGGAACCAGTTATCTGCATATTAACAAGCCCTCTAAGTGGTTCTGAGGCATGCTGCAGTTTGAGCATTTGTTGCATAAGAACTTTCTTCATCAGCCATTGTTGACTCTGAAATTCAGTTCATCCAGGAAAAGGAGGATAAATAGCTTATTTTTTCCCCCTTGTCAGCTAAATTAGTTCTTTAGCAACCTTTTTTTTAAAGTATTTTTTATGAACTTACGGATTTTTAGCTATTTGTGTTTCAGGCAATTGTAGTTGTTCTTTTTGATACTCTTTTGCCAGTGGCAGCATCTTGGGGCATTGCTTGTGTCCTTTGGATACAACCTTTGGTAGTTTTTAAAATAATTTTCTTACTTTCTATCACGACGAGATGTTACAGGCTCATCTTATGTAGTTCCTGCTTTTATTAACAAAATGTTATTTAGGGACCATAGTATGTGTTGATTGATTTCAGTGCATTTCTTTGAGTGCATTTAATTACTTTAATACTTCTTTCATTGGTAAATGGGGATAATAACTTATTCTGTAGGGTTGTTTTGAAGACTAAATGAGATACATAATAAACTTTTAGAACAGTGCCTAGGTAATAAGAAACTAGTCAGTATTATTTTAAAGATATTCTTAATAGGCCAAAAAAGTTTTAGTTTCAGTTCCACTCTATAAGCATAATGTGAATATACAATGTGATGTGTATTCTTTAGAACTCTTCCAGTTCACAGTGTCTTTTATAGTGGTGTAATGGTCCAGGATGAAGTTTGTGCTTTTCAAGATTTTAAGAATTCATTTGTTGTATATATCAAAATGAAGGTTTTTAAAATTTGAGGAAGCAGAATTGCCTTGGGCCTTTTAGAATGGGAAAGATGTCCATTTGTCTGGGCCTAGGTGGAGTTTTTTTTTAAACCAGACATTGAGACAGGAGAGATCATGGGTAAATGCCCTTGCAGGACAAAGTCAGTTGGTGGAGCACCAAGTCAGTACTACCCAGAAGCCCTTTTCAGCATGGAGGCTCAAGTTAATCATTTAATATATAGCTCATATGTTTCCATGTTATGACTTCTTTGTTGGTAACTCTTGATCCCCCTCAAATTCTTGATCTTCCCTCAGAGTAAAGCTATCTACTATGTGTGTGTTTGTTTGGATGTGTGTAATTCAATACTATTAGGTATCTTTCTATATTTGTATATAAATCTATCTCATTTTTTAACAGCTATAGAGTATTGGATTGTATGAATGTACCATGATTTAATTAGTTCTGTCTTTTGTGTTTTATCATTAATATGCTTAGTGTTTCTTTGTGCATTTATGAGAAGATACCCATAGGATAAATTCCTAGAAGTGAAATTTGCAGGGTCAAGGGATTTGTGCATTACATTTTTCATAGATATTGCCAAATTATTTTTCTAAGAAGTCACACTAATTTATATTTTAATTATAATGTCTGAAGGTATCTAAAGGTGATAATATTACCCATATTCTTGCCAACTTTAGTTAGTGTCAGACGTTCATCTTGATCAATTTAACAGGTAGAAAATGATAGTTGGTTTTAATTGCTTAACATTTGTACTTTTTGACCTTCCCCTTCACACTACTTGCATATTTTTCAGTGGGGTTATGATTTGTGAGAACTCTAGAAGGGAGGAGGGGAAAGGAAAATATTTGAACTCAATATACTGAAAATAAGAAAGAGTGCTAGATCTGTAAGAAAGTAAAGTTTGTCTTCCATAATCAGAATTTGAAGTTGAGGTTTCTGAAAGTAGTGTAATTTTACGTGTTCCCCTTTCAGCTGCTGGGTGAGGTTAAGACCAGAAGCTAAGCTAGTAGAACAAATAATTAAAGACATAAGTTTAGGCCAAAATTGATTGATTTAGTAAATGTTGAGCAAATTATGAATCAGCTGCTAGCCTTGATTCCATAGATTGGTAGATGAGACTGACAATTGTTGCTTTAGATGGAATTTAGTTGGGAAGCACCAGATTAAATTAAAACAATTATAGTTGGAGTAAATGCTCCATAGGAAAAGTATGAGGTGGTATGAGAGCGTATCAGGGCTGCTTAACCTATGTGTAGTGGGTGGTCAGGGAAAAATTAGAGGAAACCATTTAACTGAGGTCTAAAGCATGGATAGGAGTTGGGGAAATTGGAGGAGGAGTAGTGTTGGGCATGAAGAGAGAGTAGTGTAGAGGTGGAGACAGACCTTTTTGGGCCTTTGGTTCATGTTAAGGATTTAAAATGTTATCTGGAGAACAGTAGAAAATCTTTGAAGGATTTTAAGCAAGGGATGGGCTACCAAAAGTGTGAGGCATCCTGGCAGTGATACAGGAGTATGCCAGCTCTATCCATTTTTCACCCACCTCAGCCATTAAGAAGCAGCCTTCTGTGTCTGACTGAACTGTTTGTCCTGTCTGGGATCGATAGGATCCATTCAAGAACCATCTGTTGATTATGCATTTTCTGTGGCAAAGAATATTACTAAGTTAAAGCAGTTTCTGCCTTACAGCCACGTATCCATCCATATGAACATGTTTTCTAGTCTGTGATTCAGTTTATCAGGGAAATAAATAAATAAGGCTGTCCAACAGTTGTTAATAAATCCTTAATAGATTTTTGTTTCAAGATAATGGCTTTTCTTCTGATGTCCTTCTATAACAACTGCAGTAATGCTCATTGGTGCGTGTGTGTGTATATACATATATATATTCGTTTATTAAATTTTTTTGCTGCTTCTCTATATAGAATGCTTCCCTTGGAAAGAAGGTTCCTGTATTTACAGATAAAACAACATTTTTTTAGCTATTTGTTGTATTTATGAGCATTATCATCTACTGTGGTTATAAATTTCAATCTACGTAAAAACACAGTGATTAAATTAGATGATGATATTCTGTATCATATCAAAACAAGTAGGCATATGGTCTGAACAGTGTAAGAAAATAAGTAATGATCCTATCACTTTCTGATTATGAAGAAATAAAACTAGATTATGAACTCAGTATGAATTAGTGAGACTAGATGGCATTTCTGTAATCCTTTGAATAAGTTTGTTTCCTATTGTTTACTCGTCTGGATTCTTCTTTCTGAAGCTTTGTAATTGATCCTTATTTGAATTGTTTGTGAATTATTGTGAATCCATTTCTTACTTGTGTGATGAACTGAACTTGTATCGCCCTTTTTGGGGAGTATGCTCAACTTTTTAGGGAATACTATGTTCTCTTATATTAGCCAGCCAGACTTTATTATTATTATTATTTGTTTTGATGTACCTATTCATATACAAGGCCCCTGGAAAAGGGCTATACTTAGTACCTACAGGAACTTAAGATTTAGTTCAGTGAGGTGAGATATAAGAAAATGGTTTCTCACAATACGTTGACTAGTCCTTACTTGGCTTATATTGGTACAAACATAGCAGTATACACACAGACTAATGGGGATATAATATTGAATTTATGGTTGCTTTCTCTGGTGGTGTCATATTAGTGAAGAGAAAGAATTAAAAAAAGAGAACTAACATACTTAGTCATGTCACCTATCATGTGCCAGTTTGTATGGTGCTTGCAAACTCCTGATTGAATAGGAAAGGTTATTTTTGGTCTGTGCCCAGCATGGTCCCCGGCACATAGCAAACATTAAATAAACGCTAGTTAAATTGAATGGAAGATTGAGAAAATAGGTGTCTTTATAAGGAAACTGTGAACTGTAAAAACGTAGAAGTTGATTACATCAGACCCATTATTTAGCCTTATATTCTGTTGCCAATAGAGTTATTTCTTTAAGAAATTATGAAATGGCTTGTTTGCCCTTTCTGTTAACTTCGCATGTCTTTGTAACAATTTATGGCTCTGTTATATATAACTTATAAAAATTTATTTGAAAATCATTTTTGTGATTTTCTTCTGGAATTGCTTGTTGTGATTTGTTGCATTAGTTTATTGTTCTACATAAAGTTTTAAATGGAAGTAAACTTTTTTCTCTGAAAATTTGGAGAAGGGTATAATTTATGGCAATTTCTAGTTTTTCTCATATTTTAGCCTGGGTTCCACAAGGAAAGAAATGAAAATTATGTTTTGGTATTTGGATTCCATACTGAAGCCATGCTCCTGGTACAGAGTTCATTCTTTGGAATATACTGGGAAATGTGTGTTGAAATCTTGAAAATTTTTACTTTAGTGTACATTGCAGAAATGATTCTGAATTATTTTCAAGAGATTAGTAGCTCACAAATTTTAAAAAACAGTGTAAAATGTATACTTTTAAATGTTTGTGATAAAATAAACATAACAAAAAATTGACCACTTTAATCATTTTTAAGTGTGAAGTTTAATGGTATTAAGTACATTTATCCTGTTATGCAACTATCATTAGCATCTATCTCCAGAACTCTTTTCCTATTATAAAACTGGAACTCTATACCCATTAAACAGTAACTCTCCATATCTCCCTCACCCTAGCCCCTGGCAATCACCGTTCTACTTTTTCTTTGAATTTGACTATTCTAGGCACCTGATATAAATGGAATCACACAGTATATGTCTTTCTGTGACTGGCTTGTTTCATTTAACTTGATGTCCTCTGGGTTCATTCATATTGTAGCATGTGTCAGAATGTCCTTTCTTTTTAAGGCTGAGTAGTATTCAGTTTGTATGTATATACCACCTTTTGCTTATCCATTCATCTTTCGACAGACACTTGGATTGCTTCCACTTTTTGGCTGTTGTGAATAATACTGCTAACATTCTAAAATATTTTGGTTGAGTTGCTACTAAATCTTCTCTAAAGGTAGTATCCTCTTTCATTTATGACGGTAGGCATAGTCCAGTTGTAAAGAGGGAATGCTTTGGAGTTGGACTTTTAAGATTCAAATCATGGCTGATCCCTTCCTGTCTGTTTCACTGTGGGCAGATAACCTTTTTGATGTCTATTTTTATTCAACTGCCAAATGCAGATAATAACGGTACCTTACATTATATGGATAAATTAGGTTTTATATATATATATATTTATCTATCTATATATAAAGTGCTTAGAACAGATTTGAGTATTTAAACTCATTTTGATGCTAAGAAGGCAAATACTTGGATTAAATAATACTTCTAATACTTGGATTAAATAAGGCCTTTTCTTTGTGTGAGATGTTTTGTGGGCAGAGGCAGAGGTAGGTACAAAAAAAAAAAAAAAAAAAAAAGCAGCTTTTACCAGGCCAAATCCTTTCAAGTTTTCTTTAGGGGGAAAAAAAAAAAAAAAAAAAAAGATAGGGTTGAATACTGGGAAAGTTACCATTATTATCATTTTCATGGGAAAGGGTCCTGGTATCTTAACCAGTTATACTCTATGGCTTGACTAACCAGACAAGCCAGAAGAATCAGAAATTGGTCTCTGTTATTGCCATCTCTCCCTTATCTTTATTCTATGCCAGCAACTTTCAAAAGCATGAAAATTGGTGGGCTGCAACTTTAGACAGGCAAACCAGGTTATGCAGTGGGTGGCACAGCTTTGTAAGGTCCGATCAGTTGTGACTCAGTATTTTACAGTTTCTTATGAGAAGGTTGGGATGCTAGTTTCCCCTAAAAGAAAAATGTGAACTCAAAAGTGGGTTAAATTTTAAATTGAATACTCAAATCTTGAGGACCAAGTGCACCTGGCCAAATATTTGTCTTAAATCCAATAAACTGGCCCACATGAATAGTGCACTGGATTATCAGTCCTGATCATAAGTCCCCTACACCATCATAATGTGGATGCCACAAAGTATGTTGTTCCTGAATATAATTGTACAACTTTGATTCAATTTTAATTCTAGTAAAATTGAATTATGAAAATAGTCAATATAAAAGATTGTGTTCAACTCATAGGTTTTCCTTTTATGTATGAATCTTAAGTCATATTTAATACTACTATGCCACTTATCACTGTAACCAGTAAAAAATGGATTCTGGTCAGCAATTAGTGAAATCTTACCTGCTCTTTTAGGAGGATGACTATACCCACAGAATATAGTGAGTAGGGGCATATTTTTGTCAAGATGAATCAGTTATTTAAGGCCATGTAATCCAAAGGGGGGAAAAAATCTAAACTTTGTCCATTTGGTTTCCCTAACATTTACTCTATTAGCTTGGCAAATATTTCTTTCATAAACAAAAAATATGTAATTGATTGAAGTGATATCTCTTTCAACCTATTTTACATTTTGTATTCTTTTATTTGACAATAATATTGAGTTTTAAATCAACATGGGTATTAAAATAGTCATAAATTCAGTTAAGATTTAGGGTACCATTTTAATAACATGACCAATCACCATCTTAAGTGGCTGTATTTCATGTAGTGTTTAATAGTTTTAATAAAATTTAGTACAGGATAGTCAGATGTGAGGATTTCTGTGTATAAAACTATTAGTTTGGAAATAATTAAGACTAGCAATCAAGGATCGCTCAGCCAAGATGGATTCCAGTGAGAAGGATTCTGGGAGGTTGGCAGGATGTATGGACTGGCATCTCCTCTCTCTTTTGACCTTTCCCAAATTCTTCTGGTTTGTGGTAACTTGTTTGTTCCACGTTCTGAACCAGGACCTTCTGTTGTAAGATAACTCATGCAAGTGGTTACTATCTTGCCTGGACAGGGCGGGCGGTTTTGGTCAGTGTTTCCCTTAACAGTCTCTTCGTCTCACACTGGCTCTGCCAGACACAGGCGAGGAGAGGCCAGGGCCTTCCTCAAGCTGCGGCCTTGGCTTCCTCCCTGCCCGCCTGCCCACCTGACAGCTGGTCCATCCCTGGCCCTGTGGTGCTCGTGTCCACGACACGAGGTGGTAGTATTTTTATTGTTAAGGTTTGATTTTTTTTTTTTTAATATAGAATTAGGTTTTTTATCTTGTGTCATGTAACAGTCTATTTCCTTACCACCAATTTCTTTTAAATTTTGGATTAAATAAATAATTTGGAATAAATAAATAATTTTGTTTTGGGGAAAAAAAAGACTAATCAAGGATAAGTGGTTTGGGCGACTTAGAACTGCAAGGAAACAGATATTTCATTGACTATCTCTGCCTCTTTAGTTCTCTTTTTTCCTCACATGAGTGACCTTCAGAAACCAGAGTAGTTATCTTTTAAAGAATAATGACTTGCTAAGTTTGGTAGTAGAATGAGAAGTTAGGGTTGAACATAATACACAAAGGTTAGTAAGTTTGTCGTAGTTCTCTAACTGCTTAATTCAGGTATTGAGAAAGTTTGTCTAAATTAAGTGAGGATATTTTAATTAGGTTAAATCTTTTTTTTTTTTTTCAGCCAAACCAAACAGGAAGCTTACTTTTCTCTACCTAGCTAATGATGTCATTCAGAACAGCAAAAGGAAGGGGCCAGAGTTTACAAAAGATTTTGCACCAGTTATAGTGGAGGCTTTTAAGCATGTTTCAAGGTATGATAATTGTTTTGGGTACTAGGTAACCTGTTGTAAATGCCTAATGTGTCCTTTTGCTAAAACTTGCCTTAAGACATTAAAGTAAAACAAAGTTATGTATTTCTTTGAAGTTTTCACTTGAAAAGACTTACCTGTAATGGCATTTGTAAATGTGTTAAATACTTGCTGTGAAGGAAACATTTTTTGAGCTGTTACTAAGGTGGGCATTTGGAGTACTTGAATTTTACCTTTTCCTTAAGTAACCAAAAGCAACTGCCATTTTGGAATGAAATTCATTAAGAATGAATGAATGTGTTGAATTGAAAATTTGTGTGCTTATAAAACTATCAATCTTCCAACTAATATTTCTGGAAAAACTTAGTACCCCTTTCTCTCATATTGCTTATAATGATTTTAAGGTTTTCTAGTGTGTGGGTGTATGTCATAACATTTTTAAATGCTTTGGAAATATAGAATATTTAAAATAATCATAAGCCTGTTGAAAATTTTGCTACAGAAAAATTCTGAAGGTAGAAATCTGTACTTTTAAAATGCTTATTTCCAAACATTATATGCAAATATTTGGTAGATTACTGGGTAAACATTATTGGGGTAGGCGATTAAATCAATCTAAATTATAGAATTCAGTGGTGAATGATGATCTGTGTTGAACGATTTAAGGATGAAAGTATACTTACCACATGCCGTGCAGATTCAGTCACAGTAGAAGCATTTTTTAAACAAATTATAGAGTGTGGGGAAAAAATTACAGAGTGTGAAACACTGCAGTATATTGCTTTCTTAATATTATTTATCCTTCAATTTAGATACTCTTACCATCTTTTCAGGTGCTGGTATTTCTTAGAGTTTAGTCCCGGGCCTTCTTCTGGTGTCATATTCTTTACTAGCCCTCTGGGTGATTTCATACATTACATGTATTTATTTATTATCCATACCGTAAAAACTGGCAGTCTTATGCTTCAGTCCAGATGTTTTTCCTTTTAGTCCTGTATATCCAATTGCCTTTTGATTTCTAGTTGTATGCCTCCAAACATCTCAGACTCACTGTGTCTGTTATTGAACTCACTATGTCCTTCCTCCCTGGCAAACTTGCTTCCTCTCTGGGTTCACTCTGTTGATGAATGGCAACTCCATCTATCCAGATGCCCATGTGAGAAACTAGGTGTTATCTTGAACTCTCTGTGATATAGTGATTTATAATATATCAACTGTCCTTTCTCCTTCACGCCCCTTATCCCTTATAGTACATATAGTTCCCTCGGTTCTTTAGATTTCTTTCCGTTCCAATTACCATAATGTCATTTCTGTATAATTACAGTAGCCTCCAGTATTGTTTAATCCACTTAGGAAACTGTAGCCAGAGTTGCAGAGCTGATACAACACTCTCTTGCCTTTGAGTGGTTCTCGTTTGTCCTAGACATCAAGTCTCAGGTCCTGAGTAAGACTTCAGGTATTCCTTCATGGCCCAGGCTACCTGTTCAGTCTCCTGTCTCACATTCCCCGTGGCCATCCCCCCACCACCACACTCTCACACACACTCTATACACTATACAGTTTAAGCTAACTGAATCTCTTTTAGTTCTTTCTGCCTTAGGCCTTTAAATATATGTTGCTTCTCCCTAGAATTCAATAAAATATTTATTGACCACCTACTATGTGCTAGTCAGTGAGGATACAGTAGTGAAAGACAAAGTTCTGTTCTAGTAGAGCTTACATTTTAGTGGATGACAAAGTAATAGACAAGTGAATATATATTAAAATGTCAAAAGATAAGTACTGTGAAGAAACTTAAAACAGGGAAGGAGCTAGAGAGTGTGATGGTGCTCAGTTGTTTTATGAGAGAAAGATTGACTGTTTTGGGGAGGTAGCATTTGAACAGAGACTAAAGGGAGGGATGAAACGAGCCATTTGACTCTAGGAGGAAAGGATCCTAGGTAGAGAAAAAACTTGGCAGAAACAGTGAGATAGCCATGTGCTGGGCATGTTTGAAGATCAGCAAGGAGATTTATAATTAGGAAATGTGGACTGAGAGGTAGCCAGGAAGCAGAATATGTCCACTTCGTGACCCAGGATAAGAATTTCACTTTTATTCTTGGTATGATTGGTGGTTCTTAGAGAACTGAGAGCAGTATGATATGATTTACTTTAGTAGGGAATAGAATGAAGGAGATAATAGTGGTTCATTCTATAGTGGTAGTGATGAAGGCGGTGGGAAGTGGTTGGAAGTAGTCTGTTTCCCACTTCCCTGTATATCCAGTCTTTAGAACTCAGATTAAATACATCATTTCCTCAAATACCCCTCCTCACATATCCTTCCTGATCTCTCTTGAAGTGGACTGTGTCTCTCTGTTAAGCCTGTTTTTAACACCCTGTTCTCTTTTGTGGCACTTATAAAAATACAGCTGCCATAAAGCTCCATTTGTATCTCCAGTGTCAGAGATAGTACCTTGATCAATAAATATTTGTTAAATAAGTTTAAAAATCACCCATTAGAAATCTTCCTTAGCTTTATGTTCATCCCCTATTAGGTTAAGGGTATCTTCTTGATAACCCCTAGTCACCAGTACTAACACTTTCATCATTTTTTGTTTAATAATATGTCTCTAAGCTCTTTAAGGGAAGCAGGGAATATGTCTATCTTAGTCACTTCACCCCTGAACTGCTGGTCACATAGTGGAACTCAGTAAACATTTGGGCAGCTTTTTTCAGGGAATGAGTGTCATTGTATTTAAAATCACCATTTTCTTTGCAATAGCACTATGCATTTTACTGTTAATATTTTTATCTTTCTTTAGTGAAACTGATGAAAGTTGTAAGAAGCACCTTGGAAGAGTGTTATCTATTTGGGAAGAAAGGTCTGTTTATGAAAATGATGTATTAGAACAACTTAAGCAAGCTCTGTGTAAGTATATAATCTTTTATCATTATCTCTTCATTAAAATATATTCTCTGATTAAAACTTAAATGTTCTTTCAATTCAGATGGCGATAAGAAGCCTAGGAAGCGAACATATGAACAGATAAAGGTGGATGAGAATGAAAACTGTTCCTCTCTAGGATCTCCAAGTGAACCACCACAGGTAGTGGCTTTTCTCTGTTAAGGGAGTTAATTGCTAGTACTTCATGTAGCCATCAAGCTTTACTAATTTCAGTGTTTTACTTCTGTAGATTGACTTTTATTATAATTCTGGGTACAGGAAAGAAGCTATGTGAATAAGTCTTATTTTCTGATTAATACATTGCTTATGTTTAATGTAGTGTGCTGTATATTGTATATTAGGCGCTTACATTTTGCGTAGAAAGAGTATTTGATTGCTAAGTATGATTAGGTCTGATGAGATATCTACCATTTAAACAGTTTCCTTTTAAATAAATAAAACATTATATGATAAGACTATTTTGTTGTTTGATTTAAGTATGCTAAAAATTCCATGCCTAGAGATAAGCACCACTCTTAAGTATTTTTGCTTTTAAACATATAAAAATGCATGTTAGAGTTAACGAGTATGTATTCATACAGTTCTATGTAACTATATAAAACCATGTAGTTCCATGGTAATAAAATAAGATGAATCAGAATCATTATCTTAATACTCCATGTCCTCCCAGGTTGATACAATGTAGCATTTTCTAACCATCAGACGATTCCAAAAAGACATTTTTACCTTAATTATGTGGGCATTGAGTCTTAAAGCTTCCTTCTTCTATGTTTCAAACATATAGGAGGGATAGGTAAAATTTTAAAGGAGAAAATGAAGACATAGCCATAGTCTTAAAACAAGGTAAATATTGCCATGGGCTACAAATGGTACAGAAACATAACTCAAAATGTGAGCCAGAGTATGGTTCCTGCTGAGCTTTTGTCTGGAAGCAGACATGGTTTGCAGAAATTAGTATCCTGTAGAGTAACAAGAACCTAAGGAGTTGGAGACCTGGACCAGAACTCACTGTGTGAAACTTGAAGGTGGATGGAGCTCTTTCCACCATGAAAAGAGCTTGAAATAAAGATACAACCAATTACTGCCTGGAATTGTGAATTTATATCAGTGTTAGTACTTAGGAGGCAGAAAGAATTTGCCTGAGGGTCTCAGCTAGTACCTGAGTCAAGCCCCGGTTGGGGCTTACTGACAGGAATGCTGAAGCCCATATGGTAATAGGAACATAACGTTTGGAACAACCAAACAATAAGGCTTATATTTCTCTGTTTGGTAATAATTCAAGACAAGGAATCACTTTTTGCTAAGAGCCCCGTAATGACTCCATGAACAGTATTTTACCCCAGTTCTAAATATAGGGTCTTACCCTCTCCTGTTCTACCTCATGAAAGAGTAACCTAGGTTGTACTTCCTAGAGTTTCTGAGTAACCACCTGACTCTTCTCCAGTACTTGTTGTATAAAATGCTATCGCATTTTGTTGTTGTTGTTTTTTTTTTGGTACGCGGGCCTCTCACTGTTGTGGCCTCTCCCGTTGCGGAGCACAGGCTCCGGATGCGCAGGCTCAGCGGCCATGCATGGCTCATGGGCCCAGCCGCTCCGCAGCATGTGAGATCTTCCCGGACCGGGGCACGAACCCATATCCCCTGCATCGGCAGGCAGACTCTCAAGCACTGCGCCACCAGGGAAGCCCCACATTTTGTTTTATAATGACCATTTTCAGATTAGTTGTACTGCTTAATTCTCAGTGGTTCAGCTTTATAGTTACCATTTTATATATGTCATTCTTTATAAGAATGGCTAAAATTTCTCATTATAGAATGTAGTTGAACTCATTTCATTCTCCTCTGTCAGGAAGTCCTAGGCTAGTGTTGTTTCAGACAACTTTGCTTTCTTATCTGGATCCTTGACTGAGCATTGGGAGAATTAGCTCATGTAGGAGTGTGAAGGTATGATGAGAGTAGGTTGTAATTAAAGCATGCGTACATCGTCAAAACTGTAAAGCCAGATTTCTTCTTAGAACTCCGGAAAATTTTAGAACTTTCTAAGACTGATTAAAAGATAAAAATATATAAGTTATTTGGGGCACCATGAGAAACAAGCTTCCTGGTAATTGTCATTGCTCTTAAGCTCACTTTCATTGTAGAGGTGAAATGTAACAAAATTATTTTTTTTAATATTGGGATTTTAAACATGTAGTGGTGAATTAAAAGCACACTTGGGATAGTATATTTCTTATTAGGTTCCATTCATTCTTACCATGTTTGATCATTTGCTATGTGCTAGACCCCAGTGGTAGCATTTTTTATAAGGGAATAACGTAAAGAAAAATCAGTTACTGGCTGTCAGTGTCATCTAAATATATACACAGAATTTGAATATCCTGTATTTTTCATGTATGTGTGTAATTTCCTAGTGTTCTAGAATCTAGGCTTAGAGATGAAAAAAAGAAGGCAAAAAGAAAAAGGGAGGTGGGATGGGAATGGAGACTAGCAAAAAGAAAATTTACTCCATTTTCTTTGGAATAACTTTAGATATATTATGAATTGTTAAATCATCAGCAGAGACTTGCCCTTCCCTCATAATTATAGCTGGTATGAAAACAGTGCAACTAAAATATTCTGATGATAAAATACTGGTTAAGCATTATATAAATATTAGTCACCAGATATATATGGAACTTTGTAATATTTTAATGATCTTAGTAACAAACCATAGGATAGTTTAGGTGCCATATTTGAACATACATATTCCAAAATTACATTTCTCTTATGCTTTAACTACTTTATTGAGAAATGGAATTTGGGGGGCTCTTGTATGTTGTGGTAGATGATGATTTGTATCCCCCATCCCCCAATATCCAATTTAATACAAAAAATTCTTAGGTATAATGATAATACAGTGACTATAGCATATATAAAACTTGTATTCTCCAGGTTGAAATTATAGCCTGCCTTTTACCACTGTATGTATTTGGCTTATAAATGAATCACGTTTTAATAGTCAGATAATTATTTTTACATTATTTGTCTCCACCACTAGAAATATCTATATGTTCCCAATTTATATATTTCCAATACCTAATATAGTGTAGCTTTTTTCTTAATATGAAAGAAATGGACTGTCTCTGAAAGCAGCTTAAACTAATAAATAGCCCATAAGGATTAAGGAATATGAAATAAATTTCAAGTCTTTTATATTTGTTTAAGCTTCACTAATTTTGATTCTAAAGTTGTATAACTTTTTAGACTCTAGATCTCGTTAGAGCATTACAAGATCTAGAAAATGCAGCTTCTGGTGATGCAGCAGTTCATCAAAGGATAGCTTCTTTGCCTGTTGAAGTTCAAGAAGTATCCCTACTAGATAAAATAACAGGTAAGAAAAGAAAATGTGATCTGGAACTTTTTTGGGAGTTGGAGTAAGGAAACCACATATGGCATTGTTTTTGTTGTGTAATAATTTTGTTATTCTGTGCCTTTCTTAGATAAAGAATCTGGAGAAAGACTTTCTAAAATGGTAGAGGATGCTTGTATGTTGCTGGCAGATTACAATGGAAGATTGGCAGCTGAAATAGATGATAGGAAGCAACTCACTCGAATGTTAGCAGATTTTCTTCGTTGTCAAAAGGAAGCCCTTGCAGAGAAAGAGCATAAATTGGAAGTGCGTAACCTTTTCCTTATTTAGTGCTTATTTATTTAATTTATTTTTGGTAGGAATTTTAAAATAGCTTAATATTCCTGAACATTTTGCATTTTTTGGACATAGACCTTTTAAACAATGGCTCAGGTAAGCTACTCCTTGCATTAATTGGTTTCTTTTTATTTGAACCAAATCAATCTGCCTAAGTAAAGTTAGAAATTTGGAATTCGCAAAATTGGTTGCATTTTAAAATTATTCACGTGAAATTCCAGTAATAGTATTTCGTCTTCTGAGCTTAAACCTTTATCTTCAAGAACAAAAATAATGGGAAAATAACAGTTGGTATAAAGTCTGGTGTCAACTACAGTAAATTATGGTTGGACTTAATTTCTGTCTGACTACATGCAGTCTTTTGGGTATACAGTTATGAAATAAAGACTTTTTGTTATGAGTATCCCCAGTCTCCCTGTTCCTGAACATCATTTTTGTTTGGAAAGGTAGTCTTCAAGTTACTCCTTTATTCCTATCCTTGATTCTGATGCTTAACATATTCCTACCCGACTCTTGGCTCAGACACACCCTTAGGTAGAAAGTTACTATTGCTTCTTTAAATTGAACGATGATTGATACTGTTGATGAGAAGTCTGGACAGGTGGACTTCCACCTGGACAGGTGGAAGTCTGGACACCCCTGGAAGATGCAGGGGTTAAAAAAAGAAACACTCAAATTTCCTTTGAGCAGAGTAGCCATTGTCAGGGGTGGATGAACCAGATTGGTTTTATTTAAAAGAATCTTTCATTTGATTAGTTCTTGTTTAAATTGTTTGCTGCTGTAGCAATTTCTTTTTCAAATAATATGTAGGAGAATTTCTCATATGTCCGGATCCCTTTTTCAAGACAGTTCTCTTTAAATTTGTAGGTATGTTATGATGCTGCCTCTGTTAAGTTGCTGTTATTTATTAGAGTTTAGTTCTTGTTTCAGCAGTCTCTAATTGTGCCAAAGATGATTGCCATCTCTACCTGTGAAAGCAGTTAATTAGTATCAGCAGCAGAGCTCTCCCACCCCAAATTGTAGCACTGTTTAGCATTGCACCTTTTCAGTCTGCCCCTCCTCTGCTCACATATACACACTCATAGTTGTTGGCATTGTACTCTACCTTTAGAGAGGCTGCCCAATTTTACATAGAAAGGAAAAGATAGAATTTTTCAAAATACATTTCATAGTTAACTTGCCAGTTTTTGATCTTGTGATGGAACTTCAATCCTAAACATACTGTTACTTGTTTTATTGTTAGCAGAATTAAGGGTAAGTAATGTCATACAATTTTTGTCTTTAGTCTTTGGTATGGTTTCTTTAACTTCTATTGAGCTTCTGTTGCAGGTATTGGACATGGGCGTATCTTCTAACGATGTCATCATCATTAGCATATCCTTCCTGCTAAAAATAAATATCAAAATCCAAAGCCTGAATTGTCTCATGTTTTTGAAAATTGAAGACTGAAGCTTTGTTATTCTGCTGCATACTGCTTTCTCACTTAAACTGGTTATATATCACTCGTTACAAAAATAGCATTTATGTTTGAAACGTGTAGAAAAAAGATCAGATACCATCCCACCTTAACTCCCTCTTTTCCCAGTGCCTTCCAGCCAGAGTTCATGATTGATAATTGTAGGTGGTGAGGCTGATGATAATAATGGCAGTAAAATTTACCATGTGTCAGGTACCAGCTGGATTTCATGATTGATAATTATAGGTGGTGAGGCTGATGATAATAATGGCAGTAAAAGTTACCATGTGTCAGGTACTTTTCTAAGCACTTCACATATATCAACTCATTTATGTAGCAGGAAATGTTACTATCCAGATTTTACAAATAAAGGAAACTGAGGTACTGGGAGATTAAATAACTTGCTAAAGGTCACAAAGAGGTAGTGAGTTGTTTAGAACCTAGGGAGTCTGCCTGCAAAATGACAATTTTGCTTTCAGTTTTTGCTTAAATGTACGATTACAGCAACAGCTAAAGCCCTCTCTCCAACTCTGTTTCCTCCCTCCTCGGAGGTAATCACTTTCTCAAAATAAAGTGTTCTAGGAACTTTTTTGTTGTTTTTTAGCATGACTGGATTTTCATATTATAAATAAACCACCTAAATTATGTCAAACGTTTCTTACAAGTAAAAAATACTTAGATTTCTAATAAACTAGGAAGTTATTCCATATAACTCTTTGTAAATTATCATTTATAACTATGTGATTCTTGTGTCAGAAGATGTGAAAATGATTTGAGTTATTTAGATACTTTTTTGTACCAAGTAGGTGGTATCCCTTTGAAGTTGAGGCTGAGAGGTCAGGATTTATACTTACCATATCAGCTGTGATAGCATCACATAGTTTTCACTTATCAGGCATCTTTGAACATCAACTGTGATTGACTAGGTATTGACATGTCATTAATTGCTCTTTTAAAAAAAAAGGACATAAATTTAAAGTATCAGCTCAGGAATTGGCTATTTCATATTTATTAAGGAAGCCACTGTTAAAGCATTTGTAATGAATGAAAACATGAAGTGTTTTTAAAATATTTGAAAATTATGAATCATGTGTTAAACTTGTAACTACCTTCAGCTGGTTATTAAAGCAGATAACTTAAAATAGACTAATAAACCTAATTAATAAACCTAAATTATGTTTAAAAATCTATTTCATAGATTGCTATGGGAATCATTCGCATGATAACATCTTTGTTGCTCAATTTTTAATACTTCTTTTCATGATTCAATTGGTATAAGAAAACATGCTTTTATAAAATCCCAATTTAGACTTCCATAGAAAATTGGAAATCAAAGTTTGATGGCTCTTAAAAGGAGAAATAAAATCATAGTTCCAAGTTCTAGAAGTCAGGATGGGAAAGCTGTCAGAAAGGATAGTGTTTATCTTTTGTAGTCTTACATCAGTATATTCAGATTTACCTCATTTAAAAAAAAATGAGGGGGGCTTCCCTGGTGGTGCAGTGGTTGAGAGTCCACCTGCCGATGCAGGGGACACGGGTTCATACCCCGGTCCGGGAGGATCCCACATGCCGCAGAGCGGCTAGGCCCGTGAGCCATGGTCACTGAGCCTGCGCATCCGGAGCCTGTGCTCTGTAGCAGGAGAGGCCACAGCAGTGAGAGGCCCGCGTACCGCAAAAAGAAACCCAAACAAAAAAGAAAAAAAATGAGGGCATAATCATTTTATGAATGTTGTTTGTTTATGTCAGTCCCTTCTCATGGTGTCAGATTGCATCCATTGAGTTGCTTTAAGTTTTGTGCATTATAGGTAGTACCAGAGAGAACATCCTGGTGATGCAGGTTTGTACAGCTGTGCTAGTATATCTATCTGTTGGATTGATTCTCAGAAGTAGAATAAAATAGGTGGGTCAAAAAGAATGTCTGTTTAAATGTTGATAATGTACTCAAGCCCTCCAAAAGGTTTTGCCTTTTTAAACTCCTTAAAGTATAAGTGCATCTTTTCCTGCACAACCTCACCCAACACTGAATGTCAGTGATCTTTAAAATTTTTGCATATCTGATAGGTTAAAAAAATTTTTTTTATTCACTCAGATTGGTCATTTAAAAATATTTATTAGCCTTTTTATTTCTGCTGCAAATTTCTTATATCCTTTGGCTACTTTTCTGTTTGGTTCTAAGTTTATGGTTCTAAGGCAAATTAATATTTGTCTTTGCCTTTATAGATTATAGGTTTTTTGGATGTAGTTAAGATCACCTTCTCAATTCATAACTACAAAAATACAAGTTTTCTATAGTTTTTTTCCTAATAATTTTATCCATTAGGATTTTTTTGTTCATGGTATATATGATGTAGGGATATAACTAATTGTCTGAAAATGATAGTAAATGTCCCGTCATTTATTGATTATAAAGATTAGTCAATAGTCTATATTTTACTATATTGTAAAATGCCATTTCTGTCATTTATTTCTGTATATACATGTGTATACATGAATGTGGTCAGTTTTCTGTTCTACTGGCTCATTTGTTTTACCCACATTTTGCTGCTTGGTAGATTTTTGTTTTTATTACTTTTTGGTATTTTTCCATGTCTGTAATTTTAGCTAATCATGATTATTGTGCATATGAATTATATTTTCTTCCCACTTATTATCATATATATTTGCCTTCATAATTAATATTTTAAATGACATTTTGCTAAGTAGACTTTTTTTTTTTTGCGGTACACGGGCCTCTCACTGTTGTGCCCTCTCCCGTTGCGGAGCACAGGCTCCGGACGCGCAGGCTCAGCGGCCATGGCTCACGGGCCCAGCCGCTCCGCGGCATGTGGGATCTTCCCGGACCGGGGCACAAACCCGCGTCCCCTGCATCGGCAGGCAGGCTCCCAACCACTGCGCCACCAGGGAAGCCCAGTAGACATTTCTTTATTGGTCTTTTCAAGAGTGCTTGCTTTTATAAAATTTTATTTTCCAAAATGTTCAATTTCCATTTTTTAAAAATGCTTAAATATCAGTTTTGTTTTGCCTGAGACATTTAGTGATTAGAAATGCTTAATGTCATCTCCCAATATAGGATATAAGAATGTTTGAAATATATAGCACTGAAAATGCAAATTTAAAAGTCTGTTGCTAAAGGTGTTGTTTTCATGTAGCTTTTTTGATGGTTATTGATTTATCAAATTACAAATACCATTCAAGGGGATAGTAGGAAGAATATGGAGAACTGCTTATGGAATCTTTCATCTGTGGTTCAGTTATTTCTTTATATTTTACTTTGTTTTTCCATTGAAATCATATTGATTAAATTTAAAATTAATTTGATAAGATGGAGCTATATGGATTTTTTAAAGGCAATTGTTACTAGTTTCTTAATGATTTCTTAGATAATTTTTCGAGATCGAAATATCATTAAGTCTAAAAACTTTTTATGGTTAATTTATCCATTAGTTAAGAATCATGTAATCTTTTAATTATTTTTATTAATTATGCAAATAAGCTTTTTTCATCATAGGAAAAAAGCTACATACACAGAAGGCTTAGCACCATGTATTGGGTCCATGTATTATTTTGCATATTGTCCTTTTCATGTAATATTTTATGTTCATCTTATCATGTCAGTGTTTACATTTTTAATGTATGGATATATCAGAGCTATCTGTTCTTTACGACCAGTTGCTTTCATTGGTTTGAAATTATAAACAGTATTGCAGTGAACATCTTTTTTTTTTGGCCATGCCATGCGGCTTGTGGGATCTTAGTTCCCCGACCAGGGATTGAACCCAGGCCCTTGGCAGTGAGACTGCTGAGTCCTAACCACTGAACCACCAGGGAAGTCCTGACTAATACCATTCTAATGACTCACTTTCTTTTTTTTTCTGCTGAATATTGATCTGGTATGAAAGAGAATATTACAATTTCTGTGAGAATGACATAATTTCCACCAATCTAATTCATTCTAGACTGCCATCATGTCTTCCTGATGTTTTCTTAGGAATTTATCAGAAGATATCTATATTGAAAAAACCATCTACCTTCATTCCTTCTGGTGAAAGCTATTCTAACCAGGAAGATTATTCTAAAGAAAATTAAATATTAACTTGATTGTGTTATTTTTAAAACACTGATTTAGCTCAAATCTTAGAGACAACTAATTCTTTTCTTTATTCTCAGTTCCACAGAGCTAGATTTCCTAGCCAGCATTCTTATGGTTATTTTGTTTTGCCTTGGCTAGTTTACTGTATACTTAAGCACAAATTACATCAATGTATAACCTGAATTTTTAAAAATCATTCTTTAGAAAATAATTGAAGGAAATAATACTTTCAAACACAATGCCTATACTGTGAGGTTAGTGAAGCTAGAAAATGTCCCTGCTCAAACTGGACCCATCAGCTTCTAACAAACTCCTGCTACTCTGTTAGCAATTTGGGGCATGTGCTCAAACATATGGTCTCTCTAAGCACTTTTCATTATTGCAAATAAGAAAAAATTTAGTTAAAAACATGATGAGGGACTTCCCTGGTGACAGTGGTTAAGAATCCGCCTGCCAGTGCAGGGGACATGGGTTCAAGCCCTGGTCCAGGAAGATCTCACATGCCGTGTAGCAACTAAGCCCATGCACAACAACTACTGAGCCCGCGCTCTAGAGCCCGTGAGCCACAACTACTGAGCCCGTCTGCCACAACTACTGAAGCCCACGTGCCTAGAGCCTGTGCTCCGCAACAAGAGAAGCCACTGCAATGAGAAGCCCGCGTCCCGCAACGAAGAGTAGCCCCCGCTCGCCGCAACTAGAAAAAGCCCGCACGAAGCAACAAAGACCCAATGCAGCCAAAATTAATTAATATTAGTTCCCCGACCGGGGATTGAACCCAGGCCCTCAGCAGTGAAAGCACCGAGTCCTAACCACTGGACCGCCAGGGAATTCCCAGTGAACGTCTCTTTTATTAACCCTTTACTCACTTATTTTTTTTTAAATAAATAAATTTATTTATTTATGGCTGTATTGGGTCTTCATTGCTGAGCACAGGCTTTCTCTAGTTGTGGCGAGTGGAGGCTTCTTGTCGTGGCTTCTCTTGTTGCGGAGCACGGGCTTTAGGCGCGCAGGCTTCCGTAGTTGTGGCACGTGGGCTCAGTAGTTGTGACTTGTGGGCTCTAGAGCTCAGGCTCAGTAGTTGTGGCGCACGGGCTTAGTTGCTCCGTGGCATGTGGGGTCTTCCCAGGCCAGGGATCGAACCTGTGTCCCTTGCATTGGCAGGCAGATTCTTAACCACTGCGTCACCAGGGAAGCCCCCTTTACTCACTTATATCATCTCTTGTGATAAATCCCTAAAGGTGAAATTGCTGATTCATGTTAAAGACTTTCAGTAAGATTATACTAGATCATTGTGTTAAGTGATTCCCAGATAATTGTTATCTGTATAGGTCTTCTCTTCTGAGCCATTCCTTTTCTCTAGAGAAAATGTTTTAAGTTTGCTGGGTAGCTAACATAGGGCATCTGTATTCAGAACAGTGCCTCACCTCTTATCTGTGTGATTTGGATCTCCAAATGCAGATCTTTGGCTTAGTTTCTTATCCCTCATTTTTTGGCTCTATGGGATGAGTTTTAACAGATTGATGTAAAGATATCTACTTGATCTTCATTGTCAACCTTAAGACTTACCGTTACATTTCAAGGAGGTTGATGCCCCAAAGTCCTGAGACTTTCAAAATTACTCAGGATGAATTACATTATTTTTGGTCATTTTCCCTGTTTCATTTTTTTCCATCTTTCAAAAATTTCAGAACATTTGTGTACTGTGGTTCCCTCTTCTCTGTCTTTGTGGGTTTCTGCCCTTATAAATTGTTTTATTATTTTAGTGACTTTTGGGGAGGAGTGGAGATAAACATGAGTTCACTTTGTTATATAAATGGAAGATCTTTTGTGTCTAATTAAATAGAACTAATAATATGTTTCATAACTCCTGCCAAATTACTCTTGTCTGTTGCCTGGTTAACAACTGATATTCCTATTCCCTCTCTTAACTGTCTACATCACTGCAGCCAGATTGATCTTTTAAGAAAACAGGTCTCATCATTCCCCTATGTAAAACTCTTCAATGCTTCCCATTACAATTTTGGATATTATTTTAAACTCCATATAAGTCCTATGAGATCACTAGTCTTGAGTCTCCATTTAACCGCATCTTGTAACCATCTCAAAGGCATCCATTTTGCTCTTTAAGCAGATGAAGCAAGTTCTCACACCAGAGCTTTTGCTTTGCTGATTGCTAACAAGGTGGCTGGAGTGCTCTCTCCTAATCTTTACTAAGCTGGTTCCTTTTTTCATTCAGGTTTAAGTTCCTCTGTCACCTGTTTAGAGCCCTTCTTTATCCATTTCATTTGATTCCACCTACTCTTCTCCTGTATTACATTGCTGATTCATGCCAATACATTGCTCCCTACCACTGTATTACATTGTCATTTTTGTTTTTCTAATTTTTTCTTCATGGAACTTACCACTGTTTGAAATTTAAAACTTTGTATACTTAGTTATCATTTGTACCTGCCTGGAATGTGAGCACCGTGAGAAGAAGAACTTTGTTTTGTTTTTCATGTTTATTGCTATATCCTGAGTGCTTGGAGCAGTCCTTTTCTCCTGGTAGGCAGTCAGGTGTTTTTGTTGAGTGAGTAAATGATAGTTGGCCATCGAATGATGAATGAATGAATGAATGCTAGTACAAATTTAGTTTGCAAGTAGTATGTAATGTTTATATTTTAAATTGGTGATTTCTTTTGTAGATAGATTACAAAAGAATGATGCTTTGATAAAATGATTAAAGATACTTGAGGTTTTTGAAGAAAGTCGTATCCAGCACAAAATAGGTTAACTAATTTTTGTGTGTGTGTGTGTGTGGTACGCGGGCCTCTCACTGTTGTGGCCTCTCCCGTTGCTGAGCACAGGCTCTGGACGCACAGGCTCTGTGGCCATGGCTCACGGACCCAGCCGCTCCGCGGCATGTGGGATCTTCCCGGACCGGGGCACGAACCCGTGTCCCCTGCATCGGCAGGCGGACTCTCAACCACTGCACCACCAGGGAAGCCCGGTTAACTAATTTTAAGTCATATTACTATAGCCCAGTACTTTAAAAAAAAGTGGTTGTGTGTTCAAGGACTGTGAATTCTAGAACTGCAGCTGAGCATTTTGAACAAAAGAATGAATGACCATTTTGAAATTTTAAAATTATTTTACCAGTTTGCCCTTTTTTTCCTTTAGTAGAATAACACATTAACAACATGTTAGAAAACATGAATGACAAATGAACAGTAGTACTCATGAGTCCATAAGTGCAGAATTTGTAAGCGTCACGGTTCTACCTGGTGGAAGAACTGGAGCTACAAATGAAATCAGTCCTTAATCCTGTGTTTGTTCATTACGCTCTAATTGCTCTCTGCTTGTTAACTCCTTTGTGGAATAGAACTCATAATAGTAATATCCTTCAAGAGAGGCATTGCTCTCTCAGCTTGCTGTAGCAGCTGAGAATTACTAGGAATGAGATGAGATTGATAAGTAGGTTGGAACCAAATTGTGAAGGGCAGTGAATGGCTGGCCGAGCAGATGGTTATAGTAGTCCAGAGGACAGAGAGGACTGGTAGTAGTAGTGTTTGGAGACCTGCTTATAGTTGCTAAGTGGATTAGAATGGCGAGAGATTTACAATAGGGAGACCAAGATATGACTTGATTGGAAAATTTTATATTGTGGGTAATGAAGGCCTGAACCATAGTTGATGATAGCAGTGAGAAAATAAAGGAATGGGCAGGTATGGGGAACAATTAAATCACCATAATGTGTTAACTGGGTCTGAGAAGTAGGAGGAATCAGTGATGAATGAGATATTGAAAATGATGGGACGCATAATTCTGGCACTGACTAAGAGGATATTGAACTAGGGAACTAGTTTCGGGGAGTGGGGAAAGATGGTTTTGGTTTTAAGTAGGTCAATAAATTTTAGTTCTTTAAAAAAAATTGTAGAAGTATGTGCTCCTCATGGTTTAGAAACCATTGGTAAGCACAGAGGCCCCCTAAAGTCTCATTACCCCTTAAATAACCCTTGACAAGATTTGGAAGATGGAATCAGTTATTACGTTAGCATCTAATGACATTTTTACACATTGTCCTTTTTACACATTTACTGTAAACGTTTTCCCATGATTACAGATATTCTCATTTTAATAGCTAGATCATATTCTGCTTTAAAGAAGTATTTCTTTAGCCAGCTACCTGTTTAGCATTTGTATTTTCCAGTTTCTTGCCATTGAAAAACATTGTTTTGAATCACCTTTTAGCTAAAAATCTTTGCTTATCTGTGATAATTTTCTCAAATTCCTAGTAGGGGAAAACAAGAAAAAGTAATAAGCGATGCGATTTTCATGCTCAAGTCAGGTAGTTTAAGAAAATGAAATGAACGTCCTCTGCAATGGCAAGGGAAGGTGGAAGTGGGGACTCTTACACTGTGGATATAAATTCGTATATCACCCATTCTATGTGAAGGACAGTTGGCAATAAGTACCAGAGCCCTTATTTTACACAATGATTTTTTTCTGCTTTTGGCCTTCTACCAGATCATTTTACATTGCATAGTACTCTAAAAGTAGTTAGTGGGACAAATTCTGGGAGCACTTAAAGTGATGGTATAATTTTATTTTCTTTTACATTAAAAATTGTAGTTAAGATAGACATACAATTGATCATATTAACCATTTTTAAAAGTGTACAGTTCAGTTGTGTTAAGTATATTCATATTCTTGTGTAACCAGTCTCCAGAACTCTTTTCATCTTGCAAAACTGAAACTATACCCATTAATCAACTCCCCATTCCCTACTGCCCCGGCTACCTGTCTCTATGAATTTGTCTATGCTAGGTATCTAATAAATGTGGAATCATACAGTATTTGTCCTTTTGTAACTGGCTTATTTCACTTAGCATTATGTTCTCTAGGTTCATCCATGTCATACCATGTGCCAGAATTTTATTTTTTAAGGCTGAATAATATTTCATAATATGTATAATACCACATTTTGTTTTCCCAATTATCCATCAGTGGACACTTGAGTAGCTTCCACCTTTTGGCTATTGTGAATAATGCTGCTGTGAACATGGGTTCATAGCAGATATCTCTTTGAGTCCTTGCTTCACATCTTTTGGGTGTATACCCAAAAGGGATTGTTGGATCATATGGTAATTCTGTTTTCCATTTTTCTGGGAAAATGTTATTACCATACTATACTATCTATAATGACAACTATTTTAGATTCCCACCAGCAATGCACAGGGTTCCAATTTCTCCACATCCTTGCCAACACTTGTTTCTGTTTTTGTTGGTCAGTAGCCATCCTAATGGATGTGAGGTGGTATCTCACTGTGGTTTTGCTTTGCATTTTCCTAATAGTGATATTGAGCATCTTTTCATATACTTGTTGGCCATTTGTTTAGCGCCTTTGGAGAAATCCTTTGTCCATTTTTTAAATGAGTGTTTTGTTTTTTCATTGAAAAATGATGGTTATAGTCTTAGATTGATATTTGTTACTCGAAATAGTTTGGAGATCATCTAACCTACCCAGTGCTGGAAATTATTTTAGCACACTTCCTGAAAGATAGATTAATCTTCTTCCCAAAAGATAGATTAATCTATCTGCTTGAATGTTTCTGATGTGAAGGGAGCATACGGTTTTGAGAGTAGTCTTCTCCATTTTCTGGACAGTTGCTAGAAATTTATTATATACTTTTATTTATGAAATTTCACAGAAGTATTTGTTCACCTATGTGTGTGTGTGTGTGTGTGTCTACATTCACATTTATTCGTTGGGGAAAACGTGGAATATACCAGAAATCCAGAATGGTAGATAAAAACCACAACCTAATATTGAAATTGCATAATTTGAAATAGTAGCCCTCTTTTAGTTTCTCCCTCTCTTCTCTTTCTTCCTTACCGACCAGTTTTATTTATAGAATCCTAGATCCTTTTAGTGGTCTGTAGAGAATCATATTTTTCTTATTTTTAGATTTTATTACATTATTCATATATTATTTGTCATTAAAAAATTTACTTGAGGGCCTCCCTGGTGGCGCAGTGGTTGAGAGTCCGCCTGCCGATACAGAGGACACTGGTTCGTGCCCCGGTCCGGGAAGATCCCACATGCCACGGAGCGGCTAGGCCCGTGAGCCATGGCCGCTGAGCCTGCACGTCTGAAGCCTGTGCTCCGCAACGGGAGAGGCCACAACAGTGAGAGGCTTGCGTACCACACACACACACACACACACACAATTTACTTGAAAAGCTCTTCCAGTCAACTATGTCAAAATAAAGGACAGAGATGTGGAAGTCATGAAGAATAACAAAATAGTGCAAGTCCTAGCGTGTCTGAGAGTGCCTTTCCTTTCTGCTCACCTGTGAATGTCTGCTTGGCTGAATATAGAATTCTTGGGTCACTCTTTTTCTTTTGGCCTAGTTACTGTATTTTTTCCTTTCTCATACACATTTAACAGTTTGACTATCATATGTCTAGGATATTGGCCTTTCATTAATTTGGCTTGACATTGATATGCCCTTTTATCGGAAAAATGCATGTTGCCTTTTATTTTTGTTAATTTTTTATAGTTCCTCTTTAAATTCCTATTACATATATATTGAATCTTTTGAATCTTTATTCCACATTGCTAATCTTTATTCCACATTGCTTATCTGTTTTCATCATTTTTTCTCCTTTCTGTTATTTTCCTTCAGTTTTTCCCATGAGTTTTTGTTGATGTTGCTGTTGTTTTTGTTGTAGTTGTCCTTCCTCGCAGCATGCTTGTCTAATGGTGGGAGTGGAGAGTTTTGTCAGTTTTTTATCAGTCTCTATTGAAAAAAAGAGATTTATACAGCTTTTACTTGGCCAGTTCACAGATTCTGCGACTCTGAGGCAAGTGCATAGGAAATCAGAATCAGAGGAGGTGTTAGGGCCAGAGTTTTGTGAGTTTGCAAGGTCAGCCCAGACCTCACTGGAGCTTTGCCTCTCTTTTGCCAGCCCACCAGCCACACCATACAGTACTCCTTTAGTCATTGTAGGGCTTGGACCCCCTCCGTGCTGCTGGGAGTCCCCACGGGCGCAGGTTGCTTTGTTAAAGTGACACATACGAGAGTCTGCAGTATAAATATCTGTAACGACTGTGAAATAGTCCTGCCTCCAGAGCTTGGTGAAGTCTACAGGAGTGTTTGGACCTATTCAATGTAAATGTAAAATACTGCTTAATTTGCTACTGTCTACTTTTTATAAACCTCAATATATGTTTCTTTGTAGGTTAGCTGCTTATATTTTTTATTGCTAGCAATGAGTGCTTAAAGCATTTTCTCTCCTTTTATTTTTGTAGCAAAATTCATTTTTTATTTGAATTTATTTATTTTAAAATTTATTTATTTATTTTTGGCTGCGTTGGGTCTTCGTTGCCACGCACAGGATTTCTCTGGTTGCAGTAAGTGGGGGCTACTCTTCGTTGTGGTGTGCGGGCTTCTCATTGCGGTAGCTTCTCTTGTTGCGGAGCATGGACTCTAGGTGCGCGGGCTTCAGTACTTGTGGCTCGCGGGCTCTAGAGTGCAGGTTCAGTAGTGGCTCACTGAGCCACCAGTGGCTCACTGGCTTAGTTGCTCCACGGCATGTGGGAGTGTCCCAGACCAGGGCTGGAACCTGTGTCCCCTGCATTGGCAGGTGGATTCTTAACCACTGCACCACCAGGGGAGTCCCTGTTTATTTTTTTATACAACAGCTTCTTATTAGTTATCTATTTTATACATATTAGTGTATATATGTCAATCCCAATCTCCCAATTCATCCCACCACCACTGGCCCCTCACTTTTCCCCTTTGGTGTCCATACGTTCTCTACATCTGTGTCTCTATTTCTGCCCTGCAAACCAGTTCATCTGTACCATTTTTCTAGATTCCACATATATGTGTTAATATACGATATTTGTTTTTCTCTTTCTGACTGACTTTACTCATATGACAGTCTCTAGGTCCATCCACGTCTCTACAAATGACCCAATTTCATTCCTTTTTATGGCTGAGTAATACTCCGTTGTATATATGTACCACATCTTCTTTATCCATACGTCTGTTGATGGGCATTTAAGTTGCTTTCATGACCTTGCTATTGTAAATAGTGCTGCAGTGAACATTGGGGTGCATGTGTCTTTTTGAATTATGGTTTTCTCTGGGTATATGCCCAGTAGTGAGGTTGCTGGGTCGTATGGTAATTTTATTTTTAGTGTTTTTTTTTTTTTTTTTTTTTTTTTTTTTTTTACAGCATTTGTTGTTTGTAGATTTCTGATGATGCCCATTCTAACCAGTGTGAGGTGATACCTGGTTGTAGTTTTGATTTGCATTTCTCTAATAATTAGTAATGTTGAGCAGCGTTTTACGTGCCTCTTGGCCATCTGTATGTCTTCTTTGGAGAAAAGTCTATTTAGTTCTTCTGCCCATCTTTTGATTGGGTTGTTTTTTTAATATTGAGCTGCATGAGCTGTTTATATATTTTGGAGATTAATCCTTTGTCCGTTGATTTGTTTGCAAATGTTTTCTCCCATTCTGAGGGTTGTGTTTTCATCGTTTATAGTTTCCTTTGCTGTGCAAAAGCTTTTAAATTTCATTGGGTCCCATTTGTTTATTTTTGTTTTTATTTCCGTTATTCTAGGAGGTGGGTCAATCTCTCCCAGCTTTTAGATTACTTTTCCTAATCCATGGGTTTAGGAAATGTGCAAGTAAATAGGTATTTGAAAGTATATGTTTGGTGAAAATAATGGGCTCTGAGACAGGATCTTAAGGATCAGTTCAGTAAGCAAAGTAAATATATAATGAGTCTTTATACTTTTTATTCTTTAAGTAAAGAATATTTAAATTATTTCCTGTAAATAAAATATTTATTACAACATAAGTAACGTAGAGCTTTTTTGGCTGCATATAAACTTTTTTCTAGGCTCTGAGGGGTTTTTTTTTTTTTGGTGGCGTATATTTTTGACAATGTAGCACTGACATTTTTTTGCTCATGCTAATTTTGGGACTACCTCTAACTTTTTAAACATCAGCCATTCTATTTTATTTTTTTTTAATTTTTTAAAAAATTTAATTAATTTATTTTGGGCTGCATCGGGACTTTGTTGCTGTGCGCCGGCCGGCTTTCTCTAGTTGCGGCGAGCAGGGGCTGCTCTTTGTTGTGGTGCACGGGCTTCTCATTGTGGTAGCTTTTTTTGTTGTGGAGCACAGGCTCTAGGCACATGGGCCTCAGTAGTTGTGGCACACGGGGTCAGTGGTTGTGACCCGCAGGCTCTAGAGCACAGGCTCAGTAGTTGTGGCCCACGGGCTTAGTTGCTCCACAGCATGTGGGATCTTCCTGGAGCAGGGCTCAAACCCGTGTCCCCTGCATTGGCAGGCAGATCCTTAACCAACTGCGCCACCAGGGAAGTCCACGTCAGCCATTCTTAATCTTGGAATTGTTTGTCAGATTCTTATGTAATTAGTTTTTAAAATATATATATGTCTATGTTAATTAATTGAGTCAATGTTTAAGCCTGTAGAGTTTTTTTGAAAACTTGACTTCTGTTATTTCTTGTTTTGGTTCTCTTGGCTTTGTTTCTTCTTCAGATTTCTTAAGGATATATTCTAAATTATAGATAAAAATCATTTTATGTGTTCAAGAGATAATGCTAAAAACATGCCTGTGGTTAGAAATTTTTCTCCATTAATTGACTTGGTCTTGGACTCGTGAACACATCGAGAGGCAGTTTAGTCTTGTGCTGAAGAGTAGAGACTCTGGAACTGGATTACCTGAGATTAGATTCTGGCTTCACCACTTACTAGCTGAGTGACATTTGGCAAAGCGTTTGACCTCTCTGTACCTCAGTTTCCTTGTCTGTAAAATAGAGATAATAATTACACCTGCTTTATATGGTTATTATGAGATTTAAATGATTTGGGTACTAAACTGCCCAGCATATAGGAAGTACCTCAGAAGTTGCAGCCCAAAACAAAAAGACTTGGAGGTTTTCTAACTAGTTTATATCTGTTCTCTCATTTAACCAGTGAATTTATGTTTTATTTATAGGGATACTCTAAAAAGAATATAAGATATCTGCAATGTTTTTATATCTGTAGGCCTCTCAAAAAGCGTTTATAGTCCTCTCAAGAAGTGTTTATATTCCTAGTTATATTCTTAGCATCTCAGTGATTGCAGCTGGATTCCTAAGTTCTTTTAAACAATATGTTGAATCATTTTCTAAGATTCTGACTTAATCTGCACCAGGCCTACCTCTCTTGTTTATAGAGTCTACATCTTTTCAGAATTAGGTACAGTATTTGCTGGTGTGTACCTTCTTGGTAGTTCTTCATGACATCTGAGATGTAATTGTCTCAGGAATCAAGTTGGTCTGAAGTGTTTTTTACCTTTTACCCCAGCATTCTGGAATGTAATTGATTCTGTTAAGAGACTTGGACTTAATAAGTGTGTTGTTCACGTTATTTCCTTGCTTGATTTAGATTTTCACTCTATTCTGTAGAGAAAACAAAAGCAGAATAGATTTCTTTTTACGATGTTAGACTGAGTGGCAGCTTTTCCCACCTCCTAGAACTTATAGAAAAGATAATATATATATTAAAATAAAGAAATTATAAAACCTAGTGTAGTCTGTCTTTATCATATAATTATATAATAAAGATGTATACATCTTATGTTACATATATATTACCTAAATATAAAATATAAAGGTATAATGAAGAGAGGGAGATGAAACAGGAAGAGAAATGAAATGGAAGGAGAGAGATGAAATGGGAGGGTTGAGGTGAAATGTAGAGAGATAAGGAGCTGCACTGTTCAGTAGGTGGCCACTAGCCACAGTGATATTTAAATTAATTACAATTAAATAAAATTTAAATTATCAGCACTAGCCATATTTCAGATGCTTAGTAGCCACATGTGGCTCTTTGCTCCTCTGTTGGATAGTGCAGATGTAGAACATTTCCATTGTCACAGAAAGTTCTATTCATAATGATTGATAAAGATTGCTTAAGAGATAGATGTAGATAAAGTGGGGAAATTATATTTATTACATATGAGATATGTAATAACTCCACTCTAATAAGAGAAGGAATGCTGTAGGTGCCCCTCTCCCTCAAATGGCAGTCTTCTTAGAAGGTGGATTGCTGACAGGAATTGAATTGAAGAAATAAACCACATCCTGGCATGTGCCCTCTTAAAGGTGGGAGCATCTCATTTACACAAATGCTCTATGCTCAGAAGTGGAACACCGGGAAGAAGGAGGTTGGAACAACACAGTGACTAAGGGTGTTGCAGTGGAAACAATCAGGAAGGTCGACTCCTGTGCATTCCTCCCTTCCTGGGCCAGGTAGCAGTGGTGAGGTGTCTGTGTCTTTGTAGGAGCTTGCAACAGGGGAAACGGGTAGTGTCTCCTCCAGGCTGGTGAAACCCAGGAGTGATGGGGATCATCTGTATCTGGAAAACCATTCCCTGGGATAATTCATGTTGGATCTTGTCCACTTTGCTGACATCCCAAGTAGGTTGTACATACAGTCTAATTACATAAAGATAGTAACATCACTGGAACCATCAAACATTTTTGAAAGGACAGTACGTAAGACAGCAGATTCAAGAGGGAAGAACTTTTCCCCTAGGAAATAGTTGATAGAGGATTCAGCACAGTAATGTAAACTACTGAAAATGCCTAAACACCTCGAGATCCTGTCCCATCCCTAATTAGTATTCACCAGAAAACAGGGTGTCCTCACAGCCATGTTATGAAAAGCTCTGTACTGTTTTGTTCTGATCAACAAAGGAATGTTTGGGAATTCTAGGCAAGTAAGCAAGGAAACAATGTAAGCAATGACATAAAAACCTCAATGGCTATGAAATGAGAGTAGGTGAGAGTGGAACAGTCGAACAAGTGAGATACTTTGTGAGATTTTGCAAAACTAAAATTGTGCTGATGAAGTTTAAACATAGTGTGGTAAGTCAGTGCTCCATTGTTGGTACATGATGCATTCCTAAAAATGTGAATAAAAATAAACTATACTAAATTTTAGCAACAAAAGCATATATTAAGAGGGACAATTTTTGCCCAGAGAGATTTTTTTAAATTACAAACTTCCTTGCTGTAGTTATTGATGTTTTTTAAGCCCCCATGTATTATTTGAGATATAAAGTTAGTAAGGACATAAATTAATTATTAAATATAGACAATGCAATTTAAAAATAATATAGTCAGGAAGAACTGATCTTCAAGTTGAAGGATTTAGTTTTTATTGAACTGGATATTGCAGTGCTGATTTTGACATTTTGACAGCAGTCTCATCAACTTCTGTCTGTCAAGCAGAAGATGTGTAACAATTTGTCATCTTCTCTTGCTTTCTTATGAAACGTAAAGAAGCATTATCGTCCTTTCTTTGGATTTGTGAAATTCCCTTTACTTTTGGATTACTGGAGTTTTTGATGTTGAATCCCAATTCAGAATAGTAAAATTCTGTTTTCATTATCTTTTAGCATGGAACATAGAGCAAGCCAGCCAAAGTCCAGGGAGTATCTGTGTGGCAAGTATTTGCCACTCTTAGCATGTCTGATTTCTATCCGTGTATTTTTTTTTTGGTTGTTTGTTTGTTTGTTTTTATCACAAGTATCAGCACCCACGTACCTCCTCGGACTTCTGTACAAAACTGAAATGTTGACAGTAGTATGATAGGGTAGCTTTGACCTGTTTGCTAACGAATGTGTGAAAATCTGAATTTGGTGTCACAAAAGCTGTTTAGGATTATCTGTGTGTAGTGTATATACGTAGGGAGTATTAGGTATACTGGGATATAGTATATATACATTTCACACAAAATGAACTTTGTGTTGTAAATGATGAGAGTTTCCTTTGACAGTAGAACTCAGCATGAGGCAAAGGAACAAAAACAGAGGAGAGAGAAAAAAGATGGAAAGAAGGAAAACTGGGAGAAAGAAAGAAGATAGGAACAAAGAGTACAGCTTTCTTCACACCTGCCAGAATTTAATGTTGGTTCCCATCCAGCAGCTGCTATTGCCAGATGACTCTTTTTCTTCAGCTCGCTACCTAGACCTGTCCGAGAATTTATCTGTAGGAAGGAGTGGAGCATCTGGATGACTAGTGCTAGTGAGGTAGATTGACCTTTAGGACGTCAGCTCGGGCTCTGCCTGCTAGATTTCATTCTCTCTGCAATCCCATGTTGTTACTCCTTCCTGACTCATCAGTGAGCACCATTTTCCGTCATTTGAGTGTCTACACTCATAATGAAAACAACAAAAACTCCTGTTCATCAAGAAACCCTGCTCTTGGAGCCTCTAAGAGATTATTAGTTTTTAGATTCCCAGAATTCTTTGGCCTCTTGAATGCAATATCCCAATCCTGCATAAGGGAAACATTTCCATACATTATGTGGGTGAAAAATTACCAGTGCCTAACCTGATACCTGCTATTGCACTTAAACTCCATTGTAAGGAAGATAATTTAAATTTTTATCATAAAATAATAACTGATACTTAGCATTTACTCTGTGTGAAGGTACCATTCTAGGTACTGCTCGTATTTTTATTTGTGACTCTATGCGGTGGATTACTATTATTATACCTGTTTTATGAATGAGAACACTGAGGCACAGAAGTAGTAACATTATCTTCAAAGGAAATTTGAAAAATACATTAATTACATTAAAATGAATAAGACCACTTAGCTCCTGATAACACTTCCATGTATTTCCTTAATCTTATAAAAATCATAGATTAAAAAGACCATTGTAAGCATAGTTATAAAAATGTTAAACAGTTGTAGCCATACTGTATGTACAAATTTACATCCAACTCAGGTACTTATCTTGGTTAGTCTTCAGTGAGTATGGAGTATGGATTAGAATAATGAACTGAGAGTTATGGGTTTTAGAACTTACTGTGTGAACTCGAAGAAACTGTGCAGTATCAAGCCCTTTTTTTCAAAATGTAGATATCAAGCCTAATGATTTGTGAGATCTATTTAAGTTCTAAAATTCAGTGCTTTTGACTTTTCTCCTATTCCCTTCTTATAGTTAGAAACTTCTGAATACTTTAGAAATTCATCTTTTGAAAGCAATATGCAGTTTAAATTTTTTTCCTTGCCTTTTATTCCTAAAACACTTTCCCATCATAAAAACAATACATGTTTATTATAGAAAATTTGGAAAATACTGAAAAAAAAACCAACTCAAAAGTTTACACGAACCTCTGAAAACACTTATTAATATTTTAATGTGTTTTACTCCACTCTGGGTTTTTTGTTTGTTTTAAATAATTGTGTATATTCAGTCTCATCTTTTAAAAAATGTTTGTGAAAGTGATTTTTTAAAAACATTATAGGTGGCTAGCATTTATTGTTTCTTTTGTTTCCTTTATTTCAAACAGGGGTGAAACTTTAAAAAAGGTCCATTTATCCACATCAGGATAAATAAGTTGTACTTACTGGATTTACTGAAAGAACTAGGTCCATGTGACAGATTGGGATGGGGGGGGATATTTACTATCAAGAATATTGGAAGTTACCTATTTACTACAAGTCATTTCCTCTCTAAGTTCAGTCCTTCAGTACAGCATTGTAATTTATTGGGGGAGTGGTATTTTTGTTAGCTATACCTTCTAATTTATTCACTCCTTACTTTTGAAGTAAGATTCATGTTAGAACTAGAATTTATCTTGTAATTTTCATATCATTGCACACATAAGATTTGATAAAGTAAAATGTGAACCTCTTAGATAGTTAAATCAATCAAAATTTTAAGGGGAGCCTTATGTCATTCACACTAACAGTCTCACAGAAAGAATTCTGTCAGGCATAACTTCCTAAAGCAAAAATTCTTTGTAAAGCATCTGCCAGATTTGGTCATGCTTAGATCAGGTTATGGAGAAAGGCACTGCTTCAAAGTAAAGCCAGTTCCATTCTTGGAATATTTCTAATATCAGTGATCTTATTCCAATATAAAGTAATAGTCTTGGGTGTTTTTTAGGATTAATAAACTTAGTACATTTTAAAATTGAGGTAATTTGCATACAATGAAAATGCACATATATTAACTAAGCAGGTCATTATCAGTAAATTTGATAAATTCTGATAACTTATTAGATGCTAAACACATTTTGCTACAGTAATGTGCTTTATATTTCTAATTCCTAATGAGATTGTAGTTACCTTTTGACTTTTGGGACCATAGCTAAATGTGTTCAGTTTTCTTTGATTAAAAAGTTGTATTCATGAAACACCAGAAAGATTGCAGAAATATGAGAACATGGCCCTTTTTAACCTTTTTTGAGTTGCCAACAGGTTTGAAAAATGCACACGCGCACAAATTTGCTTACAACTTCAGTTGAGTTAGGGCTGCCTACAGCTTCAGTTGAATTAGGGCTGCCTCTAATATGCATCTTTGGCTCACAGTTTAATAACCATTGGTCCATAACTAGTGCAAATTGAATGGGAATCAATGTGAATCTTGCATTGCTTTCATTATCACTTTTCGCTGCTTAAAAATTTCTACTGTCAGTTCCTACATTTAGATTCCTCTAAGCTAACTGCATCAACATGATCAGGACCTGGCTTGGCATCACTTCATGGAAGAAAGCAGCGGTCATGTAGCTGTTAGTCAGCATGGTGATATAGCTATGGTAACATAAACAGTGTTAAGCTACACTAAGTGTTCAGAATATGGAAAGTACATTCTGTTTTATTGGATGCTGGTTAAACAACAGCCAGATTTATGTATTGAACTCAGGCTGAATTCTGCGTTAGCAAAGGGAATTAACTTAGTACAGTGTTTATTCAGAGGCAGAGGCCAGGATGGCAAAGGAAATGGAAACAAAATACATTGGAGAACAGTTGAACAAATGGGGATATCAGAGATCAGACTTGAGGACAGGCATAATTTATGTGTTACCTGTCTTCAGATGCTTTGAAAGCTATCAGAAGAGAAGAGTTGGGTCTACATAAGAAGGCAGAACCTAGGACCAGTGGATATGTTCCAGGTGACAAGCAAGACCATTCTGGCAATTAGAACTGGCCTAATGTGAAAGGATTACTTGATAAATGTTTCAGCCTCGGCTATCTACATGTACAGCAAACCTTAAATACAGCCCCAATCCTGGCCAGATTAATGTAAAACCTCTCAATAAAGATTTATTTACCTCAGTTTTTATTGCCTGGTAATCACGTTCAGCTTTTGAAAAAATTACAAAGCATGCCAAAAGGCAAGAAACAGCCTAAAGAGACAAAACAAGGATCAGCAACAAATTCTTGTATGACACAAATTCTGGAATCACCAGTTCAGGAATTTAAAATAACTGATTAATATGTTAACAGCTCTAATGAAAAGTAGACACCATTCAAGAACAGATCTAAGTAGAGGTGAACATGCTTAAGAAAGAATCAAAAGCAAATTTTAAATGTTAGAAATAAACACTGACAAATGAAAAGTGCCTTTGATGATCACCTGAGTAGACTGGACACTGCTGAGGAAAAAATCAATGAGCTTGATAGTAGAAACTTTCCAAACTGAAATGCAAAAAGAAAATAGAACAAGCAACAACCTCCCCTCCCAAACAAAACAAAAACCAAACACAGAGCATTCAAGAATTGTGGGACAGTTTGGAAAAGTGTAACATACATGTGCTTGGAATACCAGAAGAACAAATGAAGCAGAAGAAATATTTGAAGTAATAATGGCCAAGAAATTCCAGAGTTAATGACAGACTTCAAACCACTGACCCAGGAAACGCAGAACAAACACCCGACAGGATATCAAAAAATCTAGTCTGCACTTAGGTGTGTCATATTCAAACTGCAGAAAATGAAAGGCAAAGAGAAAACCTTGAGAAAAGCCAGAGGGAAAAAACATCTTACTTGTAGGCTAAGAATTACAGTGCACTTCTCAGTAGAATCACACAAGCAAGAAGGGAGTGGGGTGAAAAGTGTTCAAGGAAAAACACCAACCTAAAATTCTATATCCAGTGAAACTTCTTTAAAAGTGAAGGGTAAAGTAGTGTTTGCTGTTACTGAAGGTGGTCAAGAAGAAGTTGAATGACAAGGACAAGAGAAATGTTGGGTCTAACGTTTGCCTCACTGTATTCTATATATAAACAACTGGCTCTGGGAGATGGTAGTATATATTCAGCAAACATGTATTTCAGGTTTTTGAGGAATGTTACAAACCAGATTCCCTTCTTGGAGCTTCACTCTGGACATGAGCATATTGGAGATTGGAGCAGCGTTGTAGCAGAGAAACTGTGTGCTCCCAAACAGCCCAGAACCTCTGATTTATGGCCTGCCTGTTAAAGCCTTGTGTAACAGTGTTCCATGGGACACCCAATTTGGGAAATAACAAATTGGCTGACCTCCATGACCCTGAAATAGTGTGATTCTTTAGAAACTGGGTAATACATACTAAGGGAGTGAGACCAGAAGGTCACACAGAAAATGAAAATAATTTAGGCTAAAAGGTCACACAAAATGAAAATTTATAGAAAGCATAATTAAGTCTACTTCCTAATTTAAATATCAGACAAGTAGAAAAATTAATTTGTTATATCTCACTTCCTTAAATTCCTTCTTCCCACTTGATTTTGAAGTTGCTTACAAATAAATGACCTCAGTTATATGCTGCCTATCAGCTCCTGGCTCCCCCTCCCCCTCCAAGGTCAAAACTGATGATTAGTGATAGGTTCAACTTTCCTGGAATACTGGTCATCGTTCCTGATTGGACTAGCCCCTTGCCTTTTCTTGTTTCTTTTCCCGTGTGTCTTCTGTATGTTGCTACTATTATTATTAGTCCTTCTTTTGTTTTGTTTTTAAGTCTCTAGGCCCATATGCTGTTATTCATGAGAAAATGACAGCTCCTCTCCATTACTGGGGATTCCAGAGATGTTTTAATGGCAGAATTAGACTACCTAATACAAGTCACAGTTTGTTTCCTAAACATGCTGGATTTTGAGTTTTAGGGACATAACTGTTAGTCCTGTGACTGTGGTGATCCTATATTTCATGTAAGGTAGATTTCAGTTGGATAACAGACTTCTAAAGAATACCCATCCCAGTAACAATTCCAAGATACGACAGGCAGGATAGCATAATGGTTAAGCATGAGGACTCTGAAGCCAGACTGTCTGGGTTTCAGGCTTTTTTGACCTTGTCTGTTGACTTAAGAGGAAGTTTCTTAATTAGTGGTTAATTGTGCTTTAGTTTTATTATCTGTAATGCATGGATAATAAGAGTCTCTACCTATGAAGATTAAATGGACCACTTAGAACAGCATTTGGCATTTAGTAAGCACTTCAAAATCTTGGTTAGGGTCACACTCAATCTAGAAATGTATAAAGCTTATTTATAACAGTATCTACCCTCATTACAATTTAGCATTTTTGATTTTTTAAAACCCAGTCAATAGCCAGGTAGGCATTGGGTTCCTTGCAGAAAACTAAGTCCCTGAGAAAATATTAAATCTTTTTTCTACTTGTTAATCCAGAAGGCTAATGAGCCTTCATTATAATAGAATTATAATTTATTAACAGGTGGGAATTACCTATTCCAAGAATATTTTAGAAGTAAAATCTGCTTTTATTGTAGAATACTTATTAAAGAGAATGACAGTAAGCCCTCAAAGGAACTGCAAGATATAAGACAGTCTGTTAGATGACATTCATTTACACAAAAGTATTTCCCACTAAAAGGTAACTTTTCTGCAGATGGTCAAGGAAAAATGGTTCCATCAGAGATGTGTGGGATAATGTGAAAAGAAATGAGAAAGGATTTGATATTTTACTTTTAAAATACTTTAATTATATATACAATAGTTTTTAACAATTGCAGGACTAGATCCCAAGCTAAGTTTGGGTATTTGTTTTCTAGAAGACAAGTCAGGGCAAACCACTGAGATCTTTACCTGCTTTACACTCTGTTACCTGGAGATGGCAACAGACTTGACTAATCTCCCCGACATCATGGAATTTCTTGGCCGCCTTTAAGAAAATAAGTGGTATTTTAAAAATATTGATTGATACTTCAATTAACTTTTCCTGTCTAGTCTAGCAAAGAGCCCCAACCCCAGGGTAAGCAAAATGAAGTAAATTATGGTGGATCCTGAAAAGTGAGAATCAGAGCTTCTAAATAGTTACATTGAAGAAAGTCACTTAAGGAAGACTTGTTAACATTTAAAGGGAGGCAGAAGACGTAATGAAATACATATCAAAGAACAAAACCATTTAGGGGTCTGCAGAAGAACAAATAAAATGAACCAGGATTATGAAGATTACCATCAACCTAAGGGGTTCTATAATATGTTCTGAAGATTATGTCTTGATACTATTTTGAATGAAGATAACTAGCTCCACCTTCAACATTAACTTGTGCTTTTGTGACCCAAGGACCAACTTATTTTATTCTCAAACATGTAGTTACTATGACGACTGATTAAAAATGATGTAACAGGTAAATTTTAAGTAGCCCAAACTGAATCAACCAGATTTCAGACTAAGAATACATATAGTGAGATATAAAGGGAGAAATTAAATTGCTTAGGTGTTTGCATAGATACAGCTTGTGGAACACTATGGAAATAAGATGTCGTATGGAAATACGACATCACTCCACCTTTAAGAAATGCTATTGTGGAGAAAGTCTTTAATACTAGGATGTCCATGTTTTTTTGGCTGAAAAAAATATCCTCATATGTCTTTTAAAACTGGGGGTTGTCCAGCCCATATTGTTATACTTGAAAGGCACCCTAAACATTGATTTCACAAATGAACAATGAAAAGTGAGAGAGAATGCATTATCAAAGCCTTGTTTTCAGAGCATTCTGGAATCTGGATTACATTCAAACTCGATTCCTACAAAAGCTACACAGCTTGCTCACTAGAATCGGGATTGGGCTTCCTAATTTGATATATTCCTCTTTCTGCTGCAGCAGCTGTCTCTCAGGAAGTGGGTAGGAAGGAAGGGGCTGTAATATGGTAGGCATGATGCTTGAAATTGTTGACCACAGCCCTTAATGGCCACTAAAGATGCACATGTGGGTATAGTTGAATTTCTCCAAGTTTTTTTTTTTAATTCAGAGTCATGTATGAAAGAAGAGAGCAGAATTATTAGTAGTAGCATGTGCAAGGTAATGGCAGCCCCTATATATGTATATATATATATATATTTAAATTCAGAAATAGTTAAGCTATTTATTTTAAGCAACTGAAATATTAGAACAACTGTATCTGGATCAGCCCTAAAATGAATAAGAACTCCAAATTTTAGGAAATTTATCCTCTTAGCTGTTTTGGGTACAAGATGGTTCTGATACCATCCCAGAATGATAACTGCAGTTCTGTGGCACTTCATAATTTGAAAACTTCCACATTAACTTATTTAAGCCTAACAGCCCAGTAAAATAGATACCCATATTTTACAAAGGAAGCAGCTGAGGCTTAGATAATCTTAGGGTGCCCTTGCCTAAGATTACAGGTAGTAAATTGAGGAGGTGGTACTTGTATCCAGATCTTTTGACCTAATGCCCAGGAGAATCGACTGGGGACCTCTTCACACCCAGTGTTCTGAACACTGTAAGGAATATAGATACACACAAAGTGTGTTTCCCCCTAATTATGAAAACTAGAAAACAGTATAGTAGTATTTTAAGTTCAGAAATAACTTGAATAGTAGCAGATCATAGGAAGTTAGTGTGAAACTAAAGTAGGAAAAGTTTCTATGGCAAAGTTTGGTCTTAAAATAGGTCTTGTAAAATGGAGATTTGGACACAATGTATACTCAACATTAGCTGTAAAGAAAAGCATTTCTAGTGGTGGTTCAGATTTCAACCTAGCTCTAACCCACTCTAACTGCACACAAGATAGATAACACCTCCTGATTCATTAATGTTGAAATATAGTCAGACGAGGGTTTGCAGTTTTAGGGTGGTGGTGGTGGTGATACCGGCAAGTAAATTAAGAACAAAAATACAGACCTTGTTGAATGAGGGGGGAGTGAGGGAGAAGTAAAATGACTCATGTAAACAGTCAACAGGAAATGAGGTGAAGCATTGGTTCCCAAAGTGGCAGCTGATCTTTCAGCAGAAATTCTGCAGGCCAGAAAGGAGTGGCATGATGCATTTAAAGTGACAAAAGGGAAGAACCTACAACCAAGAATTCTCTACCCAGCAAGACTCTCATTCAGATTTGATGGAGAAATCAAAAGCTTTACAGACAAATAACAGGTAAAAGATTTCAGCACCAGCTTTACGGCTGTTAATGGAACTTCTCTGGGTAAAAAAGAAAAGGCCACAACTAGAAACAAAATTACAGAATGAAAAAGCTCACAGATGTAGGCAAACATACAGTAAAGGTAGGAAATCATCCATACACAAAGCTAGTAGGGAAGTTAGACAAAAGTAGTAAAATTATCCGTCCACAATAAGGAAGTAAGGGATGCACAAAACAAGATGTAAAATATATCAAAAACAGTAATTGTGAGGGGAGGAGAGTACAAATGAAGGGTATTTTTAAATGCATTTGAAATTAAGAGATCAGCAACTTAGAGCAATCACGTATATATATAGACTGCTATTCCAAAACCTCAAGGTAACCGCAAACCAGAAAATCTGTAATACATATAAACACAAAAAAGAAGGGATCCAAACAACACTAAAAATAGTCATCAGATCACAGGAGAAGAAGAGAACAAAAGAAGAAAGAGACCAAAGGGGACAGGGCGGGAGGGATAAATTTGGAATTCGAGATCAACAGATACAGACTACTATATATAAAATAGATAACAGGGACCTACTGTATGGCACAGGGCACTATATTCAATATCTTGTAATAACCTATAATGGAAAAGAATCTAAAAGAATAGATATTCTTTAAATATATATTATATATAACTGAACCACTTTTGCTGTACATCTGAAACATTGTAAATCAACTGTACTTCAATTAAAAAATTAAAATTAAAAAAAAAGACTTAAATACACAGACTAGTCAGAGCACAATACCTTTGCAGTAAAAGCAGTTCAGTATTTATTGCTGAGGGAAGGGGCTTAATTTTTTAATGCTTTGGCTTTTCAGCAGTTTTTTTTTTTAATTTAAAATTAGGTCCTTCCCCTTCTTTGGGGCTGGAACAGGGCTAAGTTCTTTTGAAAGCTGTTTTTGCAAAATGCAGGTTTAGTTAGAAAAGAATGAGGACACTGAAAGAGACTTGTGGCCTTACCTATTGATGTGTTTATCAGATTAGACTATCACACCTTTGACTTTCCCTGATACATGCATGCCGCTGGATCCACGTTTGTGTTTTCTCTTTCATGCTTAGGGTAATTTTCCTGGTTTACTGAGAATAAAAAGAGATATTTCTTTTCTCCCAGTCCAGCTTTATTGAAGTCAAATTGGCACATAAAATTGTATATATTTAAAGTCTACGATGGGATGATTTAACATCTATTTGTGAAATGATTACCACAACCAGGTTAATTAATATATTCATCACATGGCTACTTTGGTGATGAGAACACAAGGTCTACTCTCTTAGTGTATCAAGTGTACAACAAGTGGACAACACAGTATTATTAACTATAATCACCATCTGTACATTAGATCCCCAGAGCATATTCATTTTATAACTGAAGGCTTGTACCTTTTGACCAGTATCTCCCCATCTCCCACCCCCGCTCCACCCCAGTCCCTGGTCACCATCATTTTCTGTTTCTGTGAGTTCATCTTTTTTTAAGGGTCCACATAGAAGTGAGATTATATAGTATTTGTCTGGCTAATTTCATTTAACGTAATGTCTTATAAGTTTGTGCAGGTTGTTGCAAATGACAGAATTTCCTCATTCTCGTAGCTGAATATTCCATTGTATATATGTACCATGTCTTCATCCATTCACCTGTTGACAAAGAGTTAGATTTTTTCCATATCTTGGCTATTGTGAATAATGCTGCGATGAACATGGGAGTGCAGGTATCTCTTCCAGACACTGATTTTGTTTTGAGGTCAGTGTTAGATATTTGTTCTGACACCAGGAGGGCGCTATGTGTTTTATTACATGTTTCTTTCTCATGCAAAATCTTTGAGTCAGGTCTGTGGAACTAGGAGTGGGATAATGGCCAGCTTTTCTTTAAGTGATGCCCCTGCAATAGGAGCTGAGCTGTTGGTGAAGGGAAGGGGTGCAGGAGCCTGTGTTCCTCTTGGCTTGCCTCTTCTCATGAAGACCACCACCTCCTGAATCGGGGGCAAGGGTTATCCGTGCCCCAGTATTCTCAGCTTCTGCATCTAAGGTAGAGCCTGTGTTTCACGGAGTGGGGCTGAGCAGAAGGGCGCCCTCAGGCTCTTAAACTTAAAAATTTTGAACCCTTAATCCTCTCTTTTTTTGTTTACTTGTAAAGTAGCCTTGACTCCCCCCCCCCACACACGGCTGTATTTTATTCTCCTATTGCTCAACTTTATTTTCTTCATTGTATTTATACCTGAAATAATATTGATATTTATGTTTTTTTATGCCTCCTTCCCCCTGAAATGTTAGCTTTGTAAAGGCAAGAGACCTCATCTGTTTTGTTTAACACTGTTATCTCCAGCGCTTAATAAGTATATACTAGCCATATGCTGGGGACCGCCATCACAACACTTGCAGTCTTGTAGGGCAGAGAGGAGGATTGTAAATAGACAGTCAACAACATTTTTCTGAAGGTGCTGTGAAAGAGGAGAGTGCATTCATGGTGCTGTGATGATTCTGACCTAAGAGAATTACTATCATTATTGTACATCAGAATCAAAACAATATACCTATCTTATTGTAAGCATCATTGCCTTAGGAAGCCAACTTGTGGAATCTTGGAGCCTCTTTCTAGACCACCAGTGAGGCAATTGAAAAGTTTTGGGACTATGGCCTGGATCATAGAATTGGGTAGTTCGTCAGGTTTCATCTGGTTTTTTCTTCAGGCTAACATCAAATAGTTAACCAGAGCTACTTAAATCTTTTGTCTTTCAGATGAAAGTCTGCCTGTGACAGTAGCAGAAAGCTTTTGATTACTACTTTTGTTCCTAATATAGTAAAGCACGATTTTACTCGCTTATGAAGGATAGTCACTCTTCTCACAGGATTATTGAGAGGATTAAATGAGTTCGTATTTTAATGCGTGGCATTCAATAAATGGCAGCTTTTGATTATGTTTACCAAGTTTTTTGTATGCAGTGTTGCCAATTGGTAGAAGGCTTTTATCAATAATTGCCACAGATCCTTTGAATCAAAGGATTAATAAACCTTAATAATTGAAGTACAGCCTATCTGGATGCTAGAAACTAGAAATTAGGGTGAGCAGTAATGACCACTAAAGGCACATAAGACATTTCTCAAAACATCTAGCCTCGAGAGGAGCAGAGAGTAATTACTTTTGAGCGTGTTTGAACAGCATCTGGATATGTCATGCTGACCCCAGAGTACTTTAGGTGTTACTTATTAGAGAATGATTTAGTAAGAACAGAGGGACAGATGGAGATATGTGTTTGCCCCCCTATCAGCATGTGCTGAGGAAGACACGTATGCCAAATGAGATGTGTGTGGAGATCCGACTGAAAAGTATGCATCTAGAATGAAATACTCTGGTGCTTCTCTTTTGTTTGCCACTCCGAGCTGTTATGCTGAAACCTACCTGGTGTTCCAGTGTGTCACTGGCAAAGGGGAAAAGGGAACAGGAAAATCTTACCTTGAGGTTATAGATCCCAATTAAACTCTCTTTTACTCAACCTTGATCTCCATGATGGATTAGAAATTCAGGAACAGGCAGACATGGCAAAGATTGACCCCGCTCTTGTGTGCCCAAAGCTATCCTAGAACATGTCCAGCTTTCAACCTTGTCTGCTTTGTCTGCCATTGTGCCCAGTTCCCCATGCTTCAGAAATCTTCTCCTTTCCCTTAGAGCAGTTGCGATATAGTAATTCTGACAAACTCCTTTCCCCAGGTGTAGTTATTCTTTAAAAGAGGAGGCTCAGTAACACAAAGTTTGCTAACTGATTTCATTTTAGACAGAAAAACCGTAGAGAAGTAGCTCACAAGTTGGCTGTGTATTAGCATCCTTTGGGGGAGCTTTTACAAAATTTGAGAGCTCTGGATCCACTGCCAGAGATTCTCATTTAATTGATAGATAGTGAGGCTGGAGTTCTCTTGAAAATTCTGAGTTTCTTCAAAAATTACCTAGGTGATTCAGTCAGAGTTGAGAAACAGCTAAAGAAGAAGGGCTCTTTGTGGAGAGACCTTCGACCCCAGATGAAAGCTTATCACTCGCCTGGTCTGTCTTGAGATCACCCTTGGTCAGAGGGAAGGAGAGGGCTGTAGGCTTTTAGAGGGAATAATACCCACTTTCTAGGTTCCCCTCTTCACATCCCACCTCTACTAGGTGATGGAGTAAAGAAGGGTCCTCTCTCCTTGTTGAAGTCTGGAAACTTAAGTTAAAAGATATTTCCACTACAGAGAATGGGCTGTTTCCCCGCTAGGCCAAACATGATCTTAATTAGTTTCCAGTCTGACTCCTTAGGCTGCTGTTTGCAGGGTTTCCTAACCTTTTTTCTGTGCCATTGTAATCCTTTGGTGATCTGGCGAAGCCTTGGACCCCTTCTCAAGTTAAATATTTTAAATATAGAAAATAAAATGCATAGCATTACAATGGAAACAAGTTATATTGAAGTAGAGTTATTGACATAATAAAATTTGTGCAGTAATGTATGCTTCTTTACTGATATAATAAATTACATGTAGCAATTGGTCTAATAATTTCAAAGTAGTCATAAATGTAAACAGTATTTTAAGATAGATGTGAAAAACTGTGAAGTAATATTGAAGCAACTGGTTTCTCTTAAACTCACAGATACTGATAATGCTCCTGTGGCCTGCTGCCAACACTCAGAACTGAAAACAGTGCTAAATTTCAGTTCAAGTTGGTGAAAATAAATATATACTTTTTCTTATCCAAGCTCCTGTATACCTGAAAATCTTATATGCTGTGGTTAAGTGTATTAATATTTTAGTCTTCTCTTTACAAGTGTGAAACCAGAGCTTAACGATTGTGATTTTTCATAATAATGAGTTTACCTACTTGAGTATTTCCCAAGTCCCTCTTTTGATCCTAAAGCTCACATTATAATCTCGTTATTCAGCATAAACTGAATGTTTTACCAGATTTAACGTAGAGCATTAGCTAGATAAGCTAGATAGCTCTTCTCTGAACTCCCAGAAATGCTAATGAGAGTGGTTTGATGTTACAGGAATACAAGCGCAAGTTAGCCAGAGTTTCCCTGGTGCGAAAAGAACTCAGGTCCCGGATCCAGAGCCTGCCGGACTTATCTCGATTGCCCAATGTCACTGGCAGCCACATGCACCTGCCCTTTGCGGGGGACATCTACAGTGAAGATTGATGACCAGTCTCTTTCCAGGGCCCAGGACTTTGCAAGAGATGGAGACAGGTTAGGTGGATAGTCCTGTAGTGTTATTTTTGTATATTGTTGAGAGAGTGACATTAACAAAAAGAAATAAGTAATTTATAAAATTGTTTAAAATGTTGGTTTGTTTACTATTTTATTGGTAAGTTAACATGACTTAGTTTAAACAACGTGAATCTCTGTGTATTAATAAGCTCACAAATAGTGATTATTTTCAAAAGATCTTTTTGTAAATTTTTTTGATTCAGGGCCTTGTGAGAAATTCCATGTTTCTATTTCTTCATGTATTTTCAAATGATTTTCTTTATTTTCTTCAGTATCTAATCACTGTATAGTATGTAATTCCTAAAGAGTAAGAACTAATGAGGAGTTTGTTGAGAATTTATTATGGTATAGTTAGGACTTGATTGTAGAAGGGACTAAGTGTTCCAACTTAATTTTCACCCTTCTCCCCAACCAAAATATCAGTTCTGTGCCTCTCAATGCCTTTGATTCCTATTTCCTAGAGGTCAATAATTTAACAGTAAACATGGATGTCATTTTGAGAGTCAGATCAGAACCTAGAGAACTTTTCCACAATAGTACTATAGGGGTTCCATTCCAACTGCCACAGTGTAGAATAAAAGGAGTGTTAAATAGGGATCCCCTTGAATAAACTTTATTATTATTTGGATAGATTAATATGAAAATGCTTTGAAAATGTTATGAATTTTGACATTGTACCAAGAGAACAACTCTGATTCTAGAACTGATTTCTAGTTGTCAAATCAGGCTCCTTTTAACATAATTGATCCCTTTAACACAAAGCCATCTGTGGGATTAAAAGAAGTGTAAAATAATGATACTTTATTATTCTCTTAGCCATTTAACTTTAAAAACAATAGTATTTTTAGCTTTAATATCTCAAGAACACAATATTCATTAATGTTCAGTAAAGTAGCCTGGAACATTTTTAATGTTTCCTTAAGGTTTTTGAATGACTGTATATTTGGAAATTAAGCAGTGCTACACTACAGGGTAGATCTGGTAAATATTATATTTGTATATTTAGAATTACCAAAACAAATGTACTTTTTTTTTACCTTTTATTTCTAACCCTGTGTGTTAGAGCAGTTGCATGCTCTCCTGCTTTCTCTTTAGATCACATTGTTAAGCTGTGGATTTTGTACTCAGTGATGACTTAGGATGAACATTTTTTTCATTCATTACTTTACATATTAGAAATTTTTCTTTTCGTTGTAAGAAGATTCAACTGAGATAGTCAATAAAACATCTTTTAGATCCCACAAGCCAGTTATGTCTCACTAGTCTGAATGGCTTCACTCTTTCTCAGTATTAGAGATTATAGCTAAAATGAATTTATATGTGAAGGAGAAGACAAATATTTATTTTTAGTAGCCAGTAGTTTGGGGAACAGTGCTTTTAACAGTTTGACCTCTCAGAAACAGACACACAGAGAAGTAGTTCCCACATATGGCTTATATTCCAAAGTTTTTTAGTCAACTTTTGGGACTCGGGGCACATTTTTTCACAGGAACGGTAGTAATTAGATTCCCTGTGAACACTACCACAGAAAGCTCACCCAGGAATCTAATCCACTTAACCATGAATGTACTTAACTTGTAATGTGGTTGACAAATTACTGGTAGTAGATCCTGACCAACATTTGTAACGTCACTAAGAAAATGGTGTGTAGCAGCCAGACTTACACATTGGGGTGTATGTCTGTCTTGTGTACTTCTGTCCCTAGGTGTAGGATATGTAAGAAAAAGATTCAGCATGGTGGTGGAGGGTGTAACCAATGCACAATTATTAAAACCTGGTTATACCTATTGTAAAAGTATGTCACACAAGTTAATTTTTGTTAAAGTGAAAGCAAAAGCTTGTGTATTAGTTTATTTTCAGCATCTTGACCTTATTTATGATCTGCTGAAGTGTTGATTTATCTATTCAAAATACATTTTTTCCATTTAAAACTAATTTATAAACTATGTACTCCTGGGAAGATTTGAAACCTATTAGAAGTTTGTTGAAATATTTTCACCATTTAAGACAGACTTCTGACATAGATACTGATTTTAATGCCAGTATCTGCTCTAAATATTTATGATGAAAACGCATTATTTTTTAAAGAGCTTGATGCGATTTGTCATAAGTGATAGTACTCAACATGAACCCTACTCCCAATTTCACCCTTTGACCAATCCTCCACAAACCTTCAGTTGTTGGTTGATTTACTGACTGTAAACACAAATGATATGGTCTGGTTTAGAAGTTATGTTTTCAGCCTTATGATAATTAACATGGTAAGCCTTAGCAGTAAATAGCTTTCCTTTCTAAAAGGGAGACTACATTTTCTCAAGAAGTGGGGCTAGCTGGGGGTACTGTAATACCAGATTCTGAATCATGAGCATTTTCTTCACTGTGTACGTGAGGCAAATCATGCATTTTTGAGTGCAGCTTGGCCTGGCCCCTCAAGAGAAAAGCATGTCACCATACTTGCAGTAGGGGTATTTTGGTTTGAATGGATACCATCACTCTTTTCTCCACAAACAGTGCAGAGAGCTGTCTGGAGTGGCAGTTTGAACAGATTCCCTGGCGTTCCCTCTGCTCCTTCCATCATTACAGTAAGTAAAAGAACCACATGGGGGAACCCGGGAGTCTGAGAAAATGAGCTGTGCTTAATAGCCAACCTCCCTTTCTAGGAAAACCAGTCCAGGTGCAGCTATTTTGGTACCTCTTCTCACATGCACTCTGCGTCAAGGTTTTTCTGTAAGAACTCCTTCAGGGTCAGCAACAGCCGGGATGACCTTGTCATCTTGATTTGCAAAATTAAAATAACAAACCTAGGTTGTCAATTGTCACTGTAGATGAGCAACTCATCTGTTATCATTATTGAACAGGTTCTGAGAAATCTTTAGAAAGAAAACACTCAAAAGTACAAATTAATAAGGAAAGTTAGAATGTCCTTTCTGAATTTTCCATTCAAAAAATTTATATTATATGAAATAACATAAAGCTCTATACTGCTTTGATTTCTATTAAGAAGTAGCTCCTAAGATGTAGTCTTGTTTAATAGTTGTTGCACTGCATCAAAGCTTTTTAAAGTGTAAATCCAATTCTTCCCTGTATAGAAAGGGAGCATTGTGTTACTTACTGAATGTATTTATACAGAGCATTTGTTGCCATCTGTAATTCCAGCCATCCACACATGAGTCTGTTCTGAGGTGGCAGTAGCACACGGGAAGATGAAGTTTCCCTATTTCTTTACCCCTTTTTCTTTGGTGGTATCTGATGAAAATATAAGATGTTCTTAATAAAGTTTTACGTTCTTTTTGAGATGTGTAGATTATTTTTGTGAATTTGTTTAATTGGATATGGGGTGGGGAGGGAGACATTGATGGACTGGGAGGGAAACAAAGTACTGGGAGTGTCCAGCAATATTACCGTGGAGAAACTGCCAAAGGAGATTCTATTTGCATGGTCAATGGGAACCAAACTTGAGCGAACATCCGAATCACCTGGAGGGCTTATTAAACTATAGGTTGCTGGGCCCCACCCCCAGAGGTTCTGGGATAAGGCCTGATAGTTTACATTTCTAACAATTTGATGCTAATGCCACTGAGTTTAGGGACCACATTTTGACAACCGCTGTTCTAGAGTAACTTTCAAGTCCGTGACTTGCTTCATGATTTAAAATTCCAGGTAATTTCAGGCAATTCCAAGTAATAAGATAATAAAGTATGGGTTTTACAGTTCCGTATATAGCAGTTCCTTTGGGCAGAGAACGAGACCATATCTTGTTTTGTGACCTACTGCACAGAAATAGTGCTTTTTTTCTTTCTTTTTTTTTTGCGGTACACGGGCCTCTTCCGTTGCAGAGCACAGGCTCCGGACGCGCAGGCTCAGCAGCCATGGCTCACGGGCCCAGCTGCTCCGCGTCATGTGGGATCTTCCTGGACCAGGGCACGAACCCGTGTCCTCTGCATCAGCAGGCGGACTCTCAACCACTGCGCCACCAGGGAAGCCCAGTAGTGCTTTTGAGTGAACAGATTTACTTGGTACCTTGAAATCCCTGGAGTACAGGTCCTCTCACCACATCTTGAATTTAAAGCAGAATTGGAAAATACTGGAAATCTGAAGGAGTCTCTAGGGCAGTGTTTGCCAAACTCCTTTTATAAGACTCACTTGGGACATTTGCAAAAAGGGCACATACCTCCTGAATCAGAATTCTCTGTGATTCTTATCTAGAAAGTCTGGGAGGTCTAGTCCTTAGGCTAGTGCCCCTGGTTTTCCATTCCTGGATGGCCTCTGGTCACTTTATCTGAATCCGGGTGCTTCCCATTCCCATTCCAATTTTCCCCCCTTGCAGCAGTAGGTTTTATACAGTGGGACCTGCATCCAGAGATTCTGTTTCTGAAGATTTGGGATAGATTTGGAAATCTGCATTTTAAACAAGCTACCAAGATGATTCTGATGCAGGTAATTCTTGACTGTACTTTGAGAAACAATGCCCTGCAAAGCAAATTATGGTCTATAACATACAATGATGGTAGGTCACGCATTTATGGTACTTACTGTACACCAGGGCTGCTCTAAGCACTTCACATATCCTTTGCGATAGATGCTCTGATTATTCTAGTTTTACATATGGGGAAGCTAAGACACAGTGTAAATTCTGTGTGACCCTGAGCAAGTCAAATGGTGAAGCTGGGATTCAGACCCAGCTCCAAGTCTGACTCTGAGCCTGTGCTTCCGAACCACTACATAGTGCTGCCTGTTATACTGATATGTTGTGTAGCAGCTCTATCATCACCATATCCACATTTTGCATAACGTGAAGTTATAGTGAAATTATAACATGCAAATATTCAAATTAAAAAGTAACATCTTAGCTAGAAGTGTGGTGAAGGAGGGGGGCTTATGAAAAGATATACACAGTTGTCTTGTGTGTTGTTTTTATTGAGCTAAAATGTGTGTAACATAAAATTCACCATTTTAAAGTGTACTCTGGCATTCAATACATTGATGGTTAACACTTGTGCAACCATCACCACCATTCATCTTTAGAACATTTTCATCTTCCCCATTTAAAACTCTACCCATTAAACTATAACTCCCTATCTCTCCAGCCCCTTGCAACCATTTTACTGTCTCTATGAATTTGACTTCTCCAGGTACCTCATATAAGTGGAATTACAAAATATTTGTTCTTTTGTGCTTGGCTTATTAAACTTAGCATAATCTCCTCTAGGTTCGTTCATGTTGTATCATGTGTCAGGATTTCCTTTTTTTTTTTTTTTTTTTTTTTTTTTTTGAGCGGGGCTACTCTTTGTGGCAGTGCGCGGGCCTCTCATTGAGGTGGCTTCTCTTGTTGCGGAGCACGGGCTCTAGGTGCACGGGCTTCGGTAGTTGAGACACACGGGCTCAGTTAGTTGTGGCACGTGGGCTCTAGAGCGCAGACTCAGTAGTTGTGACTCACGGGCTTAGTTGCTCCGCGGCATGTGGGATCTTCCCAGACCAGGGCTTGAACCCTTGTTCCCTGCATTGGCAGGCGGATTCTTAACCACTGCGCTACCAGGGAAGCCCTTGAATTTCCCTTTTTAAGGCTCAGTAGTATTCCATTGTATAGATACAGAATGGAATATTTTGTTTATCCAATGGATATTTTGTTTATCCACATTTTGTTTATCCATTCGTCTGTTGATGGACCCTGGATTGCTTCCACCTTTTGACTATTGTGAATAATACGACTATAAACATGGGTGTACAAATATCTGTGCAAGTCCCTGCTTTGATTTCCAATTGGTTTTTTCAAAGCAATTATTTATATTTGTATCAATGAAGTAGAGTTAGAATGAACTATTGATAGGGATAGTCTAGACAACATTTTAATGAATACCTATGTTTAAGGCATGGTGTTAAATCTTGTGAGATATACAGAGATTATTCAACTGCATGGCTGCTCTCAAAAAATTTACAATCTAGTGGGAATGGATACAGTAACAATTTTTAGAATTGACCAAAGCTTGCTTTTATTTTTAAACTAGCATATTTTTTCCAAGCCAGTGGTTCCATAGGCCAGCATTAGCCTCAGCTGGGAACTTCTTTGAAGTGCTGAAGTCTCAGGCTCCAGACCTACTGAATTAGAAAATCTAAGGCTGGGGACCAGCAATGTATCTTTTAAACAAGCCCTCTAGGTAATTCTAATGTACACTCAAGTTCCAGGTTTGTATTGTGTACCACTGTTCTAGGCATCCAACACCTTACCTCAACACTTTATTCTCAAGTATGGGAAAGCTTTAGAGGGAATAAAAGGACTTAGTCCAACAAAAGCAACTGTAAAAAAGTGTGCTTTTCCTGACAAGCCAAGGAATGCTTTTTATCTGCCTTATTTCTACTCTTAGGAACCCCACTCTGTCTGCCCTGGCAAATTTCTCCATATTTTCTTATTTCATTTCTCTGTCTAATGCATCTCTTGTCATTCATCTGAGGCTGGTAGAGTGAAGGAGAAACAGTAATGCAGTCTGGGCTCTGACCATTATCTGCCTTATCTAAAAGACTGATTAGCCCTTGGTATAATTACACCACCACAGGTTTAGCCATTTTAATTGCTGAAGTCTTAAAGTCATATTTCAAACATACAAAGAAATATTTTTAAAAAATAAAACGCATTTATTTATGGAAATACAAGTTAAACAAGAAATTCTGAGGTTTAAATCATATATTAATACATTAGTATTTAGTGTCTCCTTTTTCCAGCTCTTGATATTTATGTTATAAAATCTTGTAATACTCTTATGGGATTGAGTTACTAGCAGAGAGCTCACAATGCTATTTGATTCTTAAGGGTCTTTGCATAATTTAGTGATAACTGCCGTAAGGTGGTTGTGGTTTTGGTTGTGGTTTTGTGATTTGAACTGTTAGACTGCTTAACAGAGGGAAATTCAGTTTTCATTCTTCTTTTTGAGCTGGTATTTGAGCTCTGCAGGACCTCGGGCACACTTCATGTCCATGTCCAGTTCCTTGTGCCTTTATCTAATTGATAGTTCTTGATACCCTATCCTAGTCATTAGTGCTTAGCATTCTCCCTGTTAGAGTTGCTAGTCCCTCCCTACCTTGGCTAGCATGAGGAAGAAAGACTAACTTCTTTCTATTTCCTTTGTCTTTTCTTCCTTGCTTTTATGTCCATTTGATGGACAGAGCAATTACAATTGGGGTAAAGTTTTACATCAACAGAATAAAGCTCTTTTACTAGTTGGGTGTAATTTTCCCACCAGGAACCAATAAAAAGCAAACTACTAATGATGGAGCTTATTGATTGGTTAAAATATAATTTTTCCTTAACCAGCAGGTTTTGCAACATGGCTTAGAGCTTTTTTTTTTAAGGCTAGTATGTTTTTCAAAATGTATGACTTAGAAATAATATTTAAACAGAAAACCTAATTATTTTAATATAGTGGAAGTGTTTTAGAAATAATATGTAAACAGAAAACCTAATTATTTTAATATAGTGGAAGTGTTTTAGAAATAATATGTAAACAGAAAACCTAATTATTTTAATATAGTGGAAGTGTTTTTAAGGGCGTTTTGTTTTGTTTTGTTTTGTTTGCGGTACGCGGGCCTCTCACTGTTGTGGCCTCTCCCGTTGCGGAGCACAGGCTCCAGATGCGCAGGCTCAGCGGCCATGGCTCACGGGCCCAGCCGCTCCGCGGCATGTGGGATCTTCCCGAACCGGGGCACGAACCCGTGTCCCCTGCATCGGCAGGCGGACTCTCAACCACTGCGCCACCAGAGAAGCCCCTAGGGCATTTTTAAAAAGCTCCATATTATTTAAATTAGTTTAAAAATCCTTGTAGTTATACAATGTAATAATTGGTAATTCAAATAACCCAGGGCAATAGGTATGCAATTTTATTTTTAGATGTTACTTAATCATAGTCATATATGAAATTTAATCTTTACTAGATATATATTTTGCAGCTTAATAATTACCTTTGAATACTTTGATGAGGTTAAATATAATGAAGAGATTTCCCAAGTGCTTGTTTGCTGTCATTTTAGAAATTCTAAACAGTTACTTTCATCATAAAAAGTTAGAGGCAGTGTTAAGCATCATTTGGTTAAAATATTCCTCTATTTCATATTTGTTTTTGAACATTGATTTGTTTTCCATTTTTGTTATATTACTGAGTGCATTACATGGATATGATAGCATTCTGTAGGCACTTTATAATTTCTTGGTACTGTAGTAGAAATCTCATTTGTTGTTAAAGTATAGTATTAAGGATATATAGACTTGTTTCATTGTATGCCACTTAGTGAAATTGTAATTTGTATTTTATGTCCTCTAAGAATGCACAATGTACTTTTCTAAAGGATGAAAACTGTCAGTAATTGTTTGCAGAGGTCTTCAGATTAAAAAAATTAAGCAGTCTTCTATTTCAAAAGACATACTATCAAGAGCCAACAAAATTCAGCTGGAGTTGGAACAGCAATTGAAATACATTTCTTTGCTGTCTAGGAAGAAGTTTAATGAGTTCTTTACAGTTTCAAAAATGGCGCCAACTAAACTGTAGTGACCAGTAAGAGGAAGGTGGTCTCAGAGTTTGTAGATTCCCAAGAAAACTGTAGTTTCCCAGTCCAAAATTCCCAGTCCAGCTTTTCAAGATTTCATTGACCTAAGTTGTCAGAAGCCCAATTAATAGGGATGTATAGTGTCTAAATAAATCCCTCCTTTCCATTTAATACAGCAAATGTAGTTTCTATGGTTTTTGAATGAATGTGTTGAGCCTTTAATATATGGAAGTTACCATACCAGAAGCTGAGAGAATTCAAACATGAGTAAGATGCAGCTCTGCCCTTACAGAACTCAGAATCTAATGTGGGAAACAGACACTGACTATATTATAATGTCTTAAGTTCTACACAAGTGGTATGAAAAATGTGGAACACTGAGGAAAGAATGGTTGATGTCTATGGGGAACTGTTGGCTAGAGCTTTATAGAAAAGATGAAAGACATTTGAATTCATCTCTGTCAACTAACCATGGGTCAAATAGCAATGAAAAAGATTTTTTAAAATGTGTTCTGTGCCTGAACACAACAATACTGATGAATTAAATGAAAATTAAACGAAATGAAATAGTATATATAAACATACCTTTTGCTCAGTGGAAATCTGAAGGCATTAGATCTTACTCATGTTGAATAACATGGCTAAGTTTAGGGTAAGTCTACTGGAAAGAAGGGTAAGATTTTAAGGAAGAACGTAGTTACCTGATTTCAAGCATGTGCTGCATGGGCCAAACGACAGAAGCTGTCTTGAGGATTGTTCCTTGCCCCCCAACCCCTACCCCAAGCCACAGCTATATGTGTAAGTACACGTATGTGTGTATGTATATATACACACACACATTTCTCTGTGGCTAAAAAGGTGATGCAGTTTTTTTATTCTATTCATGTTGTTGGAAATTCTGTGATAGATAGAACATGATGTTTAGTTTCATAAAACCCAACTCTGTGTCTGAACTGAATTGCAACAATTGTTAAAGTATAGACCAGTAAAATAAAGACTCTAGCATATAAAAATGAAACATGATGTGCAATCTGATTTCTTTCACTATATTGTCATGACTGGGATTGATTATCTGACAGGGAGAGTGGGACAGATTGCAGCTATCTGTCTGAACTGTAGACCAAGGAGCATGCCACTTGTTCTTGCTGCTAACTAGCTAGATTTACTCTTGGGTAAATGCAGCAGCTCATTTGTTTAACCACATAATTTGAGGAATGCCGTTTCTGACTGTGTAAAGGATTTGAGGCAACAGCCAGAACTACGTACAGGCTGAGGTAAAATATTTGAATTCTCCTTGGAGGAGCATCCCTCACCCAGCTTTGGCTGTGTCTCTCAGACCTGGACCTTTAAGTTAAAAGACTCAAGTGAGGGTTCTGTTCACCGATTAATCTAAGGACTGATTTGTTGGAATCTACTATATTTTCCTGCTTTTATTGAATTAATAATTCCCCTGTATGAGCCTAAAGGCTTACATAGTTAATTGAGGTTATGAAACTCCCCCTGATCTGAGTAAGTAAGTGTTTTTCTCTTGTCAGAATTTAGGTACTATAGTTTTCAAGGAAGCGCCTAGAGAGAGTATTATCATATTTGATGTGTGTATATAAGACTGTGGTAAGAAAGTTTGTAAATTCTTTAGAATAGAATTGGTATGCCAGCAATAGTGTAGGTAGACCATTCTCTCTGAGCACTTTTATCCTAGACAAGATGCTGTACCTTAGAGAGCGATACTTGAAGCTCAGGGGATAGTGAAATTCCTACTGAATTGATGTGAGGGAGCAGTGAGGGAGCAACACAGCACTGATTGGAACCTTAGCGGTGGAGTGCTCTCCCCAAAACCCAAAAGTCAAGTTAGAGTTTTATTTTTTAATTTTTTGGCCACACTGTATGGTTTGCAGGATCCCAGTTCCCCAACCAGGGATTGAACCCAGGCCACAGAAGTGAAAGCCTGGAATCCCAACCACTAGGCCACCAGGAACTCCCCCAAGTTAGATTTTTAAACAGAAGTTTGAAGTCAGCCACCCAACTGCTCCTTTATATTCCATTTGTCAAACAGTCGTGTATTTCATCAAGACAACAGCAGAAGTTTAGGAGATATTTAAAATTCAGAAGCATTGCCTGTATTGACTTGGGAGTTCAACAAAAACTGCTTTAAACCTCCCCAAAACTGTCACTATTAAATAAATAGTCCTGCTTTTGGCCACAAAATTAAAAAGTTAAATTTTACCTACCTAAAAAACTTCTGTCTCTTTTCATTAATCATATAATTATCAATTATATTTAAATATCAGGTATCCTGCCTGGTGTGCCCCTGAGGGTATATGAAAAAAAGTAGCTGGTACTATAGCTAGCTAGTAATACAGGGAGAATTATTTAGATCTATACACTGTAAATGTAATTCCAAGATACTGAAACGAAAATCCCAAATACAGATATTTAAGACCACTACCCAATCTTTGTGCAAAGTTTCCCTAAATTCAGAGTGAAATTTTGGAATAACTAATCTGAAATGAATTAGATCTAATGCTATGACTGGTGATTTTACATTTTTAAAAGTTAAGGATTCAAAGACATACTTTAAATAGTGTAAATCATATGTATATTTGATGTGTGTGTGTGATTGCATATTAAAATTAGTAAGAAAATATTCTCTAAAAAGCTAATAGTTCTAAAAAGCTAAATTTTAAATATTTCATATCAAGAAAAGGTTAAAAAGACTTAGGTTGAATTGAATATATCAAAAACTATATACTTTAAACACCTGTACCACTGCATTCTCTTTTGTCTGTTAACTTTAATGACAATTGATAATTGACCTCAAGATTTATAACCAACATTTTGGGGTGCACAATATATAAGAGAATATGTTGATTCCACAAGTGTTGCTACAGTTTCTGTCCTTGAGAAAAGTAAAAGATGATTTGGAATTATTCTAAGCAGACATGTATATAAATCTTGTATTTACAACTTCGGATAGAGCCATTACAGGAAGACCCAGTTGAGGCTGTAAGGGCCTCTTGTACATAATTCTGGAGGTTGAACCACTTGGATTTTCTGCATTTCATGAAATGAATTCATAGGTCAGACTTCCATTAACCTCCACTACCTACATGCCACCTCAAGAAAGCAGTCACCAAAGTAAATCTGTCACTTGTTAGAACACCAAATTGCCTTGAATTGAACCTGAACTTAGACTTAAGATATATTAGACAAGTGTTGATATTGTTAAAGAAACAAATAATCTAACACTTGTTGAAAGACTTTATTCAGGACCTTTGTGATAGGTATCAAGACTATTCCAATAGGGGAGAAAGTTTGAGCTCAACTCTGTGCTAAAGACAGCTGGGGATTTATGGCCAAGGAGCAGAGTAAGAGGATCGGTGGATGGAAAATTACTAAAAGGAGATGTTGAGGGTGGGGAAATTCTTGCTAAACTGACTTAGCAGGATTTTTGCTAAAACTGGGCTAGGCAGGACAAATACAAAGCCCAAGGATGAGGCCTAGTCAAAAAGAGGGCTCAGGGCTTCCCTGGTGGCGCAGTGGTTGAGAGTCCGCCTGCCGATGCAGGGGACGCGGGTTCGTGCCCCGGTCCGGGAGGATCCCACATGCCACGGAGCGGCTGGGCCCGTGAGCCATGGCCACTGAGCCTGCGCATCCGGAGCCTGTGCCCCGCAGCGGGAGAGGCCACAACAGTGAGAGGCCCGTATACCGCAAAAAAAAAAAAAAAGAGGGCTCAGAGAAGCTTGTCTAAAGTTTGGTCAAGAAGAGGGTCTTTGTCCATATAATTAAAACCAAAAAATGTTTACAAATACCTCAAAACAATTTGCCTACATCATTAACGAGATGCTTTCAAAGGACAATCACCACAGGGTAATGCTAGATCTTGTTATTCATCTAGTGGTTTTATTGTTGGTGTTCATAGTTTTTCAGTTTTTTTGATCAATTATGATAATACCACAAATTTCTTGAGCACTTTCAACATGCCATCCACTCTTTTAGGTGTTTTTCACGTACCATCTCATGGAGTCCTCACAGCACCTTTATGTGGTAAGTACTATCGTTACCCTCATTTTACATATTAGGAAACAGACTCAGAGAAATTAAGAATTTGCCAAAGATTACACACTTAATAAATGGCACAGCCAGGTTCTGCAAGGCAGGACCACAAAGACTACAGTCTTAACCAGAAGGTTGTATTTGTTTTTAAGAACAAACAAGTAATTCTTAGAATTAATTTTATTTAAATGAACAATATATGGTGTATCAGATTATAAAAGAAAAGATACTTATATTTGGTTGCAGGGTTAAAACATTCAAGTAGGCATTTGGTAATATTAGAATTAAATTTTAAGTATAAGAACTCAGGATTTTTAAGAATTTATCTTTTCCAGCTCTGCCTCTGCAGTGGTCTAGGTACTACTACTATTCCTCAGTAGAAGTATCACCAACATCCTATTTCTGGCATCACTACTAATTTGTGCTCAAAAGTAGCAGGGTTTCTTGGAGAGGGGCTGCTTCCACATCTTATGACTGAGAGAATGAAGATAGTCTGGAACTTTTCTTTGCGAGAAAGCAAGGCAGATGCTTTCAAAGTTCTGATGGGGTTGAAAGAAAAAAGAAGGCAGCTTAAAAGGGCTTCTCATTGGCCAAGATGTAATAATTTAAACATCAAAATAGAGACTAAATTAAAACAAGTAGTCTATAGAAAACTTGGGATTTTCTTTTCAAATAACTGGTATTATATGCAATTGATTTTTATTCAGAAAAATTCCTATTTATATTTAATTGTACGTTTAGTCCCAGGACAGATGGAAGCATACTGAACACTTTCTGGCTGAGTTACACCCAGGGGTTACAGCCCTCACAGCTCAGACTGGGAGGCACACAGGCACAAGTCTCACCAGGCTCCTGTGTGGGAAGAGCTGTGCAAAGGCTTGTGATCAGGGCTTTGAGCATTTCTCTGTGTGTTATACATCAATAAACGGCTTACTAAAAGCAAATTAAAAAGGCTGAGAGTAAGGATCCAGAGAGGGAGAAGATGAAGAAGGCAGGGCTATTCCACTGGCCAACGGCCCTGGGTCAGAGAAGGGGCGAAATCCAGGATCGATGGCCAGACTGGCCTTGCTGGGGAGGAGGAAGGCTGCCTCTTCTGGAACAGGAGGGAAGCAAGAGAGGCCCTGGTGAGAAAGTGAGAGAACTCAGCTTAAAAGTAGAGCAATGTGGGCTTCCTTGGTGGCGCAGTGGTTGAGAGTCTGCCTGCCGATGCAGGGGACTCGGGTTCGTGCCCCAGTCCGGGAGGATCCCACATGCCGCGGAGCGGCTGGGCCCGTGAGCCATGGCTGCTGAGCCTGCGCGTCCGGAGCCTGTGCTCCGTAACGGGAGAGGCCACAACAGTGAGAGGCCCGCGTACCGCAAAAAAAAAAAAAAAAAAAAAAAAAAAAAAAAAAAAAAAAAAAAAAAAAAAAGTAGAGCAATGTCTCAAATGTGCAATTGTACTTTGACTGACCCACCTAGGAACATTACTCAGAGTCCTAAAATCTGAGTAGGGATCACATTAAAAGTCACCATTGTGCTTTCGCAGTTGCGGCCCAGGGGCTGTGCTGAGGGAGACAATAGTGGACAGCATGGAACCAGGGTATATTGAAGATGATTTTGGTCTACAGATTGTCAACTATCTGGTGCCAAAGTTCTTTGTGGACACAAATGAGGCAATATTAGATCTTTGTCTCCCCTTGCCCCTTTCCCACCCATTCCTGTTGGTTTGATTTTCCCTCTCAGGGTTCTGCCCACCCCATCCCTCTCTGGCTGGTGAGGGCCTCCAATTAGGCTTGCTGCAGTCCACAGGATCAGTGGTTCTCTGGTCACATGTTCCAGTCTCCGCATCCAATGACTAGACAAGTAGCCCAGAGCTAAGCGAGCTGTGTTCAGGAAGCACTGCGGTAGCTGGGAGGATTCATCAGCATATGAACAAGTGCCATGGCAACGAGATGGAGGTCCAGGGATCAGAACTGCTCGTAGTCTGAGCCCTACATGGCACATGTGCTGCTTGTCTTTATAAGACTATCATTTTCACTTACCTATCTACACTGTAATATTTAAAAAATTATTGAAGTATATTTGATTTACAATATTGTGTTAGTTTCAGATGTACAGCATAGTGATTCAGTATTTTTGCAGATTACACTCCATTATAGGTTATTACAAGACTCATGGTAAAATTCTCTGTGCTGTACAGTGTATCCTTGTTGCTTATCTATTTTATATAGAGTAATTTGTGTCTGTTAATCCCATACCCCTAATTTGTCCCTTTCCCCTTTCCTCTCCCCTTTGATAACCACAAGTTTGTTTTCTGTATCTGTGAGTCTGTTTTGCATATACATTCATTTATATTATTTTTTAGATTCTACATATAAGTGATATCATACATTATTTGCCTTTCTGTGACTTATTTTACAAAGCATAATATTCTCTAGGTCTATCCACGTTGCTGTAAATAGCAGTATTTCATTCTTTTTATGACTAATATTCCATTGTATGTATATGTATGTGTATATATGTCTTATTAATCCAGTCATCTGTTGATGGGCACTTGGATTACTTCCATGTCTTGGCTATTGTAAATAGTGCTGCTATGAGCATTGGGATGCATGTATCTTTTCGAATTAGTGTTTTCATTTTTTCCAGAAGATACCCAGGAGTGGAATTGCTGGATCATATGGTAGCTCTGTTTTTAGGTTTTTAAGGAACCTACATACCCTTTTCTATACTGGCTGCACCAATTTACATTGCCATCAACATACGCTGTAATATTTTTAGGTAATTTTTAATTTTCATTTTTTAAATAACAGCTTTACCACATCTTTTTTTTATCTTCATCTGTTGATGGGCACTTAGGTTGTTTCCATATCTTGGCTATTGTAAATAATGCTGCAATGAACATGGGATACAGGTATCTTTTCAGATCAGTGTTTTTGTATTCTTTGGATAAATACCAAGAAGTGGGATAGGTAGATCTTGTGGTAATTCTATTCTTAATTTTTGGAGAAATCTCTATACTGTCTTCCACAGTGTCTACACCAAGTTACATTCCTACTAACAAACAGTGTACAAATCTTTCCTTTTCTCCACATCCTTGCCAACACTTTGTTGCCTTTTTTGATACTCACAGTTCTGACAGGTGTGAAGTGATATCTCATTGTGATTTTGATTTGCATTTCCATAATAATTAGTGATGTTGAACATCTTTTCATGTGTCTGTTGACCATCTGTATGTCTTCTTTGGAAAAATGTCTATCCAGCTTCTCTGCCCATTTTTTAACAGGTTATTTTTGCTGTTGTTGTTGAGTTATATGAGTCTTTTATAAATTAATCCCTTATCAGATATATCATTTGCAAATATCTTCTCCCATTCAGGTTTTTTCATTTTATTCATGGTTTCCCTTGCTGTGTAGAAGCTTCTTAGTTTGATGTAATCCCATTTATTTTTGCTTTTGTTTCCTTTGCCTGAGGAGACATATCTAGAAAGATAATGCTAAGACTGATGTCAAAGAGCATATTGCCTATGATTTCTTCTAGGAGTTTTGTGGTTTCAGGTCTTAACATTCAAGTCTTTAATCCATTTTGAGTTCTTTTTTTTTTTGGCGGTAGGTGGGCCTCTCACTGTTGTGGCCTCTCCCATTGTGGAGCACAGGCTAAGGACGCACAGGCTCAGCGGCCATGGCTCACTGGCCCAGCCGCTCCGCGGCATGTGGGATCTTCCCAGACCGGGGCACAAACCAGTGTCCCCAGCATCGGCAGGCGGACTCTCAACCACTGCGCCACCAGGGAAGCCCTTGAGTTCATTTTTATGTATGGTGTGATAGTGGTAGTTTCATTTTTTTGCATGTGGTTGTCCAGTTTTCCTAGCACTATTTATTGAAGAAACTAACCTTTCTTCATTGTATGTTCTTAAGAAAATTTAAGTTTTAAGCTTTTGAGCAGCAAAGAGGCTTGGAAACGTATTATAAAGTATCTAAATTGTTTACTTAAAGAGCTTTTAAAAGGTTGAATACAGTCCTAGCCTATCATTTAAAGAATGTTTATCTATGTTCCAGGAAAGACTTACGATAGTTAAACTGTTACTATGTTATTTTTTTTTTTAATTGGAGTATAATTGCTTTACAATGTTGTGTTAGTTTCTGCTGTACAATGAAGTGAGTCAGCTATATGTATACATACCTCCCTCTTGGACCTCCCTCCCACCCCACCCCCCATCCCACCCATCTAGGTCATCACAGAGCACAGAGCTGAGCTTCCTGTGCTTTATAGCAGGTTCCCACTAGCTAGCTATGTTACACATGGTAGTGTATATATGTCAATCCTAATCTCCAAGTTGGTCCCATCCTCCCCTTCCCTGACTGCGTCCACATGTTTGTTCTCTACATCTGCGTCTCCATTCCTGCCCTGGAAATAGGTTCATCTGTACCATTTTTCTAGATTCCATATATATGCGTTAATATACGATATTTGTTTTTCTCTTTCTGACTTACTTCACTCTGTATGACAGACTCTATGTCCATCCACATCTCTACAAATGACCCAATTTCGTTCCTTTTTTTGGCCGAGTAATATTCCATTGTATATATGTACCACCTCTTCTTTTTCCATTCATCTGTCATTGGACATTTAGGTTGTTTCCATATCCTGGCTATTGTAAATAGTGCTGCAATGAACACTGGGGCACATGTCCTTTTGAATTTCGGTTTTCTCAGGGTATATGCCCAGGAGTGGGATTGCTGGGTCATATGGTAGTTCTATTTGTAGTTTTTCAAGGAACCTCCATACTGTTCTCCACAGTGGCTGTATCAATTTACATTGCCACCAAGAGTGCAAGAGGGTTCCCTTTCTCCACACCCTCTCCAGCATTTATTGTTTATAGATAAATTTCATGATGGCCATTCTGACCAGTGTGAGGTGATACCTTGAGTTTTCCTTTTTTTTGTTTTTTTTTTTTTTTTTTTTTTTTGTGGTACACGGGCCTCTCACTGTTGTGGCCTCTCCCGTTGCGGAGCACAGGCTCCGGATGTGCAGGCTTAGCGGCCATGGCTCACTGGCCCAGCCGCTCCGCGGCATGTGGGATCTTCCTGGACTGGGGCACAAACCCGTGTCCCCTGTATCGGCAGGCGGACTCTCAACCACTGCGCCACCAGGGAAGCCCTTGTTGTAGTTTTGATTTCATTTCTCTAATTAGTGATGTTGAGCATCTTTTCATGTCCCTCTTGGCCCTCTGTATGTCTTCTTTAGAGAAATGTCTATTTAGGTCTTTTGCCCATTTTTTGATTGGTTTTTTTGTTTTTTTGATATTGAGCTGCATGAGCTGTTTGTATATTTTGGAGATTAATCCTTTGTCTGTTGCTTTCTTTGCAAATATTTTCTCCCATTCTGAGGATTGTCTTTTTGTCTTGTTTATGGTTTCCTTCTCTGTGCAAAAGCTTTTAAGTCCCATTTGTTTATTTTTGTTTTTATTTTCATTACTCTAGGAGGTGGGTCAAAAAAGATCTTGCACTG
>NW_020175080.1:880667-894281 GCF_003031525.2 Neophocaena asiaeorientalis asiaeorientalis
TTTTGTGGTACACGGGCCTCTCACTGTTGTGGCCTCTCCCGTTGCGGAGCACAGGCTCCGGATGTGCAGGCTTAGCGGCCATGGCTCACTGGCCCAGCCGCTCCGCGGCATGTGGGATCTTCCTGGACTGGGGCACAAACCCGTGTCCCCTGTATCGGCAGGCGGACTCTCAACCACTGCGCCACCAGGGAAGCCCTTGTTGTAGTTTTGATTTCATTTCTCTAATTAGTGATGTTGAGCATCTTTTCATGTCCCTCTTGGCCCTCTGTATGTCTTCTTTAGAGAAATGTCTATTTAGGTCTTTTGCCCATTTTTTGATTGGTTTTTTTGTTTTTTTGATATTGAGCTGCATGAGCTGTTTGTATATTTTGGAGATTAATCCTTTGTCTGTTGCTTTCTTTGCAAATATTTTCTCCCATTCTGAGGATTGTCTTTTTGTCTTGTTTATGGTTTCCTTCTCTGTGCAAAAGCTTTTAAGTCCCATTTGTTTATTTTTGTTTTTATTTTCATTACTCTAGGAGGTGGGTCAAAAAAGATCTTGCACTGGTTTATGTCAAAGAGTGTTTTTCCTATGTTTTCCTCTAAGAGTTTTATAGTGTCTGATCTTACACTTAGGTCTTTGATCCATTTTAAGTTTATTTTTGTGTATGATGTTAGGGAGTGTTCTAATTTCATTCTTTCACATGTAGCTGTCCAGTTTTCCCAGCACCAATTACCGAAGAGGCTGTCTTTTCTCCATTGTGTGTTCTTGCCTCCTTTGTCATAGATTTGGTGACCATAGGTATGTAGGTTTATCTCTGGACTTTCTATCCTGTACCATTGATCTGTATTTCTGTTTTTTGCCAGTACATACTGTCTTGATTACTGTAGCTTTGTGTAATAGTTTGAAGTTGGGGAGCCTGATTTCTCGAGTTCCGTTTTTCTTTCTCAAGATTGCTTTGGCTATTTGGGGTCTTTTGTGTCTCCATACAAATTGTAAAACTTCTTTTTCTAATTCTGTGAAGAATGCCATGGGTAATTTGATAGGGATTGCACTGAATCTGTAGATTGCTTTGGGTAGTATAGTCATTTTCAAAATATTGATTCCTCCAGTCCAAAAACATGGTATATTTTTCCATCTGTTTGTGTCATCTTTGACTTCTTTCATTGGTATTTTATAATTATCTTTTTTTTTAATTGGAGCATAGTTGCTTTACAATACTGTGTTAGTTTATAATGTACAGCAAAGAGAATCAGCTAAACATATACACATATCGCCTCCTTTTTGGTTTTCCTTCTCATTTAGGTCACCACAGAGCACTGAGTAGGGTTCCCTGTGCTATACAGTATATAGTTTTCTGAGTACGGGGTTTTTTGCCTCCTTAGGTAGGTTTATTTCTAGGTATTTTATTCTTTTTGTTGCAATGGTAAATGGGATTGTTTCCTTAATTTCTCTTTCTGATCTTTCATTGTTAGTGTATAGGAATGCAAGAGATTTCTGTGCATTAATTTTGTATCCTGCAACTTTAACAAACTCATTGATTAGCTCTAGTAGTTTTCTGGTGGCATCTTTAGGATTTTCTATGTATAGTATCATGTCATCTGCAAACAGTGAGTTTTACTTCTTTTCCAACTTGGATTCCTTTTATTCCTTTTTCTTCTCTGATTGCCATGGCTAGGACTTCCAAAACTATGTTGAGTAATAGTGGAGGGTGGACACCCTTGTCTTATTCCTGATCTTAGAGGAAATGCTTTCAGGTTTTCACCATTGAGAATGATGTTTGCTGTGGGTTTGTCATATATGGCTTTTATCATGTTGAGGTAGGTTTCCTCTATGCTGACTATCTGGAGAGTTTTTATCATAAATGGGTGTTGAATTTTGTTAAAAACTTTTTCTGCATCTATTGAGATGATCATATGGGTTTTATTCTTCAATTTGTTAATATGCTGTATCATATTAATTGATTTGTGTGTATTGAAGAATCCTTGCATCCCTGGGATAAATCCCACTTGATCATGATGTATGATCCTTTTAATGTGTTGTTGGATTCTGTTTGCTAGTATTTTGTTGATTATTTTTGCGTCTATGTTCATCAGTGTTATTGGTCTGTAATTTTCTTTTTCTGTGATATCTTTCTATGGTTTTGGTATCAGGCTGATGGTGGCCTCGTAAAATGAAAGTGGGAATGTTCCTCCCTCTGCAAATTTTTGGGAAGAGTTTCAGAAGGATAGGTGTTAGCTCTTCTCTAAATGTTTGATAGAATTCTCCTGTAAAGCCATCTGGTCCTGGACTTTTGTTTGTTGGAAGTTTTTTTTTTTTTTTTTCTTGCGGTACGCAGGCCTCTCACTGTTGTGGCCTCTTCCGTCGTGGAGCACAGGCTCCGGATGCGCAGGCTCAGCGGCCATGGCTCACGGGCCCAGCTGCTCCGCGGCATGTGGGATCTTCCCAGACTGGGGCACGAACCCGTGTCCCCTGCATCGGCAAGCGGACTCTCAACCACTGCGCCACCAGGGAAGCCCTGTTGGAAGATTTTTAATCACAGTTTCAATTTCATTACTTTGATTTGTCCGTTTATATTTTCTAATTCTTCCTGATTCAGTCTTGGAAAGTTGTACCTTTCTAAGAATTTGTCAATTTCTTCCAGGTTGTCCATTTTATTGCCATGTAGTTGCTTGTAGTAGTTTCTTATGATCCTTTCTATTTCTGCATTGTCAGTTGTAATTTCTCCTTTCTCCTTTCTAATTTTATTGATTTGCGTACTCTCCTGTTTTTTCTTGATGAGTCTGGCCTAAGGTTTACCAGTTTTGTTTATCTTCTCAAAGAACCAGCTTTTAGTTTTATTGATCTTTGCTATTTTTTTTCTCCATTTCTACTTCATTTATTTCTGCTCTGATCTTTATGATTTCTTTCCTTCTACTGACTTTGGGGTTTTTTGTTTTTGTTCTTTTTCTAGGTGCTTTAGGTGTAAGATTAGATTGTTTTGAGATTTTTCTTGTTTCTTGAGGTGAGATTGAATTGCTATAAACTTCCCTCTTAGAACTGCTTTTGCTGCATGCCACAGGTTTTGGGTTGTCGTGTTATCACTGTCATTTGTTTCTAGGTGTCTTTTTATTTCCTCTTTGATTTCTTCAGTGATCTCTTGGTTATTTAGCAGCACACTGTCTAGCCTCCATGTGTTTGTGGGGTTTTTTACAGTTTTTTTTCCTGTAATTGATTTCTAATCTCATAGCGTTGTGGTCAGAAAAGATACTTGATACGATTTCAATTTTCTTAAATTTTCTGAGGATTGATTTGTGACCCAAGATGTGATCTATCCTGGAGAATGTGCTGTGTGCACTTGAGGAGAAAGTGTATTCTGCCACTTTTGGGTGGACTGTCTTATAAATATCAATTAAATCTATCTGGTCTATTGTGTCATTTCAAGCTTGTGTTTCCTTACTAATTTTCTGTCTGGATGATCTATTGGTGTAAGTGGGATGTTAAGGTCCCTCACTATTATTGTGTTACTGTCGATTTCCCCTTTTGTAGCTGTTAGCACTTTCCTTATGTATTGAGGTGCTCCTATTTTGGGTGCATAAATATTTATAATTGTTATATCTTCTTTTGGATTGATCCCTTGATCATTAGGTAGTGTCCTTATCTCTTGTAACAGGCTTTATTTTAAAATCTATTTTATCTGATATGAGTATTGCTACTCCAGCTTTCTTGTGATTCCCGTTTGCATAGAATATCTTTTTCCATCCCCTGACTTTCAGTCTGTATGTGTCCCTAGGTCTGAAGTGGGTCTCTTGTACACAGCATATATATAGGTCTTATTTTTGTATGCATTCAGCCAGTCTGTGTCTTTTGGTTGGAGCATTTAAGTCATTTACATTTGAGGTAATTATCGATATGTATGTTCCTATTACCATTTTCGTAATTGTCTTGGGTTTGTTTTTGTGGGTCTTTTTCTTCTCTTGTATTTCCTGCCTAGAGAAATTCCTTTAGCATTTGTTGTAAAGCTGGTTTGGTGGTGCTGAATTCTCTTAGCTTTTGCCTATCTGTAAAGCTTTTGATTTCTCTATCAAATCTGAATGAGATCCTTGCTGGGAAGACTAATCTTGGTTGTAGGTTTTTCCCTTTCATCACTTTAAATATGTCCTGCCCCTCCCTCTTGGCTTGCAGAGTTTCTGCTGAAAAATCAGCTGATAACTTTATGGGGATTCCCTTATATGTTATTTTTTGCTTTTCCCTTGCTGCTTTTAATATTTTTTTCTTTGAATTTAATTTTTGTTAGTTTGATTAATATGTGTCTTGGTGTGTTTCTCCTAGGGTTTATCCTGTATGAGACTCCCTGTGCTTCCTGGACTTGGGTGGCTATTTCCTTTCCCAATTTAGGGAAGTTTTCAACTATAATCTCTTTGAATATTTTCTCAGATCCTTTCTATTTCTCTTCTTCTTCTGGGACCCCTGTTATTTGAATGTTGGTGAGTTTAGTGTTGTCCCAGAGGTCTCTGAGACTGCTTTCCATTCTTTTCATTCTTTTTTCTTTACTCTGCTCCTTGGCAGTTATTTCCACCATTCTATCTTCCAGCTCACTTATTTGTTCTTCTGACTGTTATAATCCTGTTGATTCCTTCTAGTGTGTTTTTCATTTCAGTTATTGTGTTGTTCATCTCTGTTTGTTCTTTAGTTCTTCTAGGTCTTTGTTAAACATTTCTTGTATTTTCTCAGTCTGTGCCTCCATTCTATTTCCGAGATTTTGGATCATCTTTTCTATCATTACTCTGAATTCTTTTTCAGGTAGTTTGCCTATTTCCTCTTCATTTATTTGGTCTTGTAGGTTTTTAACCTTGCTCCTTCATCTGTAGTATATTTTTTTGTCATCTCATTTTTTTTGATGGGTGAGACTGTGTTCCTGTCTTACTGGTTGTTTGGAATGAGGCTTCCAGCACTGGAGTTTGCAGGCAGTGGGTAAAGCTGGGTCTTGGTGCAAGATGAGAAACTCTGGGAGACCTGACTCTAAGGAATATTCCCTGGGGTCTGAGGTTGTCTGTTAGTCCAGAGGTTCAGACTCAGTGCTCCCACCACAGGAGCTCAGGCCTGACCCCTGGCCCATGAACCAAGATCCCGCAAGCCACGCAGCAAAAAGCCCAAAAACCAAACCCCCCCAACACCCCAAAAAAAAAAAAAAAAAAAAAAAAAAAAACCCCAACATGGAGCATAACAATAACAAAGAATAAGAAATAAAATAAAATTAGAAAACTAACAGATATATTAGAAACAATAAAAGTTTAAATGAAACAACAACTGGAAGAGAAAACAGAACCACAATAGCCAAAAAAAAATGCCAGAAAAGGCCTTGGCTTAGGCAGGGCGTGGGGCTTAGGCAAGGGTGGGGGGTTTAGGCAGGGGGCTGGGGCCTATGCTTAGGACCCACGGGGCCAGAAAAGGCCCAAGTGGGGGGCGGGGCTTAGGCTCAGCACAGCTGGATGGGGCCCTGGAGTGCTGCCAGCCTCAGAGTGCAGAGTATCGGGGCCAGGACCTCAGCAGGCTCGCCAGGGCCCAAGTGGGTGCGGGAAATGATAGCTACGTTCCCCCCCAATCCTCATACCCCCAAGGGTCCATCCCCATTCACCTCTACTCTTCCTCCCCCATCCTCCAATGCCCCCACACAGCCAGAGGGGGCCCTGGAGGGTGGAGGACAAGGCCCGTGAACCCAGCAGGCTCCCTGGGGCCCAAGTGGGCAGGGGAAATGCTAGCTGTGCTCCCCTCCGATCCTCTGAATCCCCGAGGGTCTCTCCGCATCCCTGTTGATCCCCTCACAGCGAGTGGGCCTCTCGAGGCATGGGAACCCTTCCCCTACCGCCACCCCTCAGGGGTGCCAGTCCCATTCCACCTCTACTTCTCCTCCCCCCTCGCTCCCCCGCCCATGTTCTGCCTTATCTTTTGGGGGTTCCTGCCATACCCTTGGGTGTCAAGGTCCCCCACCAGCATCTGGTAGGTGCCGTAGTTGTGAGGAGACGCAGACTCTGCGTCCTCCTACTCCACCATCTTGACTCTGCCTCCCCATGTTATGTTCTGATATAAATTTTAGACCTAAAAATAAGTCTTCACCAGAGCAAATGAAATGCCACTTATGGTGAAATATTATACTTTATTGTTTTTCTGAATTATCAATAAGGTTACAGACACCTAGAAAGGAGTAAGCACACCTCTCATAAAGATCTCAATTTCCTTATGAAAGAAAATGACATAATGAAAACTTAAGGGAGGAGAAAATAATAATATAACCACTCAATTCCATATATATCTTTACTACTTACAAGGACCTTTCATATATTTTTGATCCTCACAATCACCTGGTGAGGTAGGCAGGTTTCAGTTTTTCATTCTAATGAGGTATTTTCTCCATAAACACTGAGAATGCCAAGAAAAGTTTGCTCTTGAACCCTAGTTTCCATGTATTTTAAGAATAAATAAGTTCTTTAAAAAGTAGGTTTTCTGACTAACTTTAGTTTCAGAAATTACATTAAACATTTCTTATTTTCATAGTCCATCCTTTACAAAGAAGACAAGAAATTTCTGAAGTCCACCTTTGGATTCTTTTCAGATTCACTCTGACTAAGCAACATTTTTAGTTGAGAGAAGTGTTTCTTTGTTTTGCTAACATTCTTTGAGGAGCAAATGGGTGTTGACTGTCCAGATTTAGCTGTTCTGAAAAGAAACATAAAGCCACACTTAGGTATACTGACAAACAACAGTTCTTCCTTCTTAGCCTAGATACCTGCTACTAGAATCGTTTTCTACTGTTCCATAATTATGGCCATATATGAGCAGTGGCTGTACCCAGCAAAGTCATTCCAATTTTATTTAAAAATCTCCTCACTAAACAGGCTACGGGCAACATTTAGGAGGTATAATGGGTGGTTCTGGAAGCTTCTTTCACCACCTGAAAGAGAAAGCTAAAGGCAAAGTGTCATCAGGTCTGAGTTCCTTGTAAGTCTGACACCAAGATTCATGACAGTTCTAAGCAAGGACTTTAAAAACATATTTTTTCTTCACAGCTCAAGACCACTTCTTTCTCAAAAATGAAGAATATCAACCTACACATATAGGTACCATTCCATTGTATTTTCGCCCCTACAATATAAGCTCCATGGGGCAGACACTTTGTATGACTAACTGTATATTCCAGTGCTTTTTAACAGTGCCAAGCACAGAGGACGCCCTCTAAAAATATCCACTGAATAGATGATTCCCCATCTGGTATGTGTGTATTTATGCCTTGTTCTATTTCCTTCCTTCTAATTGTGTTCATCCCCCCAAACAATATTTGGGATTTGTCAGTCTCATTCCTCTTCTGACTCCCCATCCATGATAAATGTGAAATAGCTTTCTCTTTCCTGCATATATCTAAGAAGGAGTCTGGTCTAAATGCAATTGAATTATTTTAACTATGCCAAATGTTCTTTTATCTGCACATGTCCAATAAAGTAGAAACTTCCATGATGAATTCCTATTGTATCAAACATCAAAATAACTAGGAATATAGAGAAAACTGGACTTGAAATTTTAAATGTCAAACCCAATATAAAAAACCTCAATTCAGTAAAAACAAATAATCCAGTCCTTGCTGAATTTTGTTATTGATTTTCAAGAAACTACCAGACTCTTTTGTAACAAAATGTTTGTTTAAAAATTCCTTTCACAGTTTCTATGGATCTAAATTTATTGATTAGCATAGTGAAGAGTGTATTGAGGATTATTAAAAATAAAACATGTGCCCAGTCACACAGTTAACTTAGTATCATTTCACAAATCCCTATTCAGTTAGATTTCCACAGGAATTTCTGATACAGGAAACAGCAAGAACAAAGGTTTAGAGCAGGAAAGTAAACTGAGTGGTTCAGTTTTGCTGACACATAAGATGAATTAAGGCAAGTAAGAGAGGCAGACAGATTGGTGCCAGGTAGTGGGGGCTGGAAATCCATAATGGAGTATTTGTTCCATATGCTACAGAGTGAGGTGCTAAAGCTTCTAATCAGAACTGTGCTTTTGGACTTCCTGGTGGCACGGTGGTTAAGAATCCGCCTGTCGGGGCTTCCCTGGTGGCGCAATGGTTGAGAGTCCGCCTGCCGAGGCAGGGGACACGGGTTTGTGCCCCAGTCCGGGAAGATCCCACATGCCGTGGAGCAACTAAGCCCATGCGCCACAACTACGGAGCCTGCGCTCTACAGCCCACGTGCCACAACTATTGAGCCCACATGCCACAACTACTGAGCCTGCACTCTACAGCCCATGAGCCACAACTACTGAGCCCATGTGCCACAACTACTGAAGGCCTCATGCCCAGCACCCGCGCTCCGCAACAAGAGAAGCAACCCCGTGAGCCTAGAGCTCATGCTCCGCAACAAGAGAAGCCACTGCAAGGATAAGCCCATGCACCACAACGAAGAGCAGCCCCTGCTTGCCACAACTAGAGAAAGCCTGCATGCAGCAATGAAGACCCAACGCAGTGAAAGATAAGTGAACAAATAAATACATTTATAAAAAATAAAAATAAAAAATATCAGATTAGAAGCACTTGAAACTAGGAGCAGGAAGACTCAGGGAAGTATTGTAGTAGTCCTGGCAAAGAGTGAATAATGACCTGAACAGACAGCAGCAGCAGGGAGAAAAAGGAAAGAATAGCTGCAGACACCTTGGAAGCAGGATGGATAGAAACTGGCGACTCACTGGACCAAGACTGAGCAAGTAGGATTGTCCACTATACTCACCATTTCAGGTCAGAATGTCTAGAAGGGCATGTTCATTTACAGAATAAAGAACTTAGGAGGATGGGCAGGTTTGAGTAGTTACCTGTGGGGACATGTAGGGGTGGGAAGTGGATATATTTAATAGGCAGCTGGGGACAGGTCCAGGGAGAGACTGGAAGCAGAGGAACACACCTGGAAGTCAGTGCAGTGATGACTTCCTCAACTGCATGGCAATTTCAGGGAGTGTATTAACAGAGAAATTAGAACTCATGGGTTAACACTGGTAATTTAAATAACTTAATGGATTAAGATACCTGAAAATCAATGCTGGGCTCTTGGCTTTGGAACCAGACATATCATGATTTAGTTTTGCAGAACTTAGAGTCTTTCTCTCTGGGGTCTTTAGGCTGAGTTTACTCGCAGGAGTGGTAGGATTGCTCTTCAATGTTGATAGGAAGCTTCTACTTTTACCATGATGTTTAACTGTTCTGTTGCATGTTTTACAAGTAATCAACTGCCATAAAAAGAAGAAATAGTGGGTCTGATTTCTCTTGTAATTTAATCCAATAAACTGCATGCTCATTAAATTCATATACATAAGGGACTAAACCAGGTACTACAGGGTGAGTAACAAAGGCTGCCCTCAGCAAGCTTGTAAACTAGCAGCAGGAACCAGACAAGACACAAATTTAAAAGAAAATCTTCAATAAAAAGTCAATGGCTAAACATTTGTATATAATTTAAAACACCTTTTTAAAGATGATAAAGTCTTTACTTTCTCAATGTAAAACCGTGTTTGGCGGGGAATGGAGGAGACTGGGAATGATACCCTTTAACATCTGGAAAGTTGTTCTTTATAACAATAGTAGACATTTAGCAGTTTTTTGCAGACAAACTCCAAGCCTTTTCCCAATACAACAATGGCAAAATATCACTGAAAATTTAATTGACTCTTTCAAACCTTTATTCTGTAAATACAGGTCTAAAGCAATTTATAAAACCAATCAAATGAATCCTCACATTCTCATACTTCTTCACTTCATTAGCGATAGAGGTTGACTTTCTTTTCAGGATTCATTTTTCAACACATGGTTCATTTTATAGCTAAATGCCTTTCTTCTACATATCTGACTCACAAGGCACAGGATTCAGCCCAGGCCTCAACAAAATTAACAGAAACTAGTTTAGCTGAGAAGTACTCTGATGTTCATGAGCAGGTAAAAATGCATTTACAGAGGTCTATTTAGGTTACTTTATGCTTTCTATAAACAATCAATTTTATGACAAAGCAAAATTCATCTACCTGTCCAATTATGGTAAACTCCTAAATATGGCAGTTCCAATCTAAGTTATTACCAACTGTAGTCTTGGGCCAGACATAATCTGTCATAATGTCCAGAATGCCCAGCACAGTGCCTGGTAGTAAGCAAGCACTCGAATAGTTGATAAATGTTAACACAAAACATGCAGATAAAGTGTATCTGATACTGGTCTCTATACAGTAAACCGAGTAATTTGCTTTTGGTTGTTTTATTGCACTTAACATCCCCAATACACAGCGTTGTCTGGCATAAGATAGATCCTCAATAAATGTTTGATGAATGAACATAAGATGCACTTACCTTTGTTGGGCATAAACTTAAATACATACTCTGACATGGAGCGGAGGTGACTGAAGAAGTAACACTGGTACCTAATACATAAGGCAAGAGCCTTATGTATATCTAATACATACTGCTGTTCAAAGAAAGGAACCATTAGCTGAAAAAATAATTTAGTGGTAACTGCAGTTCAGGTGAAGTCACACTGGTGAGCTCAAGAAATTCTCAACTTTGTGAAAATAACTGTGCTCAGCAATAAGATCTGGGCAATTGAGAGTTCACGATGTTTGGTTTTAGGTAATGGTGAAAAACAAAAATAAGCTGTACTCTTGATGAAACAGTAATCACTAGAAAGAAATCCTATGTATATATTTTGACAATCTAAATATACTACTACAAACCTCTGAGTTATATTCAGGCTAATTCTTAACCTCATCTTAAGTGAAAGAAAAGAAAATTCTGGTTTACTTATACATACTGGAATTGAAATCTTACCAATACACTTGTGGAGTCTTTGTACTTTTTCAAAATTTTTGCTTCTTTAAAACTGAGTGTATAATTTCTTGCTTCTCGATTAAGAAGTTTCTGTATTTTGGGTGTCAATTTGGGTTTGGGTTTGAGACGTACTCGAGACTTATCCTGAACCAGCAACTGGAAACAGTATGGACATGTTCCTTCAAAAGTGCTTTTATCATCTAAAATTATACAAATGAAACTCATGAGTCAGCAAACAGAATATTTTGTTACTGTAAACTATCAGTATTATAAATGCAAAAGAGTACATTATTTAATACAAGCAAATATACATTTTCCTTAAGCACACACTCAAAATATGAGAATTTACAAAAACATAAATCAGCAATAATTTATTTTATAAAACACTATAATTCTATCCATTCACTCCTTTTAGCAACAGATAGGTAAGTCCCCACCCTTTGCTACATTGTTCATTACTTGCTACCAAGTAAAAAAGGCTGTATTTCTCATCAATTTTACAAACACATTTATCACAAAATAACAAATTATATTGTGACTTTTCTTTTTAAAACAATTAGCACAATTTTGTGGTTGTGAGCTGGGCTTTGTCTGCAGTACAAGGTAACAGGACAACAGACTTGCCCCAGGACCTTTATGCAATCAAGAAAGCATTCACTGATCATCTACCATGCTAGGCTGTGGAGACATAAATATGGAAGTAAAGGAGTTGCTACCTTTATAGAACTCACGCTCTTGGGGAGCCCTAAACAAATAAAGATAAGATTGGTAAAAACTGCAACAGAATATGATTTAAATGCCCTGAAAATTATTAAACTCTGCATAGACTAGCCAGAAACACTTCCAACAGGCTTGAAAAAAGTCATCACAGGTGACTGTAAACTCTTATCTGTATTTGGAAATGGCATCTATCATTGGTAACGGGCTTTCAGGTACAAGTACAGTGAAAAAGCAAGCATGGTTATTTAGGGAAAGGTGAGGTGTGAAGGTGATGCTGCTAAAAAGGAAGGTGGGCACACTATCTGTTATTCAATAAATATTTATTGGTGAGCCCTGTGTTAAGTGCTAGGGATAGACAGCACTACAAAAAGCCAAAGACCATGTTCGTAACTTAGCTCTGCCAAATGTAAAATTCATTCATATTTACTGAGTGACAGTTAAGTGCCAAGCACTGTTCTGGGTGTGGGAAATACCACAGAGAACAAAGGACAATTCATGCAGAGAGACAATGAATACAACAATGCCAAATGTTAAGTGCTGGGGAGAAAAAAGAAATACAGGAAAAGGGGAATGGGGCGTAGCGATGGAGCTGCTATAATCTTAAATAGGGCAGCCAGTGAAGGCTTTGTGGGGTGACATTTGCAAGAGACCAGAAGGAAGTGAAGGAAGAATCCAAGGAGATATGTGAGGTAAGATTTCCAGGTAGAAGGGCAGGTGCAAAGGCCGTGAAACAGCACAGGGGCCTGGCAGTGGTTGGAGTTCAGTGAACAAAAGGGAGAGCAGGTCGGAGAGGTAATGCAGACCTATGACATAGGGCCATGAAGTCCCTTTAAAAGATTTTCACTTTTACTCTGAGATGGGCAGTTATTTCAGAGTTGGTAGCAGAGAAGTGACATGATCTAGCTTAGGTTTCTATTAGGCTCACGTTGGCTGCTGGATTGAGAATGGACTGTAGAAATGCATGGGAGCTATTGCCAATAATCCAGGAGAGAAACTGATGGCTTGGACCACGGTGGTAAGTTGGATGTGGAGAGAAGTGGCTAGATATTGGATATATTTTAAAGCCATTGGGATTTCTGGCGTACTGGCTTGGGGAGGAAGGCGGCTGTTAGTGAGTCAAGAGTGGCTCCTAGGTTTGGGGGCTAATTCTTAAGGATGGGGTTACCATTTACTGAAATGGGAATAACTGGAGGAGGCGGGTTGTCGTGTTGGGGGATAAAGCTTGAATTTTCGCCTAGCATAATATTCAAAAAAAGTTGTCAACGTATCTGGATGAGCCTAGGATTCGCGGGAGTGGTCTGGACTGGGGATATAAGTTTGTAAGTCCTCAGTATGCAGAATTTAAAGGCCATGAGAGTGGATGAAAAACTGTCACCAAGGAATTGAGTGTAGCTAGAAAAAACGTCCAAGGGATGAGTCTTGGGACACTCCAACATTTGTAAGTTGGGGAAATTAGAAGAAACCAGCAAAACAGAAGTACTGGATAAAGAGGTAGGAGGTGAACTTTGTGATGGTCCGGAAGCCAAGTGAGAAAACTATTTCGAATAGCCAGATCAATGCGTCAAATGCCGCTAATAGGTCAGGCAAGATAAGGCACGTTAAGGAATTTGGATTTTTTACGAAACTGAGAAGCCTCTCGAGGGGGTTTATTATGGCAGTGGGTCGATCCGATTCTTTTGGATCATCCTGAGTGTTGTGGGGAATGAAGGCGAGCGGGGCGACGACAGCCTGACCCACAACCAACGGGCGTCCTCCCTACCGTGTGACGAACCGTAGGCCCAGCTGCAAAAGAGAAAGAGACTCATAAGGGACAAGGAAACACCCTCTAGCGGCTAGCCTCCCGCTCCCCCTCCCTCCCTTACAGGAGATAGCGGGCCTGGCCCGGGCAGCTATCCTGTAGTTTCCGCGCCGCAGCCTCAAGGTAGTGCTTCTGCCTCATAGCCACCGCCACCTCTCCACCGCTGAAGCCCAGTCACAAAAAGAAACTCCGGAAACCGGATTCCCAACGTGGCGGACTTTGACGTCGGGATAAGAGCTCCCTCCGGAAACAGGTGCCCTAGGCTGAAGGGTTCCGGTGCCC
>NW_020175080.1:894573-896179 GCF_003031525.2 Neophocaena asiaeorientalis asiaeorientalis
CGCGCAGGCGACCCTCCCCCCGCCGTTGGCCCCGCCCCCCGGGTCCCACCCCGTCCCCGCGGGCGAGGTGGCGATCACCTCTGACGTTTGTGTGGGCGGAGCAGCTTGACTGGGCAGGGGTGGCAGCGTCAGGAGCCGAGGGTGCCGCCCGCCTCTCCGTCTTTGTCTGGTAGCCTCCTTTACCATACCCCTGTCGTCATTTCATCAGCCCCCGTCGCCCTCTAAATTTGCGGGCTGGGGTACTGACTTGGGCCGCGGCGGGCGGAAGCGCGGTCCGCAGGGGGCAGCTGGGAGAAGCGAGGCCTCGAGCTTCCTTCCTAACTTCCGTCAACTGAAATTCACATGACATAACGTTAACCAATTTTAGGTGAACAGCTCAGCGATGTTTAGTACAATGGCAGTGTTGTGCAAACACCACTGTTACTAGTTTGGAAACATTTCTATCAGCCTACCGGTACCCCATTAGCAGTTACTCCCCATTCTTCCCTCCCTCCCAGCCCCTGGCAACCACTAGTCTGCTTTTTGTCTCTATGGATTTACCTATTCTGGACATATCATATAAATGGAATCATACATGGAATCTCTTGTGTGAGGCTTCTTCCATTTAGTATAATGTTTTTGAGGTTCATCCACTTTGCAGCCTATATCAGAACTTCATATCTTTTTATGGCCGAGTAATATTATGTTGTATGTATGTACCATGTATTGTTTATCCATTCATTCATTGATAGACATGTGAGTTGTTTCTGCCTTTTGGCTATTGTGAATAATGCTGCTATGAACTTGAACATGTATTTGCTGCTGTATCTGTTTTCTATTCTTTTGGATTTATACCTAGCAGTGAAATTGCTGGGTTTTACTATAATTCCATTTTTAACAAGGATTCCAGTTTCTCCACATCCTCACCAACACTCATTTTCTGGTTTTTTAATTCTAACCATCCTAGTAGTGTGAAGTAGCACCTCTTTGTGGTTTTGATTTGCATTTGTCTAATGGCTAATGATGTTAAGCATCTTTTCATGTGTTGTTGGCAATTTGTATATCTTTGAAGAAATGTCTGTTCCACTTCTTTGCCCATGTTTAAATTGGATTATTTGCCTTTTGTTGTTGAGTTGTTAGAGTTTTTAAAAAATATATTCTGAAAAAAAAAAGGAAAAAAAATATTCTGGATACTAAACCCTTATTTATCCTTCATTTATAAGTTCAGGAAGGAGTCAAATGATGCAAAAGTTTGTAAAGAGAAACTATATATTTACCCCTATATAGACATATTTTAATTTTTCAGAAGAAAAGTTATTACGTCTGCTCTTCCCACCTTTCCATCCTGCTTCTGTGAGGTGATCAACATTAGCAGTTGGGTCTCTTCTCCTTCTATGACCTTCAACATGTAAGCACTTGTATGAATGTATAAATATCCCCAATCGCCATCACCACACAAACAACAACAAGAAGACATACACAAAAACCAAAAATAGAATGTTAGTCCTTTACGATATAACTTGCCTTTTTCCTTAACAACAGGCCACAAACATCTCTCCAGTATACACAGTTCTCACATGTACTTTTTTTTTTTTTTTTTTTTTTTTTCGGTATCGGGGCCTCCCCC
>NW_020175080.1:896380-976339 GCF_003031525.2 Neophocaena asiaeorientalis asiaeorientalis
TTTTTTTTTTTTTTTTTTTTCACATGTACTTTTTAATAGCTGACAATATTACAAAATGTAATGAACCATAATTTATTTTCCTATTGATGAACATTCAATTTTTTTTCAGTTCTTTGCTAGTTCAACTAGTATACCAGCAAATATCTTGTATATGCTAATGCTTTTTATTTCTTTTGTCTGAATTCCTAAAAGAGAAATCACTGAGTGGAATGATATCCATATTTTAATTTGCTAGATCATTCAAAAAAGGTTGTAGCAATTCACATTCCCAGCATCAATATGTGAGAGAACTGGGTCAAACTGGATGAGTGAAAAGGCGAAGGTCATTAGTTCACTTAAATACCAGTGAGATAAAGCCTCTATTCATTTATTTCTTGATGATTTGCATTTTCTTTTGTGAAAAGAAATCGTCACTGGGTTGTTTATCAGTTTCTAGGAATCTTTGTATTTTGGTGAAATTCATCCTCTGCTTGTCATTTATGACGCAATGTTTCCTCACTTAACTCTTATCCTTGGCAAGGTTTATAGCATTTTTGCCACACAAGATTTTGTATGTGGTCAAAATCTGCACGATTGGGTCTGGGTTTTCTGTATAGTGTTAAAGGGCCTCGTTTATGCTGAAGCTAGACAACTGACTATTCATCCAAATGTTTTTCTCATACTTTTCTAGTTTGGTTTCTTCCATATACATCTCTTTTTTTTAAATAAATTTATTTATTTTATTTATTTATTTTTGGCTGCGCTGGGTCTTCGTTACTGCGTGTGGGCTTTCTCTAGTTGCGGCGAGCAGGGGCTACTCTTCGTTGCAGTGCACGGTCTTCTCAGCGTGGTGGCTTCTCTTGTTGCCGAGCACGGGTTCTAGGTGCACGGACCTCAGTAGTTGTGGCACGTGGGCTCAGTAGTTGTGGCTCATGGCCTCTAGAGCGCAGGCTCAGTAGTCGTGGGGCTTAGTTGCTCCATGACATGTGGTATCCTCCTGGACCAGGGCTTGAACCCATGTACCCTGCATTGGCAGATGGATTCTCAACCACTGCGCCACCAGGGAAGTCTCTCTTCCATGTACATCTTTAAACCGTATGAACTGTATTTTCACTTAAGTATGAGGTAGAACATATAACTGGAATTTTTTCCAGATGGACAGCAAGTTATGCAAAGATCCCTTACTAGCTAAACTAGTCTTTTTCTACTGGAATTGAAGTTTAAAAAAATATGCACTGAACACTGCATATGTGCCAGGCACTTTTTAAAGTGTCTTGTATTAATTCACGTCATCCTCACAACCCCGTGGCATAGGTGAAATGTCAGCTTATCTATATAAGTTTTTTTAAAATAAAGTTGCATCTGCTTCTAGATTTTTTTTGTTTCACTAGCCAGTAAAGCAGAAGAGGAGAAACGCACTGTATACACATGTGTACATACTCCCCTGGCCCCCAGCACTTTCCTTCAGCTGTTTCCTTCTATCTGCTCTGAACACCGCACTCCTATAACCAGATGCCTCGTCAGCACCACTACTTGCATCACAACTTATTTTCTCAGACACCGTGGGGCCTAGATAGCACCCTTGGCTTCCCCCACCAAAGAGCCATTGCTGCTGCTGCTTCCCACCCCTTGTAGCCACTCCACCCACAAGCTCTGCGGGCTCCCAGTCAGAGGCAGATCACGACTCTGCCCACTTCTCCTCACACCTTGGCCATCCTCTCTTCTTTTGCCTGCATCCCTACCTTGGCTCCTACATTCTTTTCCTGCTTCCTTTCTCCCAGTCCATTCTTCACAGGGCAGACAAAGTGACATTCTTAAAATGTAAATCGTTTGGGGGGACATGGAGTATCCTCTGCAAGCTCCTCGTTGCACTTGGAACACAAGCTCCTTGCCCTGCTCTCCAGGGCCCCATGTGGCTGGCTGGTCACTGCCCCACCGCAGACCTCACCTTGTCTCACCTACCTATACTCATACTGCTCCTGTCTTGCCAGCCTTCTCTCTGTCACTCAACATATCCTGCTCAGACCCACCCCAGGGCCTTGGCTTTGAATGAGGATCCTTTCCGTGGCTACTTTTCCTCCTCATTCATCTTGGCTCAAATATCACTCTCTCAGAGAGGTGTTCCTTGACCACCCAATAAAGAACTGCTCCTGGCCCACCCACCAAGTCACTCTCTGCCATAACTAGTTTTTATTGTTGTCATAGTAACCTCACTATCTGAAATTGCCTTATTTGTTCATGGTTGACCTGTTCTCCTCCTGAATGCCTTGGCAGCAGGACTTGGTCTGTCCTTTTTGTTGCTCTTTACGTGGACCCCAGCCCAGGGCCTGGCAACAGAGCAGGGGCTCAATAAGGAGCTGCAAAATCATACTGGAAAGAAAGGAAGTTGAAGGGGTTGAAAAGAAAACTAGATTGGCCATGAGTTGACAGTTGTTGGCAGTGAGTTTGTTATGTTTATTTATTATTTTAAACTTTTTATTATGAAAACTCTCAAACATATACAAAATAATCACCATAATATAATGAACCTTCATATATACATCACACAGCAACTCTCAGCATCCTGGCATTCTTGTTTCATCTCTAACTCTCCCTACTCCCCTTCAGTTATAATAACAATTGTAAACATTTTTAAGGAAAAATGTACTTATGTTGAAATATACAAATCTTAAATGTACAATTTAAAAAGTGAGTATACTCCTATCAAGATATAGAACATTTCCAACCCCCTGGAAGAGGAACTACACTCTATCAAGATTTTCCTCATCCCATAAGTCCCTGTAGTGATCTTTCCCAGTCACCTGCCCCTCAAAGAGGCACCACTTTTCTTCTCCTTCTCTTCCTCCTCTTCCTCCTCTTCCCCCTCCTTCTTCTCCTTCTCCTTCTCCTTCTCCTTCTTCTTCTTCTTCTTCTTCTTCCTCTTCTTCTTCTTCTTCTCCTTCTTCTTTTTCTTCTATCATATATTAGTTTCACCTGTCCAGAATTTCATACAAGTGGAATCATATGATATACACTTTTCACATAAATTAGTTATGACTTTCTAGAACTTCACATTAATGGATTGAAATAGTATGTACTTCTTTTACTGTTTTTATTGCTGGGTGGCATTCCATTTTATGGTTATACTACATTTTGTTTATTCATTCACCTGTTGAACATTTGGACTGTTTCCAGTTTTTGTCTATTTTAAATAGAGCTGTGATTAACATTGTTACACAAGTCTTTTTGTAACCTATATTTTCACTTTTCTTGGGTAAATAATGGTAGAATTTCTTGGTCAAATGAGCATGTTTAACTTTATAAGAAATGGGCAAATATTTTTCCAAGGTATTTGGATCGCTTTGGATTCTCATCAAGAATGTATGAGAGTTCCAGTTGCTCCACATTTTTGCTAATATTTGGTGTTGTCAGTCTTTTAACTTTTGAACTATTGTAATGGTATGGAATGATATCTCTTTGTGGTTTCAATATTCACTTGACTGGTGAATAATGATATTGAGCACTTTTTCGTGTGCTTATTGGCCATTTGTGTGACTTCCATTGTGAAGTGTCTATTCAAGTCTTCTGCCCATTTAAAAAATTGTGTTTGTTTTTATTATCAAATTGTAGGAGTTTATTTTATTTTATTTCATTTCATTTCATTTTGCCGCACCACGCGGCTTATGGAATCTTAGTTCCCTGACCAGGGATTAAACCTGGGCCCTTGGCAGTGAGTGTGTGGAGTCCTAACCACTGGACCACCAGGGAATTTCCCATTATATATTCTTTTTTTAAAAAAAATAAATTTATTTAATTATTTTTGGCTGTGTTGGGTCTTCGTTCTGTGTGAGGGCTTTCTCTAGTTGCGGCGAGTGGGGGCCACTCTTAATCGTGGTGCGTGGGCCTCTCACTATCGTGGCCTCTCTTGTTGCAGAGCACAGGCTCCAGACGTGCAGGCTCAGTAGTTATGGCTCACGGGCCCAGTTGCTCCGCGGCATGTAGGATCTTCCCAGACCAGGGATCGAACCCATGTCCCCTGCGTTGGCAGGCAGATTCTCAACCACTGCGCCACCAGGGAAGTCCCCCCGTTATATATTTTTAATAAAAGTCTTGACTACCCATTTTCTTAATGGTGTCTTTTGATGAGCAGAAGTTTTAATTTTGCTGAAATCTAATTTGTTAATTTTTGTTATTTTTCTTGTATGGTTATTGCTCATCTAGCCTCAGATTGTAAGATAGTCTCCTATATTGTCTTCTAAAAGCTTGGTAATTTTGTTTTTATGTTTAAGTCAATGAGATATCTCAAATTAATTTTTGTGTGGTGTGAGGGTAGGGTGTTAGTAGTTCCAGCAACATTTGTTGTAAAGACTAGCTTTTCGCCATTGAATTATCTAACACCTTTGTCAAAACCAGTTGATCACTTAACTGTGGGTCTATTTCTGGACTTTCTAGTCTGTTGTATGGATCTATTTGTCTACCCTTATGTAGATACCATACTGTCTTAATTACTATAATTTTGTAATAAACCTTGAAGTCAGGTAGTGTAAGTGCTCCAGCTTTGTTCTACTTTCCCAGGATTGCTTTGGCTATTCCAGATCCTTTGCCTTTACATATGCATTTTAGAATTTGCCTGCCAATTTCTAAAAGGAGCCTATTGACATTGAATTGTAGGGAGACCACTGTGGGGAGAATTGACAGCTAAAAAATGTTGAATTTAAATCCATAAATGTAGTATATATCTCCATTTATTTAGGTCTTCATTAATGTATCTTTGCAATGTTCTGTTGTTTTCAGAGTATAGGGCTTACATGTCTTTTATGAAATTTATTCCAAATACTTTATGCTTTTGATGGTATTGTAAATGAGATTATTTATTTATTTATTTATTTACTCATGTATTTGGCTGCATAGGGTCTTAGTTGCAGCATGCTGGATCTTCATTGCAGCATGCTGGATCTTCATTGCAGCACATGGGATCTTCATTGCGACATGTGGGATCTTTAGTTGCAGCATGTGGAATCTAGTTCCCTGATCAGGGATCGAACTTGGGCCCCCTGCATTGGGAGCACAGAATCTTAGCCACTGGACCACCAGGGAAGTCCCCAAGATTATTTTTTAATTCCACTTTCCCAATGTAGACATACTATTGATTTTAATATATGGACTTAGTTAATCTCACACATTAGTTTACGAGTAACCTAGTTAAACTCATGTATTAGATCTAGAAGGTTTGTTCCTGTAGTTGATTCCTTAGGATTTTCTATATAAATGATCATGCCACATGCAAATAGGGGTATATATAGTTCTTCTTTTTCAGTCTATGTGCCTTCTGTTTCTTTTTCTTCCCTTATTGAACTGGCAAAGACCTCCAATACAATAGAATTGGCAAGAGCAGAAAACCTTACTTTCTTTCTACTATTAGGGAAAATGTGTTTAGTGTTTCACCATTAAGAATTAATTAGTTGTAAGTTTTTCACAGATATCTGCAATTGAATTAAACAAACTCTCTTTTGTTCCCAGTTTACTGAGAGTTAAAAACATTTTTTTTCACAATGAATAGGTATTGAATTTTGTCAGATGCTTTCTTTGCATCAGTTGAGATAGTCATATGTTTTTCTTTATTACCTAAATATGGTGGGTTACATTGGTTGGTCTCTGAATGCTAAACAAACTTTGTATTCCTAGGAGTAAACCCTACTTTTTCATGATGGATTTATGTATTGTTATGTTTGATTTACTGATATTTTGTGAATAATTTTTGTATTCATATCTTATAAGGTCTTTGGTATCAGGGTTATGCTGATCTCATAAAACAAGTTAGAAAGTGTGCCTTTATCCTTTGTGTTCTGAAAGAGTTTAAGATTGATATTATTTCTTCCTTAAATGTTTGATAGAATTTACTAGTGAAACCATCTTAGGCTTAGGGTTTCTTGAGAGTTTTTGGTAATAAATTAAATTTCATTGATAAATATAAAGTTACTCAGATATTCTACTTTTTGTATTAGTTTTGGTAAGTTGCATTTTAAAGCAATTTTTAAAGGGTCTTCTTTAAGTAAAAAATAAAAGGCCATAAGTAGAAATAAGAAAATATATGAATTATATTCCAATAAAGATGTTAAAAAAAAAGAAAATGAAAGAAAAAATCTCACTGGTAAAGGCAAGTATACAGGAAAGGGAATGGACCAACCACTTAAAAAGCTAGTTTGAAGGTTAAATGACAAAAGTACTAAAATCAACTATAACTACAGTAAGTAGTTAAGGGATACTCAAAATTAAAATATATAAAATAAGACATCAAAAACAAAACATTGTGGCGGTGATGGAGTAAAACTTTAGGTGCTTTTAGAATGCATTCAAAGTTAAGGACTATCAGCTTAAACAACTATACATATAAGTCAATATTTAGGAACTTCATGGTAACCACAAAACAAAAACCTACAATAGATACACAAAAATGAAGAGACAGGAACCCAAAAATAACAATAAAGAAAATCATCAAATAGAAAGGGAAGAGACCAAGAGAAAAAAATAACAGGGAAGAACTATGAAAACTACCAGAAAACAGTTAACAAGATGGCAAAAAGTACATGCCTATCAATAATTACTTTAAATGTAAATGGACTGAATGTTCCAATCAAAAGATGTAGGGTGGCTGAATGACTAAAAAAAGAAGACCCATCTATATACTGCCTACAAGAGACTCTCTTCACATTTAACGACACACAGAGACTGAAAGTGAGGAGTTGGAAAAAGATATTCCATGCAAATGGAAATGAACAGAAAGTTGGGGTAGCAATACTCATTTCAGACAAGGTAGACTTTAAAACAAAGTCTACAATAAAAGACAAAGAAGGACATTATATAATAATAAAGGATCAGTACAAGAAGGGGATATAATATTTGTAAACATATATGCGCCTAATACAGGAGCACCTAAATAGATACAGCAGATATTAACAAACATAAAGAGAGAAATTGACAATAATACAATAATAGTAGGGGAGTTTTAATACCCCACTTACATCAATGGAGAGATCATCTACTCATCCAATAAGGAAAATTGTCCTTAAATGACACATTATACTAGATGGAATACACAGAACATTCCATCCCCAAACTGCTGAGTACACATTCTTTTCAAGTGCACATGATATGTTCTCCAGGATAGAACATGTTAGGCCACAAAACAAGTCTCAAAAAATTTAAGAAGATTGAAATCATATCAAGCATCTTTTCTGACCACAATGATATCAAACTGGAAATCACTTACAAGAAGAAAACTGTCACACCCACAAATATGTGGAGACTAAATAACATGCTGCTAAACAACCAATGAATCAATGAAGAAATCAAAGGGGAAATAAAAAATACCTTGCGATAAATAAAAGTGGAAACACACTTTTCCAAAATCTATGGGACACAGCAAAAGCATTTCTCAGATGGAAGTTCCTACTGATACAGACTTACCTCAAGAAACAAGAAAAATCTCAAATAAACAACTGGACTTTACACCTAAAGGAACAGAAAAAGAAGAAACAAAGCTGCAAAATTAGTAGAACGAAGGCAATAATAAAGATCAGAAATAGAGACTAAGAAATAATAGAAAAGATATATGAAACTAAGACCTGGTTCTTTGAAAAGATTAAAAAATAAACTTTTAGCCATACTTATCAAAAGAGAGAGAGAGAGAGGGATTAAATAGATTCAGAACTGAAAGGAGAAATTACAACTGATACTACAGAAATACAAAGAATCATGGGACTACTATAAGCAATTACATGCCAACAAATTGGACAATCCAGAAGAAAGCTAAATTCCTAGAAACATACAATCTTCCAAGACTGAATCAGGAAGAAATTGAAAATCTGAACAGACCAATTACAAGTAATGAAATTGGGGCTTCCGTGGTGGTGCAGTGGTTAAGAGTCTGCGTGTCAATGCAGGGGACACGGTTTCGAGTCCTGGTCGGGGAAGATCCCACATGCCATGGAGCAACTAAGCCCATGTGCCACAACTACTGAGCCTGCACTCTAGATCCCACGAGCCACAACTACTGAGCCCGCGAGCCACAACTACTGAGTCCATGAGCCACAACTACTGAAGCCTGTGCACCTAGAGCCTGTGCTCTGCAACAAGAGAAGCCACCACAATAAGAAGCCCGCGCACCACAACAAAGAGTAGCCCCCACTCTCTGCAACTAGAGAAAGCCCGCGCCCAGCAATGAAGACCCAATGCAGCCAAAAATAAATAAATTAATTAAAAACAATAAACAAAAAACAAGTAATGAAATTGAATCAGTAATCCAAAAACTCCCAACAAAAAAAAGCCCAGGATCAGATGGCTTCACAAGTGAATTCTACTAAACATTTAAAGAGTCAACACCTATCTTTCTCAAACTACTACAAAAAATTGAAGAGGAAGGAATGCTTCTGAACTCATTCTACAAGGCCAGCATTGCCAAAGCCAGACAAAGACACTACAAAAAAAGAAAATTTCAGGGCAATATCCCTAATGAACATAGATGCAAAAATCCTTAACAAAATATTAGCAAACTGAATTCAATAACACATTAAAAGGATCATACTCCATGACCAAGTGGAATTTATTCCAGGGATGCAAGGATGGTTCAGTATCTGCAAATCAATCAGTGTGATATACCACATTAACAAGATGATAAAAATCATATGATCATTTCAATAGACGCAGAAAAATCATTTGACAAAATTCAACATCCACTTATGGTAAAAACTCTCAACAAAGTGGGCATAGAGGGAACATATCTCAAAATAATAGAGGCCATTTATGACAAAACCACAGCACACATCATACTCAATGGTCAAAAATGGAAATCATTTCCTCTAAGATCAGGAACGAGACAAGGAAGCCCACTCTTGACACTTTTATTCAACATAGGATTGGAAGTCCTGGTCACAGCAATCAGAGAAGAAAAAGAAATAAAAACCATCCAAATAAGAAAGGAAAAGTAAAATTGTCACTGTTTGCAGATGATGATCCTATATATAGAAACCCTAAAGACTCCACCAAAAAACTATTAGAAATAATAAATTAATTCAGTAAAATCGCAGCATACAAAATTAACATACAGAAATCTGTTGCATTTCTATACACTAATAACAAAATACCAGAAGGAGAAATTAGAAAACAGTCCCCTTTACAACTGCAGTAAAAAGAACAAAATACCTACCTAAGGAGGTAAAGATGTGTACTCAGAAAGCTATAAGACATTGATGAAAGAATTTGAAGATGATGCAAACAGATGGAAAGATATACTAGGCTCATGCATTGGAAGCATTAATATTGTTAAAATGACCATATTACCCAAGGCATCTACAGATTCAGTACAATCCCTATCGAAATACCAAAGGCATTTTTCAACAGATCTGGACCAAACAATCCTAAAATTTATATGAAACCAAAACAGACCTCAAATAGCCAAAGCAGTTTTGAGAAAGAAGAACAAAGCTGGAGGTATTATGCTCTCTGATTTCAAACTATACTGCCAAGCTTTAATAATCAAAACAGTATGGTATGGCACAAAAACAGACACAGATGTGTCTTTCACACAATGAAACAGAATAGAGAGCCCAAAGTGAACCCATGCTTATATTAATCTATGACAACCTACTGAATGGGAGAAGATATCTGCAAATGATATGTCTGATTAGGGGTTAATATCCAAAATATATAAAGAACTCATTCAACTCAACAACAACAACCTAAAAAAACCCAAGCAAATTTAAAAAATGGGCAGAGGATCTGAATAGACATATTTCCAAAGGAGACATACAGATGGCTAACAGGTATATGAAAAGAGGCTCAACATCACTAGTCATCAGGCAAATGCAAATAAAAAACACAGTGAGGTATCATCTCACACCTGTCAGAGTGGCTACTATCTAAAAGATAAGTAACATGTGTTGGTGAGGACATGGAGAAAAGGGAACCCTTGTGCACTGTTGGTAGAAATGTAATTTGGTACATCCACTATGGAAAAAAATATGGAGTTTCCTCAAAAAATTAAAAATAGAACTACTATATGATCCAGCAATTCCACTTATGGGTATTTATCCAAAGAAAACAAAAAAACTGATTGGAAAAAAATAAATGCACCCCAATGTTCATTGTAGCATTATTTACAATAGCCAAGATATGTAAGCAGACTAAGTGTCTATCACTAGATTAATGGATAAAGAAGATGTGGTACACACACACACACACACACACACACACACACACACACAGTGGAACATTACTGAGCCATAAAAAGAATGAAATCTTGCCATTTGTGACAACATGGATGGACCTAGAGGGTATTATGCTAAATGAAATAAGTCAGACAGAGAAAGACAAATACCTTATGATTTCACTTATATGGAATCTAAAAAACAAGAATTGAACAAAGATAAAACAGAAACAGACTCATAGATACAGAGAACAAACTGGTGGTTGCCGGAGGGGAAGGAATGGGGAGATGGGTGAAATAGGGCAAGGGTTCTAAGAGAGTTACAGACTTCTAGTTATAAAATAAATAAATCATGGGCACATAATGTACAGCATAAGGAATATAGTTGATAATATTGTGACAACTTTGGTAACAGATGGTAATTAGACTTATAGTAGTGATCATTTAGTAAGCATAAAAATATCAAATCACTATGTTGTATACCTGAAACTAATATAATATTGGAAGTTAATTTTACTTTAATAAAAAAATATATAAGACTATTCATATATTCCATTTCTTTTTGTGTTACTTTTGGTAAGTTTTATTTTAAGCAATTTGTCTGTTTCATCTAAACTGTCAACTTTATTGGCATAAAATTATTTATAATACTAACTTATTATCTTTTTCATGTCTGTAAAGTCTGTAGTGATATCCTCGCTTTAATCTTTGATATTGTGGTTCTGGGTAAGGATTGAGTGAGCACACTCCATTCTGTCCCTCCACTGAATGTAACTGTAAAACCTGGATAGAATGCATAGGGCACCTACAGGAAGACTGAAAAGTGAATTGTAGCAGGCTAAATGGGAAGACGACTTGAAGTACCAGTGAGCTAGATGAGAGTTTATCATTTTTGTTCCTTTGGTGGCAATGTAGCCTGGGATGCATGTAGAGGGAGCTCCAGGGGAGGCCCTTTAGTTCTGGCTGATTATCACGAAACTCCTAACACTCAGAGAGAGTGTGTGTGGAATTCTCCATGTTTTTTCTTCTCCCAATTTTCTGTAGCCCCAGCCCCTAAGCCTTCCTGTGGTGACAGCGGCAAAGGCCACAACAAGAACCAGCAGGAGCCAAAACTCTGAGGAAGGGGAACATTCCTCCCCAATTTGACCAATCCCTATTGCTTCTTTTTTTAAAGAAATTTTAATTGATTAATTAATTTATTTTTGGCTGTGTTAGGTCTTCATTTCTGTGCGAGGGCTTTCTCCAGTTGCGGAGAGCGGGGGCCACTCTTCATCGCACACGCACAAGCTCAGTAGCTGTGGCTCACAGGCTTAGTTGCTCCGTGGCACGTGGGATCTTCCCAGACCAGGGCTCGAACCCGTGTCCCCTGCATTGGCAGGCAGACTCCCAACCACTGCACCACCAGGGAAGCCTCCTATCCTCTTTATCCTCTTTCTGTCTTCTGCCACTTGGCCAAAGATGGCAGCAGTCACAGGAGTACACAGAGTGAAGTAACTTTCAGGCCATAGGATCCAAAGGGGGAATTGTAGAAAACTGCACAGTACTGGGGAGATTGTGTAGAAAGAGGTGCTCTTTCTTAATTTTATAGGAAAATCTCATAAAGCTGTACATGAATTTCTGGGGTCACCACTAGGCTCTGCACACATGGGTCTGATCAGGATAGCTGTGACTTTGAAAACTGAACTAACAGACAATCGACCAGGTTCCAGATGACTGAGTGTCACATGTTCAGGGTCTATCCAAATGGTACTGCAAGGGCTTTGAAAACTGAATTTACATTTGAACCCACAACCCACAGAAGGCAGGGTGAACTTGTAGCCCAAACCTAAACAAGTCTATTGCCTAAGACAAAAATATGTCCATTCTCCATAGAATTTAAACAAGACCTAGAGTCTCATTACACAGTATTAAATTTTTCCAGGAGACAGTAAAAAAATTCTTGGTATATTAAAAAAAAAAACGAGGAAATTCTCAACTCACATGGCCAAAAAATCAACAGACATCAAAGCTGAGATTGACACAGATGTTGGAATTATCTGACAAAGACTTTAAAGTACCTATAGTACAAATGCTCCAACAAGAACACTCTTGAAAAGTAGAAAGACAGCAAAATTTCCCATGAAGGGCTAGGTAGTAAATATTATTGGGCTTTGCAAACCATTTGGATCTGATTCATCTGCTCAGTCCTATGAAAACAGCCATAGATAGCCATAAACAGTACATAAAAAAATGGATGTAGCTATTTTCCAATAACACTTTATTCATGGGATTTGGTCAGAGACCATAGTTCACCGATCCCTGGACTATAGTGTTTTGAAGATATTCTATATATTTACTGAGTTTTTGTGTCTAATTCAATCAATTATCAAAAGCAGGGCCTTAAAGTCTTTCACCGTGATTGTGGGTTTGTTTATTTCTCCCTTCAGTTCTGTTAGTTTTGCTTAAGGTTATTTTGAAGCTCTGACATTAGGTGCATAAAAACTTATAATTGTTAAGTTTTCCTGATGGATTAACCCCTTTTTAAACTGGAAGTTTAGTTGATGTACAATATTATATGTTACAAGTATACAATATAGTGACTCACAATTTTTAAAGGTTATACTCCATTTATAGTTATTATAAAATATTGGCTATATTCCCTGTGTTGTACAATATATCCTTGTAGATTATTTTATACATAATTGTTTGTTATCTCTTAATTTCCTATATTGCCCCTCCCCCTTCCCTCTCCCTACTAGTTTGTTCTCTGAATCTGTGAATCTGTTTATTTTTTGTTATATTCAGTATGTATTTTTTAGATTCCACATATAAGTGATATCATACAGTATTTGTCTTTCTCTGTCTGGATTGACCTTTTACAGTTATGAAGTTTCCCTTTTTATCTCTAATAATATTCTGTCTTAAAGTCTATTTTGTCAAATATTAATATAGCCACTTCTGATTTCTTTTTTTTGTGGGGGGGGTTGTAAAAACACATAACATTAAATTTATCATCTTAACAACTTGCCTCTCACTGTTGTGGCCTCTCCCGTTGCGGAGCACAGTCTCCGGATGCGCAGGCTCAGTGGCCATGGCTCACAGGCCCAGCCGCTCCACGGCGTGTGGGATCTTCCCGGACCGGGGCACGAACCCACGTCCCCTGCATCGGCAGGCAGACTCTCAACCCCTGTGCCACCAGGGAAGCCCCACCTTAACAACTTTTAAGTTCAGTAGTGTTAAGTATATTCATATTGTGCTACAGATCTCTAGGACAGTTTCATCTTGCACAACTGAAACTCTATACCCATTAAACACTAATTTCCCCTCCCTCTCTCCTCAGCCCTTGGAAACCACTTATCTACTTTCTGTTTCTATGAGTTTTGACTGCTTTAGATATTTTGTATGAGTGCAATTATACAGTATTTTGCCCTTTTGTGACTGGCTTATTTCAGTTAGCATAATGTCCTTGAGTTTCATCCATGTGACAGCATGTTACAGGATTTCCTTATTTTTAAAGGCTGCATAATATTCCACCATATGTATATATCAGGTTTTCTTTAACCATTTGTCTGTCGATGGACACTTGGGTTTCTTCCACCTCTTGGCTACTTTAAATAATCCTGCAGTGAACATGAGTGTGCAAATATCTCTTTGAGATCTTGCTTTGAATTCTTTTGCATATATACCAAGAAGTGAGATTGCTGGATCATATGGTAATTCTACTTTTAGTTTTCTGAGATAGCTGGATCATATGGTAATTCTACTTTTAATTTTTTTAATGTTTTGCTCTACCTCCACACTGTTTTCCATACAGTTGCACCATTTTATAGTCCTACAAACAGTACGCAAGGGTTCCAATTTCTCCACATCTTTACCAACACTTGTCATTGTCTGTTTTTGTTTGTTTGTTTGTTTTTTAATAGTGACCATCTTAATGGATATGAGATGATATCTCATTGCAGTTTTGACTTTCATTTCTCTTATTATTAGTGATATTGAGCATCATTTCATGTATGTGCTCGTTGGCCATTTCAGATTTCTTATTCTTTCTGTTTGCATGGCATATCTCTTTCCATCCTTTTACTTTCCACTTCAGATTTCTTATTCTTTCTGTTTACATGGTGTATCTCTTTCCATCCTTTTACTTTCAATCTATTTGTGTCTTTGTAGTTAAAGTCTTTTCTTTTGGTAGATAGTATACAATTGGGTCTTGTCTTCTTTAGTTTTTAATCCAGTCTTACAATCTCTGTCATTTAATTGGCATGCCTAGTGTATTTATATTTAATGTAATTATTGATATTAAGATGTGACATCTTTGAGGGATCAGAGGGCAGACTGTCATAGACAGCGTAATGGCCCCTTGAAGATGTCCATGCCCTAATCCCCAGAATATGTCCATATGTTACTTTACATGGCAAGAGGGATTTCACGGATGGGATTAAGTTTACTGACCTTGAAATGGGAAGATTATCCTGCATAATCTGGGTGTGCCCAATCTAATTACATTATTCTTTTAGAAGCAGAGAAACTTTCTGGGCTGAGTCAGAGAGATGAGACAGTGAAGAGTGTGAAAGGGATTGAACCTACCGTTGTAGGCTTTGAAGGAGGAAGGAGGCCTCAAGTCAAGGAATGTGGCAGAGGCCTGTAGGAACTGGGAATGACCCTCAGCTGACAGCCAGCAACAAGGCAGGAAACTCAGTCCTACAACTGCAAGGAACTGAATTCTGTCAAAAACCTGAATGATCCAGAAACGGATTCTCCCCTACATCCTCTAGAAAGTAGTGTAGCCTGTCAACACATTGATTTTGGTCAAGTGAGACCTGCACAGGACTTCTGACCTCCGGGACTGTAAGATAATAAATCTGTGTTGTTTTTAAGTCACTAAGCTTGTGGTAATTTATTGTGGCAGCAATAGAAAACTAATACAACACATATTTTGGAGTTCATCCTCTCCATAGATTCCTCCGTGCATTTTCCCGCTAGCTTTCCCATTCTTCTACTGGCCTTGTGTCTCCTTCAAGCCAGTCAGGCTGTGGCTCTCTTCAGCTGGAGCTGCTCATGGATTGGGGGTTGCCCTCAGATAAAAATCCACAACCTCACCAATCTCAACAATTTCCATTCATCTTTCAAGGATGGTTTCCTCTCCAGCTTCTACTTTCTTCTGGTCAATCTCCAAGGCCTTCAAATATTTTTTTTAAATGTTTTGCTCAGATTTTAGAAATCTTATCTGCATGAAGATTAGTCCACCATTACCAAAAGCTAGAATCTATTATACTCTTCTGCATACTTTTATGTCTGCAATTTTCTTTTTTTTAAAAATAAATTTATTTATTTAAGGCTGCGTTGGGTCTTTGTTGCTGCACGCGGGCTTTCTCTAGTTATGGCGAGTGGGGGCTACTCTCTGTTGAGGTGCATGGGCTTCTCACTGCGGTGGCTTCTCTTGTTGCAGAGCACAGGCTCTAGGTGTGCAGGCTTCAGTAGTTTGGCGCAGGGCCTTAGTTGGGCATGTGGGATCTTCCCTCCCCAGGGCTCGAACCTGTGTCCCCTGAATTGGCAGGCGGATTCTTAACCACTGGGCCACCAGGGTAGCCCAGCAATTTTCTATAATTACAAAAAGAAATAAAAATGGATTGCACAGGATTTTGTCTTAATCTTTTTGGTCTTAATTGTCTTAAATCTTCTAATTCTCATTAATTCGAAGGCTAAAAATGAGTTGCCTTCCATTAATATGGCACTTAAAATACAGTAAAATGAATAAAAAGGAAAGTTTTCAAAAGTTTGATATGGCAGGCGTGGGGGTGGGCAAGAACCCTAATCTTAACTGCTAGGAGGTTAGGAAGCCTTGTTTGCGGGTTTAATCCACCACATGCAGTTCCTTACAGTCACCAGCAGGGGGGAAAGGTAGTTTTCTGTTTCCGATGGATCCCGGCGCCTCGCAGCTAATTCCCTAACCAAAGGAAAAGAAGGGAAGAGCGCCGGGGAGATCTCGGTCAGTGTACAGAGGTAAGTGGCCTAGAGCGGTCACTCGGAACGCAAGGACCCGCGAAACAGAATATACATAGTCCCAGCAGCCCTGTCTTTCCAGGCACACGGGATAAGTTGGCTGGAACTCCCTGCTGACCGCTCAGCCCTGCATGCAGGGCTGCAGCAGCGCAAAGCCTGCTCCAGAGCGGCCGCAGAGGCGCGGGCAGGAGGGGGACCCAGGTGGGGCCGCGCGCCGCTCCGCGGGTGACCAGGTGAGCCCACGCCCGAGTCCGAGTGGGAACCAGGTGAGCGTACGCCCGTGTCCGCCGGTGACCAGGTGAGCCCGCGTCCAGCGACTCTAGGGTCCCGGTCAGAGTCGGGTCATAGGACTCAAGCAGTCAGAGGGCAAAATGGTTTGAAGCGGACAGCGAAGCCGGCTGGTGATTCAAGATACCGGCCTGCACAGTTGTGTCTTCCAGGGCGGGGATCAGGAGATTGGAAAGGACATTCTCCTGACAAGTGTGTTCACAGTATTAGCCTTAAAAATAAACCATGCTCCTGAGATGCTGTGTGTGGAAGGGGAAGGAGAGTGGTTATTTTATTAGCGCTGAATGTTAACTATTCCCTCCAGGATCTTGGCTAAACTCTGTATCTGGTGACCAGTCGTAGAGCCTGGGTCTGTGCCCCAGAGTAAATGCGTGGGCAAATGATGAGCTGCGGCTGGAAACAAACAGCCACCACTTTCGAGATCTTTAAGATGGAAAGTCAGTGGGTGATGAAGCAGCGAGAGAGATTGGAGACGGAAAGCAAAGAACAGAAAGATAAGAAGCAAAGATATGGGAAGTCAAGGAAAGGAACCGCGTGGAAACAGCCGGGTGGACCCCGCAGCTCGGTGCGGCGCGCAGGTTAGCAGCACGAGTGCGTCCGGGTTGACGTCTGTCTGTCGAGAGCCAGACCCTAAGCAGATTGTTGGAGTCAGAGGAAGGAGGTCATTGTTTCAGAACCCACTGGTTATCGCTGGTATTATAAGGTTATCATGGTAGGGATAGAAACGCGTGCACCATGTCAGCAAGTTTTCTTCTGACAAATGGTCAAATGATAAGATGTACACATTTAATTGGCTTAGGAGATAAATTGCCAGATGCTTTGTTTTTCTGCACCCTGATGAACATTCAGAGAGGAATCTCTGGAAAAGCCTTTCGTGTAAATAATTAGACTTCAGGATTAAAGGGTTGCAAAACAGCACAACAAATTTTTTAATTACTCTAGGTCTTAATAATACTGCATGTAGCAGCAGTAGTAGTCTAATTATGTTTAAAAAATATTTCAAGAATGTGTCCTTTTTTAAGATAGCTGATTACTAGTTTTAAATAGACAGGAATCTAAAATATTCCAGTCATTTGAAATATATGCAAAACATCAAATAAAACATTTGCCAAACCCTACACGAAAATGAGTGAAATAATAACATAGCCAACTTCAGCTACTTTTCGGAAGAGATGTATTAGGCTACAATGCAGCCATTTCCCCTGTCTTTGTATTTGAGTGCTGGGGGCTATTTGTTATTGCAGATTTGGTCTGTGTGCCCCAGTCAGGCCTGTAATACTTGACTGTCCTTCCCACTCCTCAATTTACCGGTCCTAGGGTCCTCCTTTGCACATCTGTTAAAAAAAAAAAAATCCCATTCTTGTGTTTTAAAACTTGCCTGTTTGCTTGACATTTAAGAAAATTTGGAATGGGGAGGAAAGGCTCATAAATCAGCCTCAATTGTTGGAGAAGGGATCATTTGACTGCATGGAAAATGAGAAATTAGGGGTTTGGGGTAGGATATGGTAACCCCATTTGAACTTTACATACTATTTCTTCCTAAATGGGGAGGAGTTTAGAATAGGCACTCAAGCTTCGTTTTGGCTGAAAGACATTAAAAATATTTTTCTCAGGCACGGTTTACATGGAAGTATTAAGGAACATCTTTACATTTTCTCGTAAGCCCCCAGGGACTGATGCCTAATACCTTAGAGGCAGAAGTTACTTGCCACTAAACATTTACCTTTGCTTTAGTATATTTTATATGGCTCTAATGGAACTTAATGATTAATCAGGATATGTGCTATTAGTTATATATATATGTACATATATATATATTTTTTAATAAGAAATGTGTTGTGGGCTATGTGATTCCTTCTGTTGGCTGTTCACATTTGAGCTGCTGCCCACTGGAAAATCCAAATAATCATAGCTTAGGTAAGATAGAGGTCTATCTTTTTTATTGATTTATTTTTGGCTGCATTGTGTCTTAGTTGTGGTGCGAGGGGCTTAGTTGCCCCACAGCATGTGGGATCTTAGTTCCCCCACCAGGGATCAAACTCTCATCCCCTGAATTTGAAGGTGGATTCTTTACCACTGGACCACCAGGGAAGTCCCAGAGGTCTATCTTTTATAAATGTGTAAATACTCTGGAAGTAGGCAGTCCTTGGCTGGTGTAGCAGCTCCTGTATCTCACCAGGAACCTTCTTCCTTTCTGTTATCCTCAGTGTGTAGCATCCATCTTCCAGGTTGCCTCATGGTTGCAAGGTGACTGCTGAAGTTCCAGTCATCATACCCACATTCTAGGTGGGAGCAAAGAAGAAAGGGAGAAGGGCAGAGGGCACCTGGTAGCTGAGTAAGATTTAACAACTTCCACTATTTAGTGACGGGTACCTTGCCTTGATATATTTTGTGGTATATTGTCCACATAGATGGCTGCCAATCATTCTTGTATGCTCATGTCATTTTTCCCATCAAGGAGTGGAGTCTCTTTCTTTTCTCATTGTGTGGGGGCTGGCCCTGTGACTTGCTTTGACCAATAGAATGCATTGGAAGGCCTTACTAGGCCTTGTTGTTTCTGTTTTTACCCTCTTGGGATCTAGCTACCATGTAAAGAGACTTGGACTAGACTACTTAATAATGAGCAACCATCTGAAGGGAGGTGCAGCCAGTCCCCAGCTATTCCAGCTACCCCAGCTGAGGTATCAATCATGTACATCAAGTCATCTTGGTTGTACCAGCACCAGCTGAGCTCCAGCGGATACCACATGATACACAAGAACCACCCAGCTAAGCCTTGCCAACCTACAGAATTGTCAAAAATGATAATCATTGCTGAATTGTGTTGAAACACAATCAGTTGGCCCCCTGCCTCCAAATGCCAGGATGACCAAGAAGTGAGGTTCATTATTTGGGTCCTTGGCTGCATTGGAAGTGGTAGAAGTCTGTTATTATAGAGGAAGGGGATGGCTATCCCAGGTGGGGTTGGGGAGGGGTGAACAGTTGTACACAGCTGCCAGGTACCTGGTGGCAGCTTGAAACAGAAAAGGCACCTATGGGACCTCAGGAGCAAGGTCCTATGGGATCATTACTCTCAGACTTTGGCACGTGGGCCGTGCTCCTGTGTTTGGCCTCGACCCTCTTCCTCTGTTCCAAAGCTTCTGTCCTGCGTGACCTCAGGCTGCCTCAACCCCCTCTCTGTGTGCATTGTGAGCTGGCAGCTCCTCACTGCTGTCAGGCTGCCTGGCTCCTGTTCTCAGAGAGGAGGTCTGATCGAATCAGATCTCCATCCAGCCAGGCCACTGCACAGTCAGTGCTGTGCTCTGGATTGGCTGCACATCCCTTCCCCTGATCCCTCTATCCTTTATCCAGCCAGCCCTGTCAGGAGAGAGCTGTGGCCCTTGAGCTCTGGAAGAACTGGATCAAGTCCTGGCTACACCCCCTTTCTGGCTGTGTGACCTTGAGCAGGCTTTATTGTTCTGCCTCAGTTTTCCCATCTGTGAAATGGGGTCAATGGTACCCACTTTATAGGGTTGTTGTGAAAATTAGAGAGAGTGCATGTGAGTACTAGTGTGTGCTCAATAAATGGCAGCCATTACTGTGATTTTATTTTAACTTACATAAGCAACTGTGTGCTCCCTTTGTGGAATCGATGATCTTGAAAAGTTAGCTATTCATCAAATGATATCTTCCCATAGATGTCTGTCATAAAACAAGAATCCTTTCCCACTGAAAAGTTTATTTTCAATGCCATTACTACATTTAAAAGCTTCTTTTAAAATACTGCAAAACTTTTTTCAAAATCATGAATTGAGAGGAACAGTATCTAATTATATACCAAAGGTAACCCAAAGCTTCTCCATAATATATGTACCTGTTTTTGCTCTGTTGGGGGTAAGTGAGGAGGTTGGAAGTATGGGGTGTTTGTTCCTCTGTGTTACATGATCCCCCAATGCTGCTTTTGGGTGGGACTTAGACTGCTCCTTTGGGACAAAGGCAGCTTGAGAGAAAAACCAGTCACATCTGGGTGCTCTTGAAGACATACTTTGCATTTGTTTTAGGCTGTGCCTTAACCAAAGGTTAAGTGTGATCTTCCATGTGGGGAGGGTTTTAAAAATACTGTAAAGTGAATTTTCTCATAATTGCTTATGTAATAGCTATAGGCAGGGATGTTACAGGTTGTTGATGTGTTTTTTGATATTTTTTGTGGCTGTTTACAGTGAGGACAGGCTTGCCATTCTGCTTGTGATAGACCTTTAAACTTACTGCTTGCGTTATATATTACTTCCATAAAGACAAATTCCTCACGGAGGACTTTTTGCCTTTCCTAGATTGTGAAGCAGTATATAAATGTAAGTGTCACTATAATTCTTTAAGCTGGACACACCTTTACTTGGTTATGACATGTCTTTCTATAATACCTGAGGGTCAGGTAGTACCACATGTAGAAACTGATGATTGATTTTGTGAGCTTGAGACTGAAAAGGGCTCTGTAACAGGGTAGAGTATACACTCACATCTTAGTGCACTATATTGATATGAGGCAAGGAAGAAAAACTGCTTTTCCTAAAACAGTTAGTTTCTAACTTGTTTATAAGCTAATCTACTCATAAATTTCAGACAGCTCAGGAGAGTATAAGACCTCCCTCCCATCCCCCATAGCTAGACAACCACTAAGAGTCTCTCATTCTCCAATTAGCAATTTTCTGTGCATACACACCCGAAGTTTGTGGTTTACACTAAGGTTCATTCTTGGTGTTGTGCATTCTGTGGGTTTTGACAAATGTATAATGACATGTATCCACCACTATAGTATCATACAGAACAGTTTCACTGCCCTAAAAATGCTCTGTGCTCGACCTAGTCATTCCCCCCACCCTCCAATCCCTGGCCACCACTGATCTTTTTACTGTCTTCGTAGTTTTTGCCTTTTCCAGAATGTCATATACAGCAGTTCCCCTTATCTGCAGGAAACAGCAGTTCCCCTTATCTGTAAGAGTTACGTTCCAAGATCCCCAGTGAATACCTGAAATCTTGAATAGTATCAAACCCTATATATACTAAATTTTCTCCAATACTGATGGACGGGTAGCATATGCAGCATGGACACACTGGTCCAAGGGATGATTCATGTCCCTGGAGGGACAGAGCAGGAAGGTACAAGGTTTCATCACGCTACTCAGAACAGCACACAATTTAAATCTTCAGTTCATTTGGGTAAAATACCAAGGAGTCCTACATCATTTGGTAAAAGGGTATGTTTAGTTTTGTAAAAAACTGCCAAAGTGTCTTCCAAAGTGGCCGTACCGTTTTGCATTCCCACAAGCAATGAATGAGAGTTCCTGTTGCTCCACTCCCTTGCCAATATTTGCTGTTGTCAGTGTTTTGAATTTTGGCCATTCTAATGAGTATGTAGTGGTATCTTATTGTTGTTGTTTTCATTTGCAATTCCCTAACAACAAGTGAAGTTGAGCATCTTTTCATAAGCTTCATTGCCATCTCAATAACTTTTTTGGTGCGTTATCTGTCCACATGCTTTGCTTATTTTTAAACCAGGTTGTTTGTTTTCTTATTGTTGAGTTTTAAGTGTTCTCTAACAGTTCTATATCAGATATAGCTTTGGCAAATATTTTCTACCAGTCTGTGGCTTGTCTTCTCATTTTCTTGACTAGAATTTTTTTAATTACTGAAAAAATCATATCCATTGTAGCAAGTGTTACAAAGCAGAGATATTAAGAAAAACTCAATAATCATCTCTTTGCCTCTAATTGTATCCTTTGAGGTAACTGATCTAAAGAGCTTGATTTGTAACCTTCTGCATCTTTCTGCTCAAATGTGTGTGTGTGTGTGTGTGTGTGTGTGTGTTTATGGAAATGTATGTGGGCTTCTTCCTTATATTTTTGTTCAAGAATAAGTTTCTGTATACATTTCTCCATAATTTTATTTTATCCCCTCCCTCTAAACAATTCACCACTGGTATATGTCTAGCCAAATATGTATAAATGTGATGTTTTTTCTTCATGGCTGTGCAATATTCCTTGGTATGGATATTATAATTTAGCCATTCCTCTAGTTTTAGGATAGATATTTAGGATGTGTCCAGTTTTATTTTCCTTTTCCATTATAAACAATGCTGGTGCTTTTATTCTTATAGGATAAATTCCCTGAAGTGGGACTCTTGGGTCAAAGGTGGCATGAATTTCTAATTTTATTGGATATTGCCAGAGTATCTTCCAAAAGATTGTAAAAATTCATTCCCTCACCAGCAATGTATGAGAAGTGCATTTCCCCACATCCTCATCAGTGCTGGATGTTAGCAGTCTTTAAAACATTTTCCCATTTGCTGGTATTGCTTTAATTTGCATTGTTTTTACAGCTAGTGGCCCTGGGTAGCTCATTATAGGCATGTGGGTTCGTTGTTCATATCCTTTGCCCGTGTGGTTAATAAGTTTATATGTGGTGGCCTTTAAAAGGCTGGAGTAGGACAGAGCAGGCAGTGCAGGCACCAGGTGGACAGAGGGTAGATTCCCATCCTCTGGGCAGCTGCCATTATCACAGTAGGATGGTGACGCCTACCATTAGCACCTCCTCCACCTACCTCTGTGTCCCTAGGTCACATCCAGGGCCTCTGGGTAGCACAACTCCAGGGGCCACGTTCACCTGGTGAATGGACAATGTGGGGGGAGGAGTGAGATTCCCAGAGGCTCCCATGATTGTGCCCCTGGAGCTGTGCATTGCCAGGACCCTAGTCTTGCTTTGGTGATAGCACTTGCAGGGCCGCACCATGACCTCCATGTGACTGTCTGTTTGCCATCTTTTCAGACTCCGTGCTTGCTTAACTTTGATCCCCAAAGCCTAGTATAGTGCCTGGCACATAACCAGGCCTGTTGGAAAGTGTTGGCTGATGGAATGAATAAAAGTGTCTGCAAGAGCTGGCAGGCCTCAGAAGGTGGTAGGCGAAGGTGGTGGTGGTTTGTGTGTGTGTGTATCTTTATATAAATATCAGGTATTGGGGCTGGCCTTAGGGTAGGGATTGCTGCCAGAAAGCTCAGTCTGGGCATGGATGAGAGGTACCCAACAGGTCAGAGACCCTACCCCCCTTTTTTACCCACTTCCATCTAAGACAGTCGCCCCTAAGACCCCTTTCTGTTGTTCCCTGTCTTTCTGACTTTATGTAGGAGTCACTGTCCTTTCCTGAGAACTCCTTCCCACCCACAGCTCAAGGGGATTTTGTATAAGAGGTCAAGGGTTGTGTTAGATGAAGCCAATTATTCCCCAGAATAATTCTCCCAGGGAACATGGGTCTGCAGACCAACCGTTGGCTTATGTGTCGTTTGAAAGGAACTGGCTGAACCCCGAAACAGAGGTCAGAAAGATCATGACGAGCTATTAATAATTACTTCCCCCTCCCCAAAGCTAATTAAAGCTCCCACAAAGCATTGAAATTTACTTAGTTGACTTGAGTCACAGTGGAACCATAAGGAGGCAGGGGATAGAAGTGTCTGTTGCCAGAGCACATGAATGCCAGGTGAAGATTAGAAAAACCTTCTAAGAAAGATAAAAGGCAGAGTTTTCACTTTCAACTTGAAAAACATCCACGCTGCACAGAAGTAAGTGGGCGGAGTTAAACCTGACAAAAACAAACAGAATGCAGGGCTATCATCATAGGCATTTAGAGCTGTGGGTCCTTCTTAGAAGGTGCATAATGCATTTACCCTCAGGGCATTCTTACACATTTATTCCGTACTTTTGTCATGTTTTCCTGTCCTAAACCTAAACGTCCTCTTTATCATCATTTGATAGGAAAAGGTCTTGCAGGGCACCTGCACCAGAGGCCAGGAACCCCTCTTATGACCGTGAGTGAGTCTGGGCCTGGTACAGCTACGAGGCCGGGAAAGGAAGCTGGGAGGTGGGGGGAGGGTCCTTCTCTCCATGGAGGGGCCTTGATTTCCATCCTGAGGTTTTCAAAAAGTCCTCACCCTCTCAGGCATTGGCTGTGAGCGTGACTTTTCTCACTGAGCACATTCCTCTTGGGTTTGCCGACATTCTCTTCTCAACTGTCTGTAACACCTTGACTATCCAGGGTCTTTGAACACGACTTTCCTGGATTAACAAATGTCAATCCTTTACATCCACATATTCTGTGCCTTTGAACAGAAATCATTCCAGAAACATAGCACACGTTTTGTCCTTACTCAGCTGAATGGACTGCTTTGTTTTGAGGGGATGGGGAGTGACCCCAGCAACTGCTGTGGGTTAGTTCCCTGGGAAGGAGCACAGGTGGGCTCAGAAGAGCTCCAAGCGTTGGCCTGCTTTCCACTTTGCCTCCTCACAGAAGTGCAAAGGCAAGTGTGGGGCTGCAGACCTGGAGGCAATTTAATGAGGCTGCTTCCTTCAAAAAGTAATGTGTTACAAGCGGAAGCAGTCTTTCCCCACAATGCACAACACTTGTTTTTTTTTTGCCTGCGCTGCGTGGCTTGTGGGATCCTAGTTCCCCGACCAGGGATTGAACCTGGGACCCCGGCAATGAGAGCATGGAGTCCTAACCACTGGACAGCCAGGGAATTCCCAGCAACACTTTTAATTAATTAATTAATTAATGGCTGTGTTGCGTCTTTGTTGCTGCACGCGGGCTTTCTCTAGTTGCGGTGAGTGGGGGCTACTCTTCATTGCGGTGGACGGGCTTCTCACTGCGGTGGCTTCTCTTGTTGCGGAGCACGGGCTCTAGGTGCATGGGCTTCAGTAATTGTGGCAGGTGGGCTCAGCAGTTGTGGCTTGCAAGTTCTAGAGCGCAGGATCAGTTGTGGCGCACGGGCTTAGTTGCTCCACGGTATGTGGGATTTTCCTGGACCAGGGCTCGAACCCATGTCCCCTGCATTGGCAGGTGGATTCTTAACCACTGGGCCACCAGGGAAGCCCAACACTTTCTTAAATGGCAGAAAACTCTACCTTTTCCTTTTTCTCTGCCATTATCCACATCCTTTGATTTTCCACTGGTATCCCAAACGTTGTCTCTTGTTTTTGCCTCTAACACAACACAACTCTTCAGCCTACCTCACTCATATTGAAGTGGCTAAAACATGCAGGAGAGACATCCCTCACCATCTTCAGGTTTTATCCAGAGCTCACCTTCCCAGCTGAGTGCACTTTTGCCGACAAAACACAGGACTACAGTTCCTCCACAGCTTCCTCGATATTTTATTTTTTTCACTGAATTCCAAGCACAGGAAATATTTGAAAACTAGGGCTTTAGTATTCTGAGGCTGAAAGTCTTATAGAGTGCTGTGCCAGTCATTAAGCTGCCTCTTAGCTGCAAACCCATCCTGGGTTGGATGCTGGTACAGGGGCTCTGCAAACCTCATTTTTGCTTTTCCTGCTGACAGTTAGGCTGTGCCAGTAGGGGGTGCTAGATGGAAAGGGCAAGCTGCAGGAGGAAGGGACATGCTCCCCTCTTCTCTTGGCTTGTGGCTCCTGTGAACATTATTCCAACAATGATTGGTCACCCTGGAGGTGGCAGTTCCTCCCACAGAGGCAGCTGGATCCTGATGGATCCTGTTTGTAGTTTTTCCAACACTTGCAAAGCTACACTCATTATGCTCCTCTGTGAGACCCAGTGTCTCCTCCTAGAGATCTGGACTCCAGGCTCACGGGGACCTCCATCCAAGCTCAGAGACACCAGCACCAACTGGTCAGCGCCCCTTTCTCAGAGTTTTGGGTCCCAGGTCTGGATCTCATTCTTCTCTGAGCAGCTCAGAAACACCAGCATCAGTGGAAGCATCTCTTGCCCTCTTGTGTCTGAGGAAACTTGCCTTCCCTTGCTGGAGAACTTTGGCATGAAATGTCTCATGAAATGATATTCTGAATAATGGCTTGGACCATAAGTTGAATCACTGAGGTAAGAGTGATGGATAGAAAAAAAAAGAAAAATCTTAGACTTTTTCATTGCTCAGGGGAGGCCCCATGTCTTGTCTAGCAGTAGACTCATTTACTGTCTTCAGGCAAACCCCCGGTTCTGCAGTAACCATTGGATACAGTCGAATAAATTGAATGCAGTCATGAAAGGTCACTTTCTCAGTGCATTTGTTCACGCTTTGCAAACGGCTGGCAAAAATGTGGCACCTTTGAGAACCTGGAGAAAATTAGATTTCTTCCCAGGCACCAAAATTTCTTCTTTCTTCTTCTTTTTTTTAAATGGGTGCCTATAGCATAAGAATATGCAAAAAAGTCAATGTGTCCTTTTTTACTCTGTTTCAGATCAGGGGCACATGCTCCACTTATGAGGAAACTGACAAGTGACACTACAAAGACCCATTTCATCAGCCTTGTACAACTGCCTTAGAGAAAGAGTACTTTGAAATGCATCTATCTGAGAACGCCTCACATTGTCCACCAACTCCGTGGTCTGATTCCTGTCATGACTCACTTTGAAATGGACAAGTCAATCTTCAGAAAATATATGGTGCAGTCAGACATACTTGTCCACTGATCTTTCCTTGAAAACCTCTCTCTCCAGAGTAGGGCAGTGGCCAGTGGCTTTCACAGTGAGAGGCTGAACCTGCTAAGAATATGATGCTTTGTCTTTTCCAATCTCTGATGTCCTAGATGCTGATGCCTTCTCCTGGTTAAGGCTGCTTTCTAGCAGAGCCTGAGACAAGGGCTTTGCTGCAGACAGCTCATTTGGGAGGTGATTCTGGGAGAGGAGAGGGTGAGTCAGAGAGGAGCGGGGGCTCTCTCTCTGGGTAGAGGGCTCAGTTCTGTCAGAACACCTCTCAGAGTTGTCTGCTGAGGGCCAGAGCCCAGAGCATTTCTCCACTGGCTCCTGTTGCCCATTGGTTGAAGACTCCCTGGGCCTCTTCCCTGCCTTGCATCTCTAGGCTGCAGGTAGAGTGGGATGGTGTGGGAAAGCGGAAAGGTGCGGCATAAGCTGGAGGGCCTGTCACAGCTCACGTGGAACTGTCGCCTGCAGCTGCACCTCCTATTAGGGGGGATGAATGTGATGGACATCGTAACCGGAGGTGAGCAGCTCACTTTGCAGCCAGACCACCTCAGATTAGATCCCTGGCTCCAACGATGATTAACTGTGAGATCTTGGTCAAAAAACCAAACATCACTTTCATCGTCGGATATTATTATCCTCTTGGGGATAATAATAGTACCATTACCGAAAGCAAGTTCATGTGCCCGACACACACTGAGGCCCAACAAACTGAAACATAGGAGTTTGGAGCAAAGAAAGGTTTATTGCAGGGCCATGCAAGGAGAATGGGTGGCTCATGCCCCGGAAAATCCTGAACTCCTCCAAGTGTTTCAGCAAAGCATTTTTAAAGGCAAGGTGAGGGAGGGGCATGGTTGGTTGCTACCTCCTTGGTGTAGGAATCCTTTTTCTTGCAGCTGTCCAGGTAGGTCAGGTCATGATGTTCCTGTAAACCTCCCACAAGACAGATGTTATTCTCTGTTCTGCAAATTTTTATCTCTACATGAATGGAAAAGTATTATTATACCCTTAAAGGTCAGAGCCTTGAGAATGGGCTATCCTGTATATTTCAGGCTATAGGCAACATTCTTAACTCAAAGCAAACGCCAGAAGAATACAAAGGTTAAACTAAAAGAAACAGATCTAATATGGAGTCAGATTTGTTCTTCCCTATTACGGTACCTCATGGAGTATTGTGCTCAATAAAGATTAGCTATCGTTACCCAACAACAGTCTCCTAGTCTAAATTGTGTCCAGAGTTCCCTTTTCTCTTTAAAGGTGAGCACAACTTCTCTGTGCTTCCGTATTTCTCTCGGGGAAATGTGGAGACCTGTGTCAGCACACGCTGTTGAAGCACGCCTTATGTCTCCTGCCACATACCTCAGGGTCTTGCAGCTTAGCTGCCGCTCCAAGGACACCCACATGGTCCCCCTTCTCCTTTTCCATCCCTCCACTTCTCTACTTTTCTGCCATCTTCGTTGTCTGGATACAGAGGGGCTGCAAAGCTCAAGCCCTCAGCATGCCCTCCTGGTGCTGCTGGCTGCACCCCTGTGGGGCTGGTGTCACATTGTAATTTCTTCCAAAATTCACTGCAACTCACTGTACTTTCTTGCAAGTGCTGATGTAAATGTTTCTCTGCCAGAATCTGGTAACATTCTAATACTTCCAGGACTTAGATTAGTGTTGACACTTTTGTTGACCTTCTAAAGACAGATAAGGTGAAGTGGTTCGGCTAATGTCAGCTTTCAGGGGCCTCATCTTTCCAAAGTGACTATAACCATTCTAGATCTTACTTTCTGCTAGGAAAAACTGTGATATCTTCTGGCAAACAGGAATGTTTTTCTTTTTCAGATAATAAAAGTTATGTAAAAATTAAGCTACTTTTTTTTTTTTTTTTTTTTACTTTGGTTGCTAGGATGCTCTGAGTTAAATTGTATGTTCCAGTATAAAAATTATACTTCACTGTTGTTTTCTGATATGTCTATCTTTTCCACTGGATATTTAATTCTTATTTTAATTGTCCTAATATATAGGTCTTTGTATTGTAAGCTGACTCAAATCCTGCTAGAGGCAGTGCATAAGTAGAAAGTGATGTGTGAATTATTAGAATTGCCCCCATTAAAATACAGTCACTGTTGGTTGTTCGCTCTTCCTGAGTATAGCACCTTTCAAAGCCAGAATTTCTGAAGCCTGTTACGCAAGATGTGGTAGTTTCCACTCTATTAATCGTTTAATAATTCAGAAGACACATGACATTTTAGTTAGGACGTTTTGGGTTGCAGGTTACTGAAAATCCCATCTAATTCACAGGCCTTGAACATTAGAGGAGATTCACTGAGTCTTGTGACCCAAGTGCTTGATGGGTTTCAGGCATGGTTTGATCAGGGTTCTGCCTATGGATCTGTTTCTCTTAGTTTCTCCTAGATTGCTCCCCTCTGTGTTGGCTTTTTCTTGAGGCTGACTTCATTCATAGGGGTAGGGGCTGCCAGCTGCCTCTGTGCTTTACTCTGATTGGGCCACACTGTGCAAGACTATTCCCAAACCAAACACTGCAGCAGAGGAATAGGGGTGCTCTGATTGGGCTGGACTAGTCAGGTCCTACCTGCAGCCACGACCCCACACAAAGTCCCCGGGGGCTGCATGGTAGGGTGGGGTGGAGTGGAAGAGAGAAAGGGAGGTTTATTGCTCACTCCATCTGACAGGGCCAGTGAAAAGAGAACAGGGGAAGGGCTTGGACCTACTGTGAGGAGTGCTACTATAAAACTGTGTGCATATGCATTTCTTTGGGATGAACAACGCCAGATTGTGCCTTGGCAGGTCTTGTAAATTCTATCAAAACTCTCTCACTCTCTTGTTGGCCTCCAGAAAGAATCTGTCTTGCGATGTCTCTAGATTGGGGCAGGTGGAAAGCTTCCTGCAATTATATTCCTTATAGGTAACATTTCTCTACCAGACATTTGCAGTTTTGTAGGGTCCATCAACCAGTTGATAGCGGATTTGAGATGTGAGTTTAGTGCATCAGAGAAGGAGAGGCGGGTTACATGTGCCCAGGGAACAGCCTGGTGCTTGGCTCAACGTGTCCACCGATTGCTTTATAGGAGAAAAATCCTTAGAGGAATTAATACACTTCTGCAATGAGGGCTCAAAAGGGTTCTGGATTCTTTTCCTCTTAATTGACCAAGGAATATTTCACTTCTTTTTAGAAGTAACTGTTTTCTTTCCCAGTTCCTATATTTTGCCGTATCTGATTATAATTTATGTCTGAAGTAAGCATTTCATAGAGGACCATCAGAATTTATGGAAAAGAAGAAACCCCATGTGTGCACATGCAGGTACACATACACCCTGACTCACAAATGACTGTTTACGCCAGCATCTTTTTCATGGCTGGACTAAGGGTAGGACAATGGCCTCTGCCAAAGGCCTTTTCTTGAATGAGCACTGTGGCTTTCAAGTTCCCTTGCAGAGCTGTGGCTTGGCCATACTTCTGGCTTCGAGAGTAAAATGACCCAGGGTAGAAGGATGGGCATGTTGGCTGGGGGAGGATGAAACCTGCCCCAGCAGACAAGCTGTACCACTTCTGTACCCAGATGTCCCGAGAGCCTGTTCGCTGCCGGGTGAGGCCAGGGTACTTGAGTCTCACTGTGGTGGCTTGTAGTGAAGTATGAATCTTGGTGGCTTTGTCCTCAGTGAGGAAGACCAGGCCAAGGTGGCCCAGGGCTCTCTATATAACAGGGTCGCTGTGTGTGTTCTAGGTGTTGTTGTCATCCCTTCAGTAATTACTGTCAGCTGCTTAACACCTCTCCCCACCCATCTTCACTTCTACCTAAAAAAGCAGAAATGAGGAGCTTGAAAAGGCCATTTGTTGAATCCAGTGTGTTTTGGGTGACGGCACAAGACAACCGAGTGAACGGGACTGTTTCTTGCCCTGAGAAACACTGCTGCGAGCCCGTGTTAACAAAGGCAAATCCCCCCCAAAGTGGAGCCAGTTGGTGGAGGTTTGTGCGGGCGCTTGCTTGAGCTTAGCCAAGGAGTGCCAGGGAGGACAAGGGGAGGACTGGGAAGGGCAGGTCGGGGCTGGAGACCAGAACACATAGAGGGCTCACCCTCAAAGGGAGTGGTCAACCATGCAAACTACGGTGCCAAGGGTTGCAGATAGCTCTGGATTGATCAGGCTGGGACATGACCTGACTCTGTTGAAACTCTGGTTCTTGGGACCCAGCCCAAGGTCAGGGCCTTGTTGATCAGGCCCCTGAGGCAGAAGCCCCATCATAGGAATATTGTGAACATTGCAATTTCTAGAAAGACCCTTGGATAGGGACATCTGCCTGGGAGAGCAGTTTCAAACTTAGCACACTCTGTCTTTAGCAAAAGCCCGGAAGATTACTCAAAGGCTGCAGGCTGCAGCCACGGCCCCACCTGCCAGGGATTAAACCGGGAATGTGGGAATGCTGGTCCCGGACCCCGACTGTGCCCAGCATCCTGCAGAGTTGCTTTCACCTAACTGGAGTCTCAAGGTCAGCCTACCACCCTGATGTTGATGAGGGAATTCACTGTGTGACACAGTCTTTGGTTTATGGGCACCCTCCGGAGAAATGTGACCTATTTGAAGAACAGGAAACTGGCACTTCTCAGCATGAGACTTATTTTTATCTTAAGGACACTGTGAATCAGGTGAACTTCTCACAGTGTTTTCACAGAGTTTTCAACCTGTGTATAGGGCTTTGTAGTATACATTTTCATGTTTACTAATTCCTGGCTCCATTTTACTCCTTTATGCTTGTTTCATTCCTTCCTTTTCACCTACTTTTTGCTTATGCTACCTTGATGCATTTTATGTACCCTTTTAGGTTGCCTTCCAGTGGTGTGCTAGAACCTTTGCAGTTGTTAAATATTCAGGCATTTTATGAGCCCCTGTTAAACAGTTGATAGCTTGAAATCAGCCATAGTGGGAATATTTACACCACAGACATAGGCAGACACTACAAAATAGGCCTTCCCCCCCACCCCCGGGGAACTAGTTTACCAGCATACTACTGTTTATATCTTATCTAGAAAAGGTGAAGTCTTAATGGATGTGTTTTTTAGGACCTAGAGATTATCACACTAAGTGGAGTAAGTCAGATAGAGAAAGACAAATATCATATCACTTATATGTGGAATCTAAAAAAATGATACAAATGAATTTATTTACAGAACAGAAACAGACTCACAGACACAGAAAACAAACTTATGGTTACCAAAAGGGAAAGGTGGGGAGGGATAAATTAGGAGTTTGGGATTAGCAGATACATACTACAGTAGTCTATATAAAATAGACAAACAACAAAGACCTACTGTATAGCACAGGGAACTAAATTCAATATCTTGTAGTAAACTATAATGGAAAAGAATCTGAAAAAGAATATATACATATAACTGAATCACTTTGCTATACACCAGAAACTAACACAATTTTGTAAATCAACTCTACTTCAACTTAAAAAAAATTTTTTATTGTGTTTTTTACAAGTACTATGAAATTATCTATCTTATTTAAATATTGCCTATAATTTTAAATCTAAAGAACATTGGCACTGTTTTGGGTCCAAAAATGTTTCCAGGGTACATAAATTTATGAGATTATTTTTTATTGATGGCAAAGGAAAAATGGGATTCATCCAACCGTGCCTTCTAGTCAACTTGGCTGTTGTGCAGCTGTTCTGTAAAGGAGAATATTTATGTATGGGGACGTGGTGACAGCTGTTTACATTTCTGTTTATTTCATTTTAAGTTGTACTCTGGTAGAGCTAAGATTTTGGTAAATCTAGCAGTATTAGAAGTAAGTTGATATCCCATTCAATGTGGGATTGTTGTTAAGGGACCATTCAATGCAAATTAGAAGTAATAATAGCTCTGGTTTAAAAGGGCAAAGAATTAGGGCTGGGAAGGGAAAATGACTCCCTACAGAGGACAAGGGTTTTGCAGTGACAAATGTGGACGTTTGCTCAGTCCAGGAACTGAGAGCCAAGGAGGAGTGGAGACAGAGCAAGGATGAGGAAAGCTGCATCACTCCTGGCAGGCTCCTCTGGTCTCGGCTTGCCTTGGAATAAGTGTAAATAGCTGCAGGAAGCATGTTTGTTACCCAGACTTGGCAGCCCAGCAATTGCAAACTTCGGCAACAGTACGAAAAGGGAAGAGAAGATCTCTGACAGTAAAACGGCAATTCCTGGGCCGCAAACAATGATACTGAAGACAGCTGGAAAGTCCCCCAAACCTGAAGATTCCCCCGAAGGCACTGCAACAGAACCATTCACTGACCGTGGAAGAGCTAACAATGTCTGTGTGTTGACTGCCACGTACAGGAGTGTGCTAGAAAACACTTTCCTTGTGTAGCCCGTTTAATTCTCCAAACAGACTAAGAAACTGACACATAGATGGCTGGAAGTTACTTGCCCCAGGTGCTCAGTGATTAAGAGAAGGAGCCAGGATTTGTGCCTCTGCTCTCAACCGCTCAGATCAAACAGAAAGAAAAGATTTGGGTGGATGGTGATGATCTGAAATGCGGTGATCAGGGCACAGGGAGCAGGTAAGTGAAGAGGGACGATGTAAGCAGCGTGAGAATGATCTCAGAGAGGCAGCAGTGAGTGGTGGCCTGAAGCGAGATCTTCATTCCCTGCCCAGGAATTGAACCTGGGTAGCCTGGATGAAAACCAGGAATCCTAGCTACCAGAAGCCCTGGCTCTTGCCTCCAGTGAAAAATGCATTTCTCACGGAGGCAAAAACTGTAAAAACAGGTACAAAGTTTATTATTAGAGACACAGCACAACAGCGGGAGAGCACACAGTTTGTTTAGTTAAGATAGAAGCAAGGCAGAGAGGCACACCGGGAGAGAAAGGATGTGGGCGTCCTCCCTAATGAGGAGGAACGCAGCAAAGAGGCGGTTAAGTGATCTATATAGGGCAGTTCTTCCGGGTCTTTGTTTACCTTTGGCCAATTACCTGGTTTCTTTTTCCACACCTGACCTGCCCTAGGGCCCTCCCCAACAGGCGTGCGCAACTTTTTTCCAAGATGGATTTCAGCCCAGAGGCCTATGGGATGGCCTTAGCATCACATATTAGGGGGTGGTGCCCCCTCCTTTTTGACCCCCAAGGAGCTTTTATGCACATGTGCAATGTCTCCCTTGCCTCAAGGATGGGAAACATGTGACCTCTTGGTCCTTTACCCAAACAATGTTTAGCCCCTCTCTGTTCCTGCCATGACCTTTATCTTAAGGTGTCCACAGGAGACAAAGCCTGGCTGTTTACCTTGTTTCTGTTGTTACTTCCATTTGGGAGAGGAAACAGGAGGCTGATTTTAAATGTCTAACCTGGAGCCCATCTATCTCCTGTCTCAGGAAATGCAAACAGGAGACTAGTTGTAAGTGTCCGGCCTGAAGCCCACTTCTTCCTGCCCCATGAAATGTAAACAGGAGGCCAGTTGTAAATGCCTAGCTTGTGGCCCATCCATCTCCTTCCTCAAGAACAGTAAAAAAGAGAGACCGCTGAGGGGTGGGGACCGGACAGGGCCCAGTTCCCAGCTCAGGAGACCTACAGCCTTCAACTACAAGGGGGAGGAAACCACCTAGAACACCTAGACAATCTGCTTTCTACTGGCCAAATAGCACCACATATCAAGCTGTTGCTGAGCCTCTGTACTGTTAAAGGCGGCCATGGGTGTGGGATTTGAGGGGTTACACTGGTGTAGGGCAGTTTCTAGAGGGGACCATGCATGCTGAGCTGCATGTCTGGAGGGTGGATTATCACCATATAGAGGACTTTATTGAGCAGGGTACTGGGACAGAGACTCAAAGATCCGAAGATAGGAGCAAACCCATAAAAACACTGATCTAAACCTTAAGGGAGAAAATGGGAATCTTTATGTCATTGGAACGGAGTGAGCGCCAAAAATTTGTTCAGATGAGCACAGCCATGCTTCTTCCTTGTGAACTCCACCTATTTGCCCTGAGGACCATTACTCCTTACCAAAGAGTCCCAGACACTGCGCTATTTACCAGCTGATAGACATCTTTGCGGATTGCTGGTCAAGTAGCTATATATTAAAGCACCACACAAACACACCAGAGGCTAGACCTTGTTTGTTTGAAGAGCTCTTGGCTGCTCATTGGACAGAACCCGGACTTTCGCTAGGTGACTTTGGTGTTTCCAGATCCAACAGCACTGAAGGCAAATTCTGGCTCCCAAGAACCAGAGCTGGAGGGTTGAAGCATCCTCTCCCAAGCTCCTCCCACAGGACCCAAGTCTTTAACATACAGTTTTCTCTCTCTTTAAAAAAAAGTTTTATAAGATATAATTTACCTACCATAAAATTCACCTGTTTTTGTTTGTTTGTTTGTTTGTTTTTTGTGGTACGCGGGCCTCTCACTGTTGTGGCCTCTCCCGTTGCGGAGCACAGGCTCCGGACGCGCAGGCTCAGCGGCCATGGCTCACGGGCCCAGCCGCTGCGTGGCATGTGGGATCTTCCCGGACCGGGGCACGAACCTGTGTCCCCTGCATCAGCAGGCGGACTCTCAACCACTGCACCACCAGGGAAGCCCAATTCACCTGTTTTAAGTGTACAACCCAATGGTATTTAGTACCTTTAAAGAGTTGTACATATATGACGATCTAATTTTAGAACATTTCCATCATCCCCAAAAAGAAACCTCCATTTGTATTCACACCCAATTTTTACCTCCAGGCCTAGGCAACCACTTATCTGCTTTCTGTCTGAACAGTTTTATATGGGGATGAAACCGGGGATGTTTTGCAAACACAGCATCTGCCCTGCACCTGGGATGAAGCAAAACACAGACAAGTTGACAATTTTTGCATAGTCTCATAAAATTAAAAAATTCAGTAACTTTAATGTGTTACAATTTAATGTGTTAAAAGATGCAATAACCTATTGCTTACCGTCTTTGAATATATTCTGTGAAAGATCAGTTATGAATTGTCGGCTGACTTGAAGGTCCAAACTTTCATATAGCTAGATGATTGTAGAACTCCATAGAGATAGTAGGGTACAAGCCTAGATTTGATTTTTTGTTACCATTTTCTTTTTCTCTGAAATTCATGTCGTTAATTTAACTTGTATTCTTGGGTGCTTCTCAGAGTACGAACTGCTATGACAAAGCAGATTTCATGAGGAAGTTGGCCCATTGTTTGAACTCCTCAGAACTGGGAATCCAAAACGTCACAGCTGCATTTGAATCTCGCCATGTGTCCTGTAGGATTAGATGGCTGAGTGTGGGCCCCTCCCTCTCCTCTCTCTGATAGACCCTTTCCTCCTGCAGTTTTCTCCTTTCTCTCCTGTACTGTTGAGTTTTCCCTTTACTGGACCATTTGTAACAGGGTGCACACCTGCAGCAATTTTTTTCTGTCTACAAAAACCCTCTCTTTGCCTGGCTTCCCCTTCAGATACTGCCCATCATCTCTGATTCCCTTTTCAGAGAATTCTGGGATGGAATTGTCTAAGGTAGCTCTCCCTACCTCTTCTTCAATTCCCTCTTGAACTCAGTTTGGGCAGGGCTTTGTATCTGCCACTCCACCAAAATGGCCCACGGTGTCATTGCCAGTGACCCCACGTGACTGATCCCATAGTTGACCCTCAGCCTCTCAATGCAGCTTATCAGTTGCACTGACACATTGATCATCCTCACGTTCCTGAAGCACTTTCTTCTCCTGGCCCCTGGAACAGCTCTGTCACTTGGCTTTTCATGTGCCTTGCTGGTCCTTCCTACTCAGTTTGCTGAAGGCTACTGCTCTTCATATCTCCAGCATAGCTAAGTGTTGGAGAGTCCCAAGTCTTGTTTCTTCACCTCTTCTCTCCTCGGCCTGGGACCCCCTTCAGGTGATCTCATGTAAGATGGTGGGTACTTTAAATATTATATTGCTCCTGACTTCCAAATTTGTATCTCCAACTCTCCCATCCTAAAACTATGGGAGTTCAGGAGAATTGTTCATGGGGATGCTAGAAATGTGAGAGGGCTCAGTGGGCCCTGTCCTTGGACCTCTTCTCTTCTTTGCACTCCTTCACTTGGTGGTCTTATCCAGTCTTATAGATTTATTTTAATGAAGTCCAGCATATCATTTTTTTCTTTCATGGATCATGTTTTTGGGGTTGCATCTAAAAACTCATCACTAAACCTAAGGTCATTATAGATTTTCTCCTATATTTTCTTCTAGCAATTTTATGGTTTTGCATTTTACATTTCAGTCTACAATCCATTTTGAGTTAATTTTTGTGAGAGGTGTAAGGAAGTCTGTGTCTAAGTTTATTTTTTGTATCTGGACATCCAGTTGTTCTAGCACAATTTGTTGAAAAGACTATCCTTTCTCCACTTAATTGACTTTGCTTCCTTGCAAAGATCATTTGACTCTACTTGTATGGGCCTACTTCTGAACTCTCTATTCTGTTCCATGTTTCATAACTTTAAGTATCACTGCTGAGGCTCTTCAATTTATATGTCTAGCCTGAACTTCTCCCCTGAAGTTCAGACATATATATCCACTGCCGTCCTGTATCTCCACTCAAATGTCTAACAGACATCTCAAATGGACCACGTCCAAACGTAACATTATCTCCTTCCCCGCTACCCCATCTGCTTCTCCTCCCATCTCCATGGCAACTCCACCTTTCCTGTTGTTCCGGTCAAAAATCTTGACTTCTCTTCACTCTCTCATACTTCTCATCAAATAGGTCAGGAAATTTTGTTGCTTCTACTTCAAAACACATCAAGAATCCAACCATTTCTTACCATCTACCCTGCTACCATGCTGGTGCAAGCCACCATCATCCCTTTCATGGGTCACTGCAATAGCCTCCTGACTGGTCTCCCTGCTTATTCCATTGCTTCTTGATAGTCTACTATCCACAGAGCAGCAAGAAGGAAGCTGTTAAAGTCACATCATGTCACTCTTTTGCCTGGGTCCCTCCAGTGTCTTTCCTTTGAATTCAGAGTAAATTCCAAAGACCTCATATTAGCCCATATGGTCCTTTATCACTTGTACTACCCATTCACCACCCACTGCTCCTCCTTGCTTACTCTGCTCCAAGCCACCCTGGCCTCCTTCCTGTTCTTTGAACAGGCTCCTGCCTCAGGGCCTTGGCACCAGTCCCTCTGCCCGGCACGTTCTTCCCCAAGAGATCCACAGGGCCTACTTCCTCACCTCCTTCAAGGCTTTTCTCAAATGTCACCTTTTTTACTGCTAAGCCAAGCTCCCAATCCATCCCTCACCTCCTGGCAATCACAAGTCTGTTCTCTGTGAGTCTGTTTCGTACATAAGTTCGTGTCGTATTTTAGATTCCACATATAAGTGATACCGTAAGGTATTCGTCTTTCTCTTTCTGACTTACTTCACTTAGTATGACAATCTCTACGTCCATCCATGTTGCTGCAAATGGCATTATTTCATTCTTTTTTATGGCTGAGTATTATTCCATTGTATATATGTACCACGTCTTCTTTATCCATTCCTCTGTTGATGGACATTTATGTTGCTTCCATGTCTTGGCTATCGTGAGTAGTGCTGCTACGAACATAGGGGTTCATGTACCTTTTTGAATTAGAGTTTTCTCTGGATATATGCCCAAGAGTGGTATTGCTGGACCATATGGTAGGTAATTCTATCAAATGTCACCTTCTTCATGAGACCTTCACTGACAAACCCATTTACACTCTCCCTTGCCACTGGCACTTTTTATCCCCATTACCTTACACAATCCAACATATAATTTGTTTATTTGTACGTTCCGTGAGGATGGGGGTTTATGTCTTTGCTATATTCCTAGCTGGAACCTCATAGCTGGTTACTGATAAATGTTTGCTGAGTGAATCAATGATTGGAAAAAGGGGTGACTGGTATGTCCTCCTCTGGTTGGGTATCCACACGAGCATCCTGCTTCTTGGGCAGGAGGAGAAGAACCTATGAGAGCTGGTGTGGTGAAGAGACGGGCCGCCTACAGTGGAGTAGCCTGCAGGCCTGGCCTTCATTGTAGCCAAAATGATGGAGGTTCCTCTGGGTCAAGTGGTCACTGAGTTGCTCACATGTGACTGGTGACTGAGCTGGGCATGTGGTGATGAGGGAACTCTTGGAGGCTGGAGCTGGGGTAGGGTTGGAAGAGGCTGAGTGGGGCAGGTCTGCCATGGTCCCAGGTGAAAGAGGAGTATAGTGAGGAGGCCCTGCAGGCCTCTGAGGAAGGCTGTCCCCCGCTTCAAGACAGCCAGCATTTGGATAACCCCCGCAGAGGGCATCAGCAGCTAGCAGGGTTGACCGGACATGGGAGGCCACTTGTCCAGCTCTGTCCGGCCCATTCTTCTACACACCCCTCTGCCCAGTGGAGACCTAGCGCAGGGAGGGAGGGGAAGCAGGTGCTCCCAGCAGACTCCTCACCATTCCTGCTGCCTCCAGCGAGCCTGGCCAGACGGGTGGGGGGAGGGAGCCTTGCTGGAAGCTGCGAAGTGGACTAAGCTAAGGGTAAGGTACGAGACCTACCAGAATATCACTGAGGGAGGGAAAAGAGCCATTCCACTGAGTGTGACTGAAGGCAGTGGCGCTGGGAGATAACAACGCGTTATGTTAGCTAAGTAAAGCGTCTAAGGGAAAAGAAACAATGTTTTGAAGACTGAATTTGCAGCTCTATATCCATGAAAAACAGCCAAGAATTACCTTTGCTTCATGAGATAGCTTTACTTTAAGGTAAAGTGAGATAAATAAGCAGAACTTAGCTTCCTAAAACTTTTTCACATGTTGCTCCAGGTTTCTTCAAACAAAATTCAAATCACTAGGTGAACTTGTGCACAGAAACATGTTGAGAAGCCACAGGCCCTGGTCTCAGCCCCGTGCTGTTTGGCTTCCACAGGGACATTTTACCCATAACCAGGGATACTGCACTTGACCTGAGCTCCCATCTCACCAAAGTACGCTGGTCAGCCCTGGATCACGGAATCATAGACTCTTAGAGCTAAGAGGCATGAATTAGTTCAATTCTTTATGATACACAAGATGAAGCAGGCTCAGAGAGGTGGATGGTTTGGTCAGGATCACACAGCAAGTTGGGGGTTGTGGTAAGCAGAATAATGGCTCCGAAGATGTCACATCCTTATCCCCAGAACCTGTGACTATGTTCCCTTTCATGGCAAACAGGACTTTTCAGATATGATTAAGGATTTTGAGATGCAGAGATTATCCTGGAGTATCCAGGTATAATCACAAGGGTTCTTATAAGTGGGAGGCAGGAGGCAAGAGTCAAAGAGAGAGAGATGTGACCATGGAAACAGAGGTCAGAGTGATGCAGCCATGACTTCTAGAAACTGAAAAAGCCAAGGAAACAAATTCATCCCTGTCACCTCCAGAGGAATCGCAGCTCTGCCGACACCTTGATTATAGCCCCGTGAGACTCATATCAAACTTCTGACTTCCAGAGCTGAAAGATAGTAAACCAGTGTTGTTTTAAGTTATTCGATTGGTGGTATTTTGTTAAAACAACAGTAGGAAATTAATCCTGTGGTAAAGCCAGCATTAAAACACCCATCTCCTGGGGCCTCCCTGGTGGCGCAGTGGTTAAGAATCCGCCTGCCAATGCAGGGGACGTGGGTTCGATCCCTGGTCTGGGAAGATCCCACATGCCACGGAGCAACTAAGCCCGTGCACCACAACTACTGGGCCTGCGCTCTAGAGCCCGCGAGCCACAACTACTGAAGCCCGCGCGCTCTAGGGCCCGCATGCTGCAACTACTGAGCTTGCATGCTGCAGTTACTGAAGCCCACGTGCCTAGAGCCTGTGCTCTGCAACAAGAGAAGCCGCCACAGTGAGAAGCCTGTGCACCACAACGGAGTAGCCCCCGCTCGCCACAACTAGAGAAAGCCTGCGCACAGCAACGAAGACCCAGAGCAGCCAAAAATAAATAAATAAATAAATTTATTAAAAAAAATAACATGCTGAAAGATGCCTTAAATAGCACCAAATCCAAGAAAATGACCTAATATTTTAGTTAATTAACAGCCTGACACATCTCTGTTTTTCCCTATTTTTTTTTCTTGTTTTGGCTGCATGCTCTTTGATCACCTATCGTACTCAGTACAGAGAATCAAAAGGTAATACGTTCTATTTGGCATAATTTCAAATTAGCATAATTTCCTTGAGCCTGATTCATCAAAATTTACTGCATCTGGAATGACAGACTTCATCAGGACAAGGTGTGTCAGATAGTTTAAAATGGGATCTGACACGTTGGGATACATAAAGCATGTGACTTCCACAGAGACGAACTCAGTGTTGGTAGTATTTTACAGGTTTATGTCCCACGAACACGGAGATTCTGATAAAAGTTTATCAAAAAAGAGAAAAGAGCATGATATGTTTATAATTGTATAAACTTCATTCTCAAGACTGTTCCTGACAGGAGAGAGTGGCCATTCTGATTGGCGTTGATGAGAGCTGAATCTTCTGCTTACAATTCTACACATCTGGTCCTGCAAAAAATTTTCTGTAGAGCAGTTTCTGGCTGGGTACGTTTTAAACCTTGCTTCTCCTTCTCCTCAGATTCTTCTGCTGCTGGGTCCCCTGAGACATGTTCATGTTATAATACGGCCCTGGGCCCTCAACCTTCATGGCCAGACCAGGGAGTCTGCCCAGAGGGTGGCAGAACCCTTCATGGGGGACATTCTTGTAATTGGGCAGTCAGCAATAACTTAGCTATGCGTGGGAGTGACTGGAGACTGCATAAATGGATCCTGTCATCCAAATTAAATGTATCCCTAACCTCATTTCCCTTGCTGGATCCCCCAGATGCCATGGCCATTCCACTGCCACCTGGCCTGAAGGAGAGTGTGACATAGGGAACTTTGGAGTGGTCTCACTCAACGATGGTAAAATATCTTTAAGAAATTTACAGAAAGGACTTCCCCGGTGGCGCAGTGGATAAGACTCTGTGCTCCCAATGCAGGGGGCCTGGGTTCGATCCCTGGTCAGGGAACTAGATCCCACATGCACGCCACAACTAAGCAGCCGGTGAGCCGCCACTAAGGAACCCTGGAGTTGCAACTAAGGAACACGCCTGCCGCAACTAAGACCCAGTGCAACCAAAAAAAGAAAAAAAATTGCATAAACACATAACCGTGTTTCCAGGGTCTGCGAAACAGCCTGGCGAGAGAGGGGCCCTGAAGCTGGAGCTTCGGAGGTGTGGTTGGCTGAAGTCACTGTCCCTGTACTGTACACACTGTCCTCCAGACCTGAGAAAGGGGGCTTGTTTTACATTTGAATAGCCGAAAGGCCATTTAGAATGTTTTTCCTACAACAAGGAGCACTGCCTCAAAACTCGAGCCTCTACCATTTGGGAGGCAGAAAGCTACTTGAAACTTTAAAGTTTTTTCCAGTATCTATTCATTAAGAATTAATTTTTTTTCATCCAGAACTAGTCACTTCCCTTTTTATATCTTCAAGAACACCTTGCTTATATCTTAGTTATCTGGTGTCAGTCACTAAATTAGTGTTTTGCAAACTGGAGTCCACAAGTCCTTGATGAGAATTTTAAAATGCTTTGTTGGGTGAAATGCTAAAAACTCTGGAAAAGTGTGACACTTTCTTATAAAACTAAACATATAATTACCATACAACACATCACTCTGACTTGCAGGCTTTCATCCCAAAGAAATGAAAAGTTACGTTCACACAGAAACTTGTACATGAATGTTCATGGAAGTTTTATTTGAAATAGCCCCCAAACTTGAAACACACCACATGTCCTTCAACAGGTGAACAGTTAAACAAACTGTGATGCATCCAGGTCATGGAATCCTAGCCAGCAATGAAAAAGAACAAACTCTTGATACACACTACACTTTGGATGGATCTTAAAATACTGAGTACAAAAGCCAGTCCTAAAAGGTTGCATACTGTATGGTTCCATTTATATAAGATTCTTGAAATGACCAAAACTATAGAGATGGAGAACAGATTAGTGGTTGCCAGGGGCTTGCGGGGTGGGGTGGGTACAGAGGGGAGATGCGTGTGGTTATAGAAGGGTAGCTCTAGGGATCATTGTGGTGATGGAACTGGTTTATGTCTTGACTGTGGTGGTAGAAACTGCACATGAGGTAAAACTGCATGGAACTAAACACACAGAAAATAAACACAAATGAGTAAGTGCATGTTAAACTGGGGGAAATCTGATGAAGATTGGTTCTTTGTCAAGGACATTGTCAATGTCCTGACTGTGATCTTACTATGGTTTTATAAGATGTTACCCCTGGGGAAACTGGGTGAGGGATGTGTGGGATGTCTCAGTATTATTTCTTATAACTTCATGTGAATCTACAATCATCTCAAAAAAGAAGTTTAATTAAAAGTTATGTGGGGGCTTCCCTGGTGGCGCAGTGGTTGGGAGTCCGCAAAAGACAAGTGTCAGTACATTCTGGATGACCTGAGTGACCCCTTTACAGCCTTATGAGCTAGTTCCCCAATGGGTCACCAGTGCTTTCTTTGGAATGAATGTTTATTGCCAGTCACTTTGCACCAGTAACATCTCGACACGAACAGGATCAATGACAAGCCTCCCCAGCGAGCAGGCCAAGCGTCAGAGAAAGATTTTGCAAGGCAGAACTGAGAAAAATTCTTATTGGGTTGACTTATTATAATGCTATTTAAACACATGCAAGCTCATATGCAAATTTCTAACTGAATATAATAAAAGCTAGTAAAATTCAAATTAGTGCCATTAATTTAATGCAATGAATGATGCTGTTGTGTTGAAACTAATTTGCTGATCACAAAGTGGAGATTATACACACACTGCCTCAGGGCTTGCCTACCATCTTTATTCAGAAGTGGGACGTCTTTGCTTACAACTTGAACTTCCTAGGGAACCAGGAAGAACATAGAAAAAGGCCTCAGACCTTCTGGAATAAATGTTAACAAGGACCACTCGTTCTTAACCTTTTAACAACACGCTTCTTGCTCAGACATAGACTTTACCAGCTTGGTTAGCTAGTTTTCTGGCCTTTGCAAATACAAGGATTGCTGCTGCAGGCTGTCCCCTCGTGAAATGACCACAGAGAATCTGACAGTCATGGGGAGATTGGAAAATTGTGAAAAGCAGGTACAGAAACTAAATATTTTAGCAATTGAGAGGAAAAGGCACAGAGCTTCCAAGAAAATCACAGTCTGCCCAGCACACTAAATAATGCTCATGATAATGACGCTGAGTGATCAGTGGAAGGTCGAATTAGGCTGAGAATGTCATGCTTGGGAAGACTGGGTGGTCCCATATGGACCCTCACGTGTTTTGAGTTCTGGTCCTTGAACGAGCATACGTCAGTTATCTGCAGACCTGGGCAACCCTTTCCCAGCAGGGAGAAGGCCGGCTCTGTGTGCTTGTGTTTGTGTGTTGGGATGGGATGGAGGAGGATGACGGAACTCCACGACATGCAGAACAAATGGTCTCACACGCGATTAATTGTGCCCCCTGCTCCCCGGGCCCTCAAGGCTGCTAATAATCGCTCCCCATTTCAGGATTTCGAAGTTGCACATCTGACCTTTTGAGCTTTCATCTTCACACCTCTTCGTGCCTCTTATGACCCATAATTATGGCTGAGGTTGAGCATCAACAGGAACGCAGACCTCTTATCTTCACGTTAGGCACTTCAACCAACATTTTAAGACAAATTATTAATAATTGTGCTCGAGAAAATGATACCAGCAAAAGCTTCGGAGATATTGAATTGTTTTGTGACCGTGGAAGAAAGAAAACCATTTCCATGACAAATAGGGGGACTTTTATGAAGTAACTAAATATTAATTTATCCAACAAATATCTATTACATACCTTCAATGTTTGAGATATCTTATTAGCGACCAAAGGGTACACAAAGCCATACATGATTCAGTTCCTGATCTAATGGAGTTTATAACTTGGGAGCTTATTGTTTAAAAGTCCTACCATATAAAGAAGTGTCAAAAATGAAGTTCAATCTTAGCTCTTGAGGAGGTGAGAAGTGGGGGTGTCTAATGAGAAGGGACCCCTGAGCTGCCCTGAAAGGATGGGCAGTGCAATGATGGACAGGAACGGGGACGGGCATGCCCCATGGAGGGGATGGTGCGGGCACAGTTGTGAGGGTGGGGGGCAAGGAAGCAGTGAGTGTCTCGGGACCATGGAATACTGATGGAGGAATAGCTGGAGATGGGGAGAGACCAGGTTGTACAGCAGTTTTAAAATGCCAGGCTAAGAAGCTAAGCTTTATTCTTTGGGAAGTGGAGTGACTAATAGAGGTAGTATTAGTGGGGAGACATTTAGAATGGATTAGAATGATCTCCATCCAGCTAGGAGGCCACCACAGGGGTCCAGGTAGAAGGCCTGGAAAGAGGAAGTGGAGATTTTTAAATAGTTTCAGCGAGTCTGGCATGACTATGTCAAGTAAGTCTGGAGCGGGGTGAGCCTCACTTTTGGTCAGAGGCAGCAGGATAGAGAGAGCCGATGTCTGATAAGGCTGTACGGGTTTCGGCAGGGAGGGGGACACAGCCTCCAAGGCATTCCTGCTCCAAAGGGCTTCCGCAACCTCAGTGTTTTTGTTACCGAGTCCAAGCTTGTACTGCTCGCCGCACAACAGGCCAATAAATGACGAGGTGCTGGGGCAAGAAATAGGGACTTTATGTGGAAAGCCAGCAAACTGAGAAGATGGTGGACTCATGCCCCGAAGAACCATCTTGCCTGAGTTAGTTAGAATCCAGGCTTCTTTTATACTAAAGGGGAGGGAGTAAAGTCAAATATTTCGTGGCTCTGATCAGCCCCCTGAGGGGATGTGTTCATTTCTTCCTGCGGTCATTCACAGGTGGGCCTGGTCAGCATGTTTCCTATGATCTAAACAAAGGTATTTTAGCTTAATGCTCATTACCTGGGGAGGTAGGGTTCCCAGAGATGGGCCATTATGTATAATTTAAGCTTATAGGCAACATCCCTTTAGTGATTAACTTGTAATAGGATACAAAAGCTTCTTCCCTATTACACTTTGAAACTACTGTACTAAGTCTATCTTATCTGCAGGCTGACATTTTGCAATTTTAAACTGATCCCATATGGTTTCATGAGATGTGCCTTGAATCTCCCCAGAAGGTAACCCACACCTGGTGGTGAGTCCCAAGCCTATCGCTGGAGTTGGTCAGGACCCTAAGAGTGTGCCCGGCACCCAGTATGAACACAGAAAATGCAGAAGTCTATAACCGTGGTTCCTATGAAAGGCCTAGCTCAGGTCAGACCTTCATTTATCGGTCTGTTCACCTGCCGAGTATACTGAGCCCTACTATGTGCAGAAGCCAGGCCATGTCTGTGGCTGTCAGCCTCGATGACCTTCCCCTTCTCTGAACTCCTCTGGGGAGCATGTGATGCACCCCTGGTTTTCCTCACTGGCAAGTTCTTCCTGCCAGAGGTGGAAAGAGTAGAGTTTCCCCTGCTGGGTGGGATCTGGACTGATCACCAGCAAGGAGCGGATTGAGGGTCACCGCTGTGGGGAGCCTGGGGAATAAGCCTTTGTGTCTAAATGTGTCACTGAATGAAACAGCGTCGCTGGTGCATACGACGGCAACAGCAGGTACTGCATGGGGAAGGGAGATGGGGGCCTGTCTGTGGCAGGTACAAGTTCTTTACCACGTTACACCTCATCCTCCTCATGGCCATCTGGTGAATGTGGCCCTATCACCCCCATTGTAAAGACGGAGAGACTTGTTTTCACAAGCACTGTGTAATGTTCCCCAGGTTACACAGCTCATAAGCTGGATTTGATCCCAGAGCATTCTGGCTCCAAAGCTTAGGCCCCGGCTTAGCCCACAGACTTAACCCCTTTACTGTCCCTTTAAATATGAAATAGGACCACGTTTGGCTGCAGGTAACAGAGCGTGACCACCATGGTCGGAACAGCTGTGGGGTTCACCGTCTTAACTTCTAGTGCTTAGCATAGGGTCAGGCACACACTAAAAGCTCAATAAATGTTTGTTAAATGAATATAAGAGTGCATAATTTCCTTAAATAATAATTCTACTAATATCTTATCTTATATATTTTACTTTTGCTCAGTACACCTTCACCATCACTGCACCTCTTCCTCTAAATAATGTGGTAGGAGCCAAGGTGCAGGGGCAGAGATTTTACCAGTGGGCCCATCCTATTAAGTGCCATAAAGCAGACTTGTGTGGTCTTCCGTCCTGCTCTGGAAGCATCTGTGAGTCTCGTGCTCTGGAGGCAAGGGGAAAAAAATGTATTAGGTTCTCTAATATGATAATAATACCAAAGAAATGTATGGTGCCCCAGAGGAAGATAATTACAAATGGATGAAAGGTGACTATTTAATGTAGAGGCTTTTTTTTTTTAGGGTATAAAAATAAATAGAAGAAAATAGAGTGCCAATAGAACCTGCAGAAAATGGAAGGCAAATGGGCCTGTTTCACTGGTGCTCCCGCTGCAACCCACCTTCCTGCATAATGATGGCCATTTTTAACATTTCTGACTTTGTCATTTTTCAAGTAGCTCTAAAGTCTCTTGCTTGTTTGCCAGTCTTCAAGAGGTTTCTAAAGCTCCAGGAGTGCCTTTGGCCTCGTCTTTCCTTCCTTCACCACCTCCCTTAAGGCTCTGTGGTTCTTCCCTAAAGTCAGACCCTGGGCCAGGCAAGCAGGGATGGGCACTGTGCTCCCTCCTAGTGCTCTGGCCACTGAATCTGCCCTGCTAGGACATCTGTGAATGGCTGGGGGCACTCTGTGGGCAGCCCGCAGGAGGGGTGGTGAGGGGCCAGAAGCCCATCTCCCAGGGAAGCCAGGCCTTTGCAGACACTCACTTCACATGCCCTGGTCTCTGGCACTGCCCTTTTCCCTCCCCCACTCTAGGGCGGGTCGTCAGGAGCTCTTCCCCTGCCTGAGGACACTCAGGGGCCTGTACCCCAGATGCTCGGCCCGCTGCCCTCTTACTGCAGGCCGCGGCCTGCCCTGCTTGCACATCCCAACCCTGCCCAGTGGGGAAGCGGCCAGGACGTTCAGTGCAGCCATGTCGGCCCCGAACTCCAGCTGCACTTCACCAAGGCCACGCAGTAGGTAAACTCTGCTCGTTTCCCTGAGTCCCGCCCTACCCCAGACTTCACTGCTATGGAGGAGGCCGCTGACCTTCCGCCTGCAACAGTCTGCACCTGCTACAGATGCTCTTTGATTTAACGGAAGCACCTTTTCTCCTTTGTTCTCGGCCTGCTGCGCCCGCAGCGTGCTGGTTTCAGTGTCCCCCAGCCCGCAGGGGGGCTCTGGGGGCTCTGAGCCTTGCCCTCAGCTTTTCTGATTCCCATTCTCTCTTCATTCTGACCTCTTGTTGGTGCAGACAAGCCAGGCAGCCCTGCCTCATCACAGGCGTGGAGGAGACGACTGGTTCCTCCAGGGTAGTGGGGGTGAGATAGGGGGGCGGAAGGGCCCAGGAGGCTTGTCTTGTCCCCATCTTCCTGCAACACCGCCCCTCTCCCCTGTTCAGGACTCTTCTGAACTCACCTCCTGTTTGGACTCACCTTCCACCCTGGCCTGGAGCTTCTGACTGGCCCACCTCCTGTTGGGCTCCCTGCTCCCCTCCGCCCGGGGTGGGGGGCCCTGCCCCTCTGCTGTTCCAGCTGAGCCCCAACGTGAGCCAGGCTTCTGACTAGGGGTGGAAGGCCCGCCTCACAGCACCCGGAGGATATGCCTTGGGCGAGGCGCAGGGGCTCCCGCGGGCTGAGGCTCTGCCTCTGCCTGGCCCGCACTTCGCTTCCTGGTTCCAGGGGACCAGCTCTCCTAGCATCGTGCAAATAGGCAGGGCATGCCTGCAGCCTTGGGTTTTTTTCTAGGGGTGGCACATAGTGGCCTCACCCCCTGCTGCTGTGTGGGAGGGCTGGAGTTTTAGGCCACCTCCTACCCCCCCCACCCCCCCCTCCCCCGACGCCGTTGTATCGCCACAGGGCTTTCTCCTCAGGGTCCGGTCTGCCTCTGTGTCCCTTAGTTTCTCAAAATACATCACAGGGTGCCACACATGCTCACAGTCAGACGTGCTGATAAGCACTGGGAAACCTTCACTTTCTTAAAACAGAACTCTAACACAAAACTAATTTCTGCTGTTTTTCAAAGGCAAGGTCATCGTGCAGAATTTCAGTTTCTTCTGAGTTTAGTTAGGGCCTGGCTGCTTGGAGACAGAGCTAACATCAGGAGTCTGGATTTTCTAAGCAGAGGTCCTGGGGAGTGGGGAGTTTCTCCCAGCAGCCAGCAGCGGGCCACTGCCTGGTGGCTGTCTGACAGGTCTCCTTTCTCAGAGGTCCTGCCCTGGGCCCCGAGAATACAACAAAGTCTTTAAAAGTGAATGATTCCAGGAGATACAGGACAGAAAAGTGAAAGGAGCTTTGGAAAAAAGTAACTTATCTGGGGAATGTGTGTCTTCAAGGCACTGCACACACACTTAGAGACAATGGTGAGAATTCAGGTCATCTGGGAAGAACCCCTGTAAATCTTTTAGATCATTTAGGCAGGAAAAGGGTTTTTGGTTTTTTTTTGCTTTGAGACTGTTCAATTTTAAGTTTCTGTGTAAAATGTGGGCATGATATTTTTCTTCCTCTTCCTCCTACATGGTGGGTCTGTGGAATTCTCGTCTTCTTTTATTGGGAGAAAACCATGTCATATTGAATCTCGACACTTATTTAATGTCTCATCTGTGCTCAAAGCCTATTGCCTTCTTAAACAAGGCTGATGATCTGCGTTATTGGAGCAAAAGTAGAGTGAGCAGTGCCTCAGTTGATTCCTCCGTCAGTCCATGATTTCAGCAAAGAGTTTAGCTGACAGGGAATGTGGCGGAGAAATTTCAGTAGGCCACCTCTGGGGAAACTGAACGGGCACTTTTTTGATTCTGGACCTTCCTCATTTTATTTTGTGAGAAAACCCAGAAATGTCTCACCAAAAAGAATTCACATAAAAATGATATGTAGGAGTTTTTGAATAAAAATAAGCCATAAATAAGTAATAAATCCTAGATAGGCCCATTGAAAATGGATAGCAATAATGCTGTGTTTACTGCCTCACTTCCAAAGCACAGACATTTATTATAATTCAGGGCAATTCATTGTACTAGTCTGGCATTTACAAAATTCTCATCATAGTATTAGAGTAAGACCCTATTTCCTAGGAAGCATTGTTGTAATAAACTGTAATTAGTGTCTTGTAAACAGCGGTAATTCATTTTTGGAAGGAAAAGGCACGTGGACAGCTAAATATTGTGAGCGTACCTGCTCTCTGAGCATTTCCATCAGGCTGCGGTGCACCTGGGGCGCAGGGCGCCCACGCCGCCCCCCGCAGGGCTTGGGCGGAGGCAGTCAGACTCCTCGGCTCCCGCCTGCCCTACACCGAAGCCACTGTTTTTTCCTCTGCTGCCGCGAGGACAGCCCCTGTCACAGCGCCCCATCCCTACGTGGCCTCTGTTGTTTTACAACGTGCTCGTCCAGATGCACGGCAAGACAGACTCCTCAAGCCTAAGCCGGGCGGCCCACCTGGAAGAGGAAGTGGGGCAGGTGCCCACAGGCCGGGCTCACCATGACACGGTGTGAGACCTCCGGCTACAACATGGGACCCGGGCGCTGCTCTGACCCCTCGTGTCTTGTGTTGCAGCCGGAGGGACGCAGGTCCGCATCAGAGCCTGCTTCCCGCCAGGGACCCGATGTGGCAGCAGCACGGAGACGGCGGGAAGGAAGGTGGGTGTAGCTCCCGGCAGAGTGGCCTGGGGGCAGCCCCCGCCTGGCCCCTTCTTGGTCCGCGATCAGTCTCGGTGCAGGACTTCGCTCACCCCTAGTCCGCGTCCGGTACCTTGTGCCAGCTGCCTGGGGCGCGGCCCGCTTCGACCTGGGCTTTGAGGCCACTTTCGGCTCCTTACCCCCGTTCCCCAGTCCAGCTCAGGTGACTGAGGCTCCACAGTGAGGCTTGAAGGACAGCAAGGAAGGCAGCTGCTCCCCAAACATCTCTCCCATTGATGGGAAAGCCCACCGCTAAACCTGCGTTCCCATCGGGACAACAAACATTGCATTTTTACGAGTTGTCTATTAAATGTGAGTATTTCCTGCAAAGTGGTAGGTTAAACCACTGCAGGCATCAGCTGGGTTTCATTGATTACGTTACTCTCCTACATGGCAGGGACTTGAGAGGTAAATGAAATCAGATGGTGAATTTCTTTTTTTTTTAACACCTTTATTGGAGTATAATTGCTTTACAATGGTGTGTTAGTTTCTGCTGTATAACAAAGTGAATCAGCTATACATATACATATATCCCCATATCCCCTCCCTCTTGCGTCTCCCTCCCACCCTCCCTATCCCACCCCTCTAGGTGGTCACAAAGCACTGAGCTGATCTCCCCGTGCTATGCGGCTGCTTCCCACTAGCTAGCTATTTTACGTTTGGTAGTGGATATATGTCCATGTCACTCTCTCACTTCATCCCAGCTTACCCTTCCCCCTCCCCAGATGGTGAATTTCAACAGGGAAGAAGCTCCAACAGAGGACCCTCAAACTGGAGGTGGGAGGCATCAGAGGCAAGCTGCCTTCACCATCACAGCACTGGGGTGGGAGCTGGGGACACAGGGTCCAGGGAGTGACCCCTACCTTTACAGCTGGGGTTTGTGGGTCACATTTCTGCAAAGCGCCTGCCCTAGGGTAGCATCTTTCAGCCAGATCCCGATCAACCTCTGGTCTGACGACCATCTGCGTATGTTTCTCCCACACCTGCCCAGTCCTCAGTATAAATCATCCATTTATTCCTTCACTTTTCTCTGGCCTCATGGTGTTCGTAGAGCCTCCTCTTTTAGCAGGAACTTACTAGGTTTTAAATGTAATAGGTTCAGTGTTTTTCCTTCTCTTGAATGATTTAGAGGGCAGTAGAATAAAATGAGAGGCTATATTTAAATGAAACTGCTGGGGAAACCAGGTTGCTGAGACGGGTGAGATGAAGTGATGATTCACAGCTGGTCCTGGAATTCTTCTCAGGCAATGCCCTTATTTAGGAAAACAAGTTGGGATGGAAAGCAGTTCGGCAGACATCAAGGAATCAACAGAAACATTTAGATTGCCTTTTGTAGAAATGAACAATAATTTGGAGGTGGGGAGGACAGAAAAGGAAGGGGGAGCAAAGAGAGTGGGTCAAATGGTAGGGGGTGTTACTGTACACTTTTAAGTTGTTTTTGTTGCTAAAGAACCCATCCTGTGTCCCCTGACGTTCGCTAAAGTCTGTTACGCTCACAAAGGCCTTGTGTGAATGGGGTTCTGTTCGTTTCTTGGTTTTGTTGGAACTTGGTGGAAGGGCCTGAGTTTTACATTAATGGCACATGTGAGATGGCCTGATGATTTGTAAACTGAATTAATTTAGGACAGATATTAGTTTGGAGACCATAGGCAGGCTCATCCTTCAAGAAATTTAAGAAATCATGGTAGGGAGGCATGATGGTTAATTTTATGTGTCAACTTGGCTGGGCGGCAATGACCAGGTATTTGGTCAAACATTATTCTGGATGTTTCTGTGAAAGTGTTTTTGTTGGATGTTTTGTTGGCTGAGATTAACATTTAAATGCGTGGACTTCAAGTGAACCAGTTACCCTCCGTAGGGTGAATGGGCCTCATCCATTCCTTGAAGCCTAACTAGAACAAAGACTGACTTCTCTTGAGGAAGAAGGAATTCTGCCAGCAGACCGTCTTTGGACGGTCTTGAATGGCAGCTCTTACCTGAGTCTTCAGTTTGCCAGCCTACCCTGTAGGTTTTGGATTTATTAAGCCTCTGCAATCACATAAGCCGGTTTAAAAAAATATCTCCCTCTCTCTATATATGTATGTATATGCATCCTATGGTTTTCTTTCTCTGGAGAACCCTGACTAATACAGGAGAGGATATCAGATTTCCATAGATAGAAGATGAGGGTCAGCGAAAAACTTACCTAGATTATTTGAGGCAGGGAGACTCCGCTGACATATAGGTGAAGACTTAGTTATTATTTTAAAAAATTGATTTCTAGTTTAATTCCACCGTGGTCAGAGAACATATCCTTATGATTGCAATGCTTGAAATTTATTGACTTGTTTAATGGCCCAATAAATAGTCTCTATTGGTGAATATGTGCACTTGAAAGGTATGTGTGTTCTGCTGTGGTTGGGTGGGATGTTCTATAAATGTCAATTAGGAAAAATTGGTGGATAGTGTTGTTCATTTTTTTTGTATCTTTACTAATATTTCTATCTGCTTATTCTAAAGATTACTGACAGGGAGATCAGCTCGATGCTCTGTGACGATCTAGAGTGGTGGGGTACGGAGGGTGGGAGGGAGGGGATATATGTATACATATAGCTGATTCACTTTGCTGTACAGCAGAAACTAACACAACATTGTAAAACAATTATACTCTGATAAAGATGGACAAAAAAGATTATTGAGAGAAGAGTGTTGAAATATTCAGGTAAGATGAAGGATTTGCTTGGTTCTATCCTTTTTTGCTTTAGCTATTTGTATGTGAAAGCTTGTTGTTGGGTGCATATATTTAAGATTGTCATGTCCTGTAAAACTGAGCCTTTTATCATTATGAAATATTCCTCTCTCACTGGTGATAATCCTTGTCCTGAAGTCTACTTTCTGTCTTATTAACATAACTGCACCAGCTTTGTTCTGATTAGCGTTTGTGTAGCATGTGTCTTTCAACCTGTGTCCTTATATTTAATGTGTACCTCTAATAAATAACATATAGTTGAATCTTCTTTTAAAAATCCAAATGATTTTTTATTGGAACGTCTAGTTCATTTACAGTTACTATAATTACTGATATGGTTGGGTTAAACCATTTTGTTCCTATTTTCTATTTGTCCCATCTGTTCTTTGTTCCTTGTTTCATGCTTTCTCTTGAATTAATCAATTACTTTTTGGTATTCCATTTTGTCTCTTTTATTTGCTTTTTGGCTATACTGCTTGATAAATAGATAGACTGTTAATTTAGTGGCTGTTCAAGGGATTATAGTATGCAGCCTTAAGTTATCACAAGTGACCCTGAATTCAATCATACCACTATACAAACGATATAAGAATCTTACAACTGTATTTAACTCCATTTCTTGCTTTGTACTATGTTTTTGTTGTATATTTTACTTCTATATTTGTTATAAATACTCCATACGTTGTTTTTACTGCTTTTACTTTAAACAGTCAATAGTTTTCCAAAATCTTTCGCTTTTGAAATAGTTATAGACTCACGGGAAGTTGCAAAAGTAGTACAGAGAATCTTGTGTATCCTTTGCCCATATTCCCCCAGTGGTAATATCTAACCCAAATAATATCGAAACCAGGAAATTGATATTGGTACAATACTGTTAACTGTGCCTTATTCAGATGTCACCAGTTTTCACTGATGAGTTTGTATGTGTGTGTATGTATAGTTCTATTCATTTTTTCCACATGTATGGATTTGTTTTACTACATAATCGAGATATAAAACTGTCCCATCAATACCAAGGAACTCCCTTGTGCTACCCCTTTATAGCACCCCACCCTCCCTCCCCAAATCTCTATCCTCTGGCAACCATTAATTTGCTCTCCATCTCTATGATACTGACATTTTGAGGATGTTGTATAAATGGAGTCATACAGTATGTAATCTTTTTAGATTGGCTTTCTTCACTCAGGAGAACGCCTCTGAAGCAAAACACTATCGAACACTATTGAAAGCAACTTTCTTTACAGGTGCATTACACCTGTAAAGAAATCAGTATACAGAGTAAATACTGATGTGTATTTTCCTCCTACGATTGCCTCAAGACAACAGAGCAGGAGAATAAAGAGGCAGTAGTGTGAAAAAAAAAAAAAAAAGAATGCCTCTGAGATCCGTGTAATACGTGCTGTATATCAGTAGCTTGCTCCTTTTTTATTGCTGAGTAGTATTCCATTGTACCATAGTTTGTTTATCCATTTACCCACTGAAGGATATTTGGGCTATTTCCACATTTTAGCTATTATGAATAAAGCTGCTGTGAACATTCATATACAGGTTCCTGTGTGAGCATAAATTTTCATTTCTCTGGGATAAATGTCCAAGTGTGTGAGTGCTGGGTTAAATAATAAGTATATATTTCGTTTTATAAGAAATTGCCAAACTGTTTTCCAGATTGATCGTCCCATTTTACATTCCCAATAGCAATGTATGAGAGATGCAGTTGCTCCACAGCCTCACCGGCACTTATTATTTTAATTTTAGTCATCCTAATAGATTTGTCATGATATTTCATTGTGGTTTTAATTTTCGTCTCTCTAATGGCTAATGATGTTAAACAACTTCTTAAATGTTATTGGCCATCCATAAATCCTTTTCGGTGAAATGTCTGTTAAGGTTTTTTGCTCATTTTCTCAATGGATCGCTTGCTTTATTACTGTTGAGTGTGTGAGTTCTCTATATGTTCTAGATACAAGTCCTTTGTCAGATACATAGTTTGCAAATATTTCCTTCCAGTCTGGGGCTTGCCTTGTCATTCTTTTATGATCTTTCATAGAGCAAATTGATGAAGTTTAATTTATCAATGTGTTCTGTTAGGAATTATACTTTTGGTGTCATGGCTAATCACTAGTGATGTTGAATTTAGCACTAGGTTCCAAAGATTTTCTCCTGTGTTTTCTTCTGAAAGTCTTACAGTTTTACATTTAAGTCTATGGTTCATTATGAATAATTTTTTTATATGAGATCTGAGGTTTAGATCAAGGTTTTTGTTTTTGTTTTGTTTTGTTTTTGCCAGTTGCTCCAGCACCATTTACTGACTAGACTATCCTTCCTTCATTGAACTGCATTTTGTACCTTTGTCAAAAAATGTTGGGCATATTTGTATGGATCTATTTCTGGGTTCTCTATTCTGTGTCATTGATCTATGTGTTCATTCCTCCAGCAGTACCACACTGTCTTGGTTACTGTAGGTATATAGTAAGTCTAAAAATTCCTCCCACTTTATTCTTCTTGTCAAAGCTGTCCTGGCTCTTCTAGGCCCTTTGTTTTTCCATATACATTTTAGAATAAGCTTGTCTTCCATTGTTTGTTAAAAGACAAACATTGAAAATAGTCTTTTATGTTTACCCACATCTTCACCATTTCCAGGACTCTTCTTACAGGTCTAGTCTTTATAGGATCATTTCCCTTTAGCATTTTTTTGCAATGTAGTTCTGTTGGTGATAAATTCTATTTTTATTTGTCTAAAAATGTCTCTACTCTGTCTTCATTTTTGAAGGATATTTTCACTGGGTATAGTGTTGTAAATTGACTAATATTTTCTTTTAGCACTTTGAAAATGTTGTTCTACTGTCTGGTGGTTTCCATAGCTTCTGATGAGAAGTTAGTCATTATTGATATTGTTCCCCTGAATGTAATGTGTCCCCCTCCCCACATTGGCTGTTTTAAGATTTTTCTCTTTCTCTTTGGTTTTCTGAAGTTTGACTATAATGTGCCTTTGTATTCATCCTGCTTGGGATTCACTTAGATTCTTGTATGTAGACTGATGTATTTCATCAGTTTTTGAAAATTTTCATTTATTGTCTCTAAATATATTTTCTCCACATCTTGTCTTCTTCTGGGACTCCATACATATGTATTGGACTGATAATGTCCCCAGATGCTCTTGCTTTTTATTATTATTTTCTCTGTGTAGTTCATTTTGAATCCTTTCTATTGACCTATCTTTGATTTCACTGATTAGTTCTTCTTCTGTGTCCAGTCTTCTGCTAAGCCCTCCAATGAATTCTTTATTAAGCTATTGCATTTTCAGTTTCTGTACAGAATTATTTGGTTCTTTTTAAGAGTTTCTCTTTTGGAATTTCCCATCTGTTCACCTATGTTACATATTTTTCTCTAAATTTGTTAACATATTTATAGTAGTTACTTTTAAGATCCTTATTTGGTAATACAAATATCTGAGTCATTCATTTGTCTGCTTAACTTACTGTTTTCCCTCTTGATTATGGATCACATTTTCTAGTAATTTTTTTCTGAATGCTGAACATCGTAAATGATATACTGTAAAGGCTCTGGGCTATATTGTCTTTATCTAAAGATTGTTAAGTTTTATTCTGTCAAGCAGTTAAATTACTAGCAGAGTCAGATATTCTTGATCTTGTAGCTGCTTGGTGTTAGAAGAATATATATCTATTCTCATTTTGGGGGAAATGGATTATAATAAATCTCAGTGGAAAACAGTAAGCTAACTCCTTAGGACCAAAGAAGAATGCCTATTTTAAGGTCTGAGAGCTCATACGGATATAGTTGAAAAATGGTGGAGACACAGGTTTCCATGAATTTATTGAATGAGAATCTCTTCAGAATCTAGCCTAATTCCAGTCATTTTAGATATCAAGAATATTCTGGTTAGAGGTCTGAAAACTTAACCTGTTTTGCCACATCTCATTAGTCACTTCAAGTGATTCTCACCACAATTCTTAAATCTTTGTATCACAGGTCCTTGTATCACAAATAAGGAGACAAGCTTGCAAGTAGGTTATCTACAAAGATGTTTATTGCACCATTGTTTATAATACCAAAAAAAAGGGGAAACAGCCCAAATGACTATCAATAAATGATCAATTAAATAAATGAACCATAAATTCTATACAACAGAATGCTGTACAAATAATATATCTATATTTAAGGGCAAAGGAAAATGTGTTCATTCTATGTTAAATGAGAAAAGGTTAATAAGCATAGTATATAATATGACCCATTGTCCATTAACAAAATATTGGAGTATATAGGAAAAAAAGTCTCTAAGTGTGTGTGTGTGTGTGTGTGTGTGTGTGTGTGTGTACGGACCAGGGCTCGAACCCGTGTCCCCTGCATTGGCAGGAGGATTCTTAACCACTGCGCCACCAGGGAAGCCCTATATATGTATTTTAAAGAAAATATTATTTTTAGAAGTAAGACAATGAATTATTTTAACTTTAAGTTTTTAATATTTGCATTGAGGATCCCCAAGACCATACATTATGTTTGATGATTCACTAGTAGGACTCACAGGACTCAGAAAAGCTGTTATACTCACAGAGTTTGTTACAGTAAAACAATATATACTGAAATCAGCAAAGGGAAAGGCACATAGGATGGAGTCCAGGAAAAACTAGGACAAGCTTCCAATTGTTCTCACACAGTGGAGTCACACAGAAAGTGCTTAATTCTGCCAGCAACAAGATGTGACAACACATATACCGTGTTACCAACAAGGGAGTCTCATAACTGGGGAATATCACTGAGCTTTGGTGTCCAGGGGTCAGTCACTTAGGCATGCAGACCCCACATTCCAGAGGTCAGACTAGCAGTGTGGCCTAAAGCCTCAGGCCTACAGAAACAGTTTTCACCATAATCACATTGTTAGCATAAACTATCTGGTGCGGCCCAAGGCTTCGGGCAGACAAAAACACTCTCACAGGCAGGATATTCCAAAGGCTCAAAGGTCCATCTTCAAGAACTAGGCCAAAGTCAAGTCCTGAAGATCTTGGGAAGGTGTGGGTTTGAACAGCGCAGGCCGCAAGCCTGCTGAGTTAACTCTTTACTGCACAATGCTTTTCTTGTTTTTACTGCTTTGCAATAACCACATATTGCTTTTATCATCACAAAGTAATTAAACTAACTCCATTCTGCAAAAAAGGAAATGCATCAGAAATGTCTGTGTGCTGTCCTTCTAATATTGTTTGATGTCACCCAATTCAGACTCTATGTAACAACTTTCTGAGTTGCCAAAAGTGACATCTCAATAACTATAGGTGAAACATATCATTTTGAAATAACTTTTTTTTTTTTTGCGGTACGCGGGCCTCTCACTGCTGTGGCCTCTCCCGTTGCGGAGCACAGGCTCCGGACGTGCAAGCTCAGCAGCCACGGCTCACGGGCCCAGCCGCTCCGCGGCATGTGGGATCTTCCCGGACCAGGGCACGAATCCGTGTCCCCTGCATCGGCAGGCGGACTCTCAACCACTGCGCCACCAGGGAAGCCCTTGAAATAACTTTCTTGCCAGGAATGATCTGAATTTTATAAACAGTCTTATGAATTTATACCAGAGAAGGCCAGGAGCCAACTGTCTTCATTTAGAAGAAGAAAACCTTAGTCCCCGGTGCCACATGCTTGGAAAGTCAGAAACAGCTACCTAGGAAGGTGGCTGAAAGAATTGTTGTCACCCTAGCCCCTTGAAACTCAAATAATTTAGAACCATTTTGTTCTGGTGACTGTGTTGTGAATTAAGGATTGAGGATTTCAGAAGCCTGGCTGGCCTAGAGACTGTTCATTTGCTGGCAATTCTGATCATGGACTCAGAGATCGGCACGAGCAAAAATAGTCTCTCACCCTTTTCAGTCGTTGCCATGTTTTCCTGGGTGGCAAAGAATGAAAGAGCTGTTTACTGTAGGCTAAATTCTGTGTCAAACACTTAGATTACACTCAACCTTCAGAACAGTTTTGTAGGCTATATATTATCATCCCCACTTTACAGAGAAGGAAACTGAGGATCGGTACAAGCCTCAGGACAGTGACAACGGGATAAAACGAAAAAGAGGTCTCTTCAGTATGATATTCGATTGAAGTAATGCCAGTAAATCTACACATTTCAAAATTCTTACAACCCAGCAGGAGTAGCCAGTATTGGGAAACTACCTCTGATGCCTACTGTCATGTTTAACCATCACAGAAAGGAAAGAAGTACATGTATATTTTAGGATAAAATATTTCCCTCTCAAAGAGAGAAAAATGGCATAACCTAAAGAAAATTCTGAAGAGAGCAAATTACTAAGAAATATTCAGCATAAGGTTGACAGTGCTTCCATAACATTTTGAAGTCAGATCTGATTGTGAGTTAAGTTGCAAGAGGGTGACAGATTCTGAACAAGTCAATTGAAACTCAGTAAACAGTTGCTCCATCCAAGTCCTCAGCAGTTAATTACGGTAAGAACCCTGCTTCCTGGGATGTGTTGTTATAATAAATTATAATTAGTGGTTTGAAGCAGATACTTTTCCCTTAAAAAAAAAAAATGTGTGTACCAGGGTAAAGAGCTCTGTTGGAGCTGTACCGTTTGAGTCCGAAAAGAGTTACGGTAGAAAATCGGTTATTCTTTTGGCAGCTGAGAAAAACTGTCAGTCAAGACTGTGAGTCAAGAGCTCCGAATATTATTCAAACAGAAGGGAATGAACCTTGTAGAACGTTCAGGGTGGAGAGGCCCTTGGAGCCTTGGCAAATGTTCCGCCTTACTTAATGCCGAATGCTAATTGATGGATCTCTGCTGATTGCTATTGGTTTTAAAGCTACATTCAGATGCGGCTTTCTCTGCCGCAGAGAATGTGGCAATTAAAAAGTGCTTTAATATCACTAAGAATGGGCCCAGGAGCAGCTTGGATGGCTCCATGAGCTCATCGAAAATAACGACAGATGTGGGATAGCGCTCAAGGTGGGTAAACAGCTCTGCGCACTTATTTTTAAGCAAAGGCTCAGAGCTTAGCCGAGGATAGTTTGACAGCCGGGAGCTTCCTCCACGCTGCTCCTCTCTTACCTCCAAGCCGCCTCTCCTCCCTTCCTGTTGCCTTTCTTTGCCTTTTCTCTCAGAGCTTCCTTCCACTGCTGTCCTGGAGCCCTGGATTCTAGTGATAGTGACAGAAACTTCTGCGGCTGCTATCTCCTCAGAGAGCTTGGCCAAATCCAGTTATTTCTAGAACTACTGGAACTAGGAGTAACCCAGGGGTGGGTAGGGGCTGGATATTTGGTTGGCTCCACCCTTCCCTCCCATTCTGTGCCCTCAAAGACTGACTTCTATAGGCTGCATCGGCTGAGTGTTATCCTCTGGCTTCTGATTAGATCAGCCGGGGCGGGGCGGGCGGGGAAAGCACCAGCAGCAGACCGGAGGATAAGGGAAAGAGGTGGAGATATCTATTCTCCGCCCCCCGCCGAGCCCGCAGCTCGGCTCCCATCCAGCCCACCCTCTTCCGTGGCTATAGCTTTCATTGGGTTCCAGTAACAGCTCCCTCCCCTTGACCTTTGAGGCTTAGGGGTTTAATGAGTTCCCTCCATGTCCCTTGTTTCTTTACTCCATGCTTCTCAGTTTCCTTAACCCTCCTCTCTGTAAACAGTCCCTTCTTTAATTCTCTTCATTTTGAGCAGTCATCTGTCAGCTGATGGGACCCTAGCTGATACATACAGCAACTTAGGGCCTTTCAGCAGAAGCGATGAAGGCGAGCATCAGGTACCGTTAGTGTGTGGGAGAGTCATTTGTCACCTGTGCAGCCAGGTGACAGGTGCCATGCTTAGATTCCAGCGAAGCTCTCCTCCAGTAGCCTTCCCAAGTTCCAGGTTAAATATGCTGTGGGACCGTGAACTTGGAAAGGTGGAAAAGGAACAAACCATCGGGGTAAAGAGGCTCTTGCTACAGCCCTGTTTCTTTCTTTCCTTTGGTAAATTTCTAAACTGTAAGTGGAGCCCACCAGGCCTTGGTTTTCTTGCCTCCTTTTCAATCCCTATTTCTGTTCCATTTTACTACCATCAAAATTGCTCTGCTGAAGCTGCTTTTTTAAAAGTCACCAAGTTCCAGGTCGCAAAGTCCAGGTAAGACAGTCTCCTTAAAGCTGGTCTTACTCTCCCTGCCTGTGCTCTGGATAAGTTGTGTATTGATATCCTGGCCGACTAGTGTGTGTGTGTGTGTGTGTGTGTGTGTGTGTGTGTGTGTGTGTGTGCATGCATGAGTATGTGCGTGTGTGTTGTGTAAGTAAAGATGTATGCATTTATATATCCTCTAGTGGTCCATGGTCTCTCTGCTCAATCTTTACTTACTTTGGGGCACAATAAGTCCCCAGTGCAGTTCCTTATATATAGTAGGACCTAATGAAATGTTAGTTGAACTCTGTGTTAGGCAGAATAATGGCCCCCCAAAGATGTACACTTTCCCATCCCAGGAAGCTGTGGATATGTTACATTATATGGCCAAGGAGAATTAAGGTTGATGGAATTAAGGTTGCTAATTTGCTGATCTTAAAATTGGAAGAGTATTATGAATTATCCTAGTGGGCCTACTAATATAATCACAGGGGTGCTTAAAAGTGGGAGAGAGTGGCAGAAGATCAGAGTGATGTGATGTAAGAAGGATTCAACCTCTTTCACTGACTTTGAAGATGGAGGAAGGGGGCACAAGCCAATGAATGAGGGTGCCCTCTAGAAGCTGGAAAGGGCAAGGAAATGGATTCTCCCCTAGAGCCTCCCGAAAGGAATGCAGTCCTGCTGACACCTTGATTTTGACCCACTGAGAACTGTATTAGACAAAACCTGCAGAATTGTAAGATAATACATTTGTATTGTTTTAAGCTGCTAAGTTTGTGATAATTTGTTATAGCAGCAATAGAAAAATAATACAAGCTCCATGCAGAACTATACACAGGACAGGAACTAGCATTAGAACAAGGACCAAAAGGAGTCAGTGGTGGACTTGAGTTAGGCTGGGCAGTGTGCAGCAATGGGACTCAGGTCAGCCTAGGGTTTTGGCCAGAAATCCAATGGGTGACAGGCTGGGGGGTCCTTAGACACTCACAGGGCAGCAGTTGAAATCCCTCACCCAAGTTTGCTTCATCCTGAGACGGGCATCATTATGGGTGAAATGTGGTCTATGTTTGTGCATGGGGTGTGGGTGAACGTAAGGGGTGGAATGCTATACTGAGAGGGCTCTTCCTTAGAACGACTCCTACACCCATAGCACCTGTAAGGACACCTACTTCACTGGCCTTATGTGATATGTCACCCTCTGTGTGTCCGTCCTCCTAGCTATGGCTGCCCAGGCAGGGTGGGCACATAGCTTAGGCTGCCAATTTGCATACTGACTCTGGTATGATATGACATAGGAAGAGGAACTGGGTCACATAGACTCTCTTTCCCAACAACCTGAACAAAGAAAGACGAGGGGATAGGATAGTGGGCTGCAGAGGGAGGTGAGGCCATGGCAAACTTCACTGTGTAAGCCAAAGAGGGAGCTAAAATCATGAGGGAGCAGGGGGGTTGGTTAGTGATGAATGGAGCAAAGAGGAGAGACTGAGGCCCACAAGGGAGAGGCAGGGAACAACCAGGTCCTCAGCTGCCTCAGGACCTGACAGCTCCTACCTGATCCCCATGATGCCCAGCTGTGCCTCAGATTTGCTCTTAAGTTCCCATGTGATCATTGTCTTATGTGCCAACCATACCCTAAGTAGCAGGTGCTTTAACAGATCAATATTGTATAGCTATCAGATCTTCACAATAAAAACAAGCCTAACTAAGGTATGTGTGGGCCCCTAAAGTTGACAGCACACCTTGTACGGAACCTGGAGGCCAATAGCAGCCATAAAATGTTTGGCAACAGAATGGAGGAAGTGGAGGAGGAATGGGGAAGAGGTTCCCTGGGTCCGACCCCTTTTACAGGCTTTTGTCGATGGTTTCCAAAATGATAACTGGCTGTCCTCTGACCTTTCCCCTTGAGTGTAGCAGTTCCACAAAGTCTGGTGCCTAAAGGATGTGGTGTAATGTCATCATCTAGATTAATGCCTGCCTGGGTCTGAATTCCAAACCTTTAAACTACTAGATGTGATATCTTGAGCAAGTTACTTAGCTTCTAACGTAACCTCAGTTTCCTCATTTGTAAATGGGCAAAAGAATAGTATCTATTCATAGTGTTGTTATGAATGCAAAACGGACTAATCCATGTAAATGGTACAGCACCACGACTGACATATAGTGTGTGATCAGTGTAGTAGGTTGAATTGTGGCCCCCAAAAGATATATCTAAGTCCCAGCCCCCAGTACCTGTGAGTGTGACCTTATATGGAAATAGGGTCTTTGCAAATGTTACTAAGGATCTTGAGATGCCACCATCCTGAATTTAGAGTGGACTCCAAGTCCAATAACCAGTGTTTTCCCAAGAGACAGGAGAGGGAGATGTGAGAAAAAAATCACCACCAACAACAAAAAAAAACAGAGACAGAGGGACAAAGGTCATGAGAAGAAGGCAGAGATTGAACCGATGTGGCCACAAGCCAGGGTCTGCCAGGGGCCATCAAAAGCTGGAAGAGACAAGGAAGGATTCTCCCCCTAGAGCCCTGCCAGCACCTTGATTTTGGACTTCTTACCTCCAGGACTGTGAGAAAATAAATTTCTATTGTCTTAAGCCACCTGGTTTGTGGCAATTTGTTACAGCAGCCTTAGGAAATGAATGCAATCAATATATTTTCTTTTGCTATTTTAAAGGGGAGCCATGTCTACACTGACAGAGGAAGGATGAGGGTAGTGTTCAGAGGCAGCTGGTAGCAGTGTCTTGATTTCTTGCTGTCCTTTGTTCATTTACAAGAGGGGTGACAGGCAGGATAGATAAATTCACAAACTGGTCTTACTTTGATTCTTTAATTGTTAATATATTTTCCAGTTTTATTGAGATACAGTTGACGCACATCATTGTATAAGTTTATAGTATACAGAATAATGGTTTGACTTAAATGTATTGTGAAATGACTACCTCAATAAATTTAGTTAGCATCCATCATCTCATAAAGATAAAATAAAAAGAAAAAGCAAAAAATATTTTTTTCCTTGTGTTGAGAACTCTTAGGATTTACCCTCTTGACAACTTTCATATATATCACAACAGTGTTAACTATGTCATCATGCTGTACATTACATCCATGGTACTTATTTATCATGTAATTTGAGGTTTCTCTTACTTTGATTCTTGAAGAAACAAGGACATTGCCAACCCTTTTACTGAGGCCAAACTAGAAGAACTGGACAGAATAGAAAAGATATATATATACACATATACATATATATACATATACATATATATGTATATACACATATATACCTACATATACACACATACGTATATGTATGTATACACATACACATATATGTATACACACATATACATATATGTGTGTATATGTATACATATACACACGTATATACACATGTATACACATATATACATACACGTATATATACATATATATACACATATACATATATATATACACACACACATATATGTATATATATTTTTTGGCTGTGTCGGGTCCTAGTTGCTGCACATGGGACCTTTGTTGAGGCATGTGGGATCGTGTGGGCTTCTCTCTAGTTGTGGCACGCAGGTTTTCTCTCTCTAGTTGTGGTGCACAGGTTCTAGAGGACATGGGCTGTGTAGTTTGTGGCACGTGAGCTCAGTAGTTGTGGTGTGCGAGCTTAGTTGCCCCACGGTATGTGGGATCCTAGTTCCCCAACCAGGGATCGAACCCACGTTCCCTGCATTGGAAGGTGGATTCTTTACCACTGAACCACCAGAGAAGTCCCTGAAAAGATATATATTTGAAGGAGGAACCTGGAGTTCAGCAGACTCACTGACTAGAAGGAATGAAAAGGGAGTTCAGGTTCTATCAGAAAGAGATTCTGCTAAACTCTAAGACTTTGTCTCGAGCTATGTCCTGGGAGTAAAAATGAACTAGAAATAGATCAGTCAGCATATGAATTGAAACCATTTCAAATTCTATTAATCCCTCATTGGATTAAGATGGTCTGGAATTGGGAGTGCCTCTAACTCCCTACCAGAAGCAAAAGTAAATCCTCTCTGGAGAAAGATACCAATATCCAGGCCTCAAGTTATATCTGATTTTTTTTTTTTTAAGATTCATGGATCTTTTCTTCTTTTATACATTTATTTATTTGGGGGTTTTTTTTTGGCTGCGTTGGGTCTTCATTGCTGCATGCGGGCTTTCTCTAATTGCAGCGAGCAGGGGCTACTCTTCGTTGCGGTGCGCGGGCTTCTCATTGCGGTGCCTTCTCTTGTTGCAGACCATAGGCTCTAGGCACGTGGGCTTCAGTAGTTGTGGCACGTGGGCTCAGTAGTGTGTCTCACAGGCTCTAGAGTGCAGGCTCAGTATTTGTGGCACATGGGCTTATTGCTCTGTAGCATGTGGGATCTTCCTGGAACAGGGATCGAACCCATGTTCCCTGCATTGGCAGGTGGATTCTTAACCACTGTGCCACCAAGGAAGTCCTGATTTTTTAAAAATACGATGTCTAGTGCTTTAAAAAAATTACAGGATACAAGAAACCAAGACCATATGACCAAAAATAAGAGAAGCAATGGACAGTAGAAACAGGTCCACGGGAGATTCAGGTAATTAATATATCAGTCTGGGATTTAAAATAACTCTTCAAGGAGTTAAAAGGTGATATTGAGAATTCTAGGTAACCCAAGAAAAATGGCAGCACATAAATCCAAATCACTCCATATCTTCTCTAAAAAGTATACAGATCAATAAGAGGAACAAATAAAACCACATGAAACAGATACCTTTAGGATAACTAGGAGTCAGAAAAACACGACAAACTTCAAATAATCTGTCAGTAGAAAAATAAACACTAAATTCCACCAGAGTTCTCTCTCTAGCTGACACTGCAATCCTCTGTGGAGAGTGATTTGGGAGAATATTTAATAACGGGTCATTGAAGAAAGGCAGAAAAACAACCAAGAAAATGAGATACAGAGGATGTAAAAGGGATCATGGGGAAAATGGTTGCAATAGAAGACAGACAAAGCAAATCCAACATAATTAGAGTCCCTGAAGCAGAAAAACAAACAATATAATAGAACTAATGTTTAAACAATCCAAGAAAATATTTTGGAAAAAAAAAAAAGGCCTGAGTCTACATATTGATAAATCCAACTGGGTACCTTGGAAAATTCCCCCAGAATGGTTGACTCCAAGAAATAGCTTGGTGAAAGTATTAGACTTCAAAGATTAAAAAAAAAAAAAGACCTCAGGCCTCCAGGCAGAAAAACGAAATGACTTTGCAAGGGCAAGAAAATTAGGCTAGCATCAGACTTCTCAAGAGCAACATACAAAGCAAAGCAAAAGAGGACGGCACTTATAAGAAATTCAAGGCAAGAAATGTGAGAACCAGAAATTCTGTATCTTGCCAAGCTGTCCTTCAAGGATCCAGGCTGTAGAAGAAGAGTTTAAAACATTCAAGAACTCAGAGAACTCTGTATTCAATGAACCCTTCTTGAATAAGAATAAGTTACAAAGGGATCAAATATATAAAGATAAAAACAAAATCATACATTTATTAGAAGAAAGCATGGGTATCTATAACCTGGATATAGGGAAAAGCTTTCTGTCACTTAAAATATAGGTACAATAGAAGATAAGATTGATTAATTTAACTGCATTTAAAAAGAAAAAACAAACTTTGCATGGTGTAAACAAACAAAAACCCATTAAGTTAAATAATGAAAGACAAAGTGGGAGAAAATATTTGCAACATATATTACGGGTAAATAGTTAAAGGAAAGTGATCAAAGAACTCAATAGAAAAATGGATTAAAAATATGAACATACACTTCACACACACACAAAGATATTTAAAATCACTCATAATTATAGAAATGCAAGTCAAAACTATTGAGTTACTATTTCTCATGTATCAGATTGGCAAAAATTAAAAAAAAAAAACCACACTGCTTGTAAAGGTGTGGACAAACAGGCACTCTTATACATTGCTGGTGTGAGTGCAAAAGCACGCAATTCCCTTATGAAGGGGAATTTTGCCATATCTCACAAAACTACACGAGTTTACTTTGTATCCAGAAGTCCCACTTGTATAAATTTACCCTAAAGATACACCTTCAATAATTTGAAAATGCATATGTGAAATGTTATATACTCTAGCATTGTTTGTGATTATAAAATATTGGAAACAACTTAGATATCCACATATAGAAGATTGGATGAATAAACTATGGTATACCCATACAATGGAATAATGTGCTGCTGAGAGAGAGAGAGAGAGAGAGAGAGAAACAGAATATCTACAAAGAAATGAGAATCTGATTTGCCTCAGGATTTCCAAAGACAACTTGGATGCTTAACTCAATAAAACCAAATTCTGGAAGAAAATTATATTAGACATAATTTTATATCTAGCCAACCTAGTATTATAAGTGTGAGAGCAAAAATAGAGACATAGTTAAACATGTAAGAAATACCCTTAAACTATCTCAGAAAGAAATACTCGTTATTTTTTCAGTAGAACAAATAAGTTAAAAAAATCCAAAAGAGCCAGTAAATACAAGCAAAGGAACCAATGAAACTTATTTATTTTTCATTTTAAAAATACTTTATTGAGTATGGTTGAGTATGAGTATGTGTTAATTTTTACTATACAGCAACATGATTCAGTTATACATACATACATACATATATATTCTTTTTCATTCTGCTTTATCACAGGATATTGAATATAGTCCCCTGTGCTATATAGTAGGACCTTGTTGTTTATCCATCCTGTGTATACTAGTTTGCATCTGCTAATCCCAAGCTGCCAACCCTTCCCTCCCCACCCCTCCCCCCCCTTGGCAACCAGAAGTCTGTTCTTTATGTCTGTGAGTCTGTTTCTGTTTCATAGACACGTTCATTTGCATCGTATTTTAGATTCCACATGGAAGTGATATCATATGGTATTTGTCTTTCTCTTTCTAGCTTACTTTGCTTAGTATGATAACCTCTAGTTATATCCATGTTGTTGCAAATGGCATTGTTTCATTCTTTTTTATGGCTGAGTAGTATTCCATTGTATATATGTACCACATCTTCTTTATCCATTCATCTGTTGATGGACGTTTAGGTTGTTTCCATGTCTTGCTATTGTGAATACTGCTGCTATGAACATAGTGGGTACCTGTACCTTTTTGAGTTATAGTTTTGTCCAGATATATGCCCAGGAGTAGGATTGCTGGATCATATGGAACCTAGCTTTAGTTTTTTGAGGAATGTCCATACTGTTTTCCATAGTGGCTGCACCAATTTACATTCCCACCAGCAGTGTAGGAAAGTTCCCTTTTCTCTACACCCTCTCCAGCATTTGTTATCTGTAGACTTTTTAATGATGGCCACTCTGATTGGTGTGAGGTGATACCTCATTGTAGTTTTGATTTGCATTTCTCTAATAATTAGTGATGATGAGCATCTTTTCATGTGCCTATTGGCCATCTGTATGTCTTCGTTGGAGAAATATCTATTTAGGTCTTCTGCCCATATTTTGATTGGGTTGTTTTGTTTTTCTGTTACTGAGTTGTATGAGCTGTTTGTGTATTTTGGAAATTAAGCCCTTGTCAGTCCCATCATTTGCAAATATTTTCTCCCAGTCCATAGGCTGTCTTTTTGTTTTGTTTATGGTTTCCTTTGCTTTACAGAAGTTTTTAAGTTGGATTAGGTCCCATTTGTTTATTTTTGCTTTTATTTCTATTGCCTTGAAAGACTGACCTAAGAAAACATTGGTACAATTTATATCAGAGAACGTTTTGCCTATGTTCTCTTCTAGGAGCTTTATGGTGTCATGTCTTATATTTAAGTCTTTAAGCCATTTTGAGTTTATTTTTGTGTATGGTGTGAGGGTGTGTTCTAACTTCATTGATTTACATGCAGCTGTCCAACTTTCCCAACACCACTTGCTGAAGAGACTGTCTTTTCCCCATTGTATATTCTTGCCTCCTTTGTCAAGGATTACTTGTCCATAGGTGTGTGGGTTTATTTCTCATCTCTCTATTCTGTTTCATTGATCCATATGTCTGTTTTTGCCAGTACCATGCTGTTTTGATTACTGTAGCTTTGTAGTATTGTCTGAAGTCTGGGAGGGTTATGCCTCCTGGTTTGGTCTTTTTCCTCAGGATCGCTTTGGCAATTCTGGGTCTTTTATGGTTCCATATAAATTCTAGGAGTATTTGTTCTCATTCTGTGAAAAATGTCATGGGTAATTTGATAAACATTGCATTAAATCTGTAGATTGCTTTGGGTAGTGTGACCATTTTAACAATGAATGAAACTTATTAAGTTAAGTTTACATAAATGTTGAGGAATAACATTAATATAACCTCTACCATTACTTGTATTATCTTTGGAAAGTAACATACCATATGTATACCTCATAAACATGTTGGTAAGATTAGAAGAATTTTTGCTTATACATTGTGGAATAGAGTAAGTCGTTCTATAAATGTTAGTTTTGCTTGTTATTACTAACAGTATTCTTATTATTGGAACTGAAGTTCCAGATAATTGTGACATGTGTGGTGGCAGGGATGAGTAAGAGGGAAAGAGAAGCTTGTTAAGTTTCTTTTCCTTTTCAGGGGAGAAGTTAAAGATACTAATTAACTAATTTAACATTAGTTAAAGATACTAATACTAATGTATAAATATGTGCTTTACATTTTAAAGGAAAACCACTAAAAGAACAAAATGAAATAAGGAAAATTCAATCAATCTTATAAAAGGCAGGGAAGAAAAAAATACTAAAAAATTATAGTAAATTTGAAAGAATAAAGTAGAACCTTTAAGTAATCACAATAAGTATGAATGGACTATATTCTATTAAAATTCAGAGTGGTTACAATAAATAAATAAGTAATAAATAAATAAACAAATAGGCTCTGTGCTATGTATGAGGCTCTTTAAAACAAAATGACATAGAAAAATATATGCCAGGAAAATGTTAACAAAAGAATACACATAGCAATATTAATATCAGACAAAATAGAATATAAGGCAAAAAGCATTTTCTGGGATAAAGGAGTTTTTCATATTGATAAAAGTTACATTCTAATAAGAAGATGCAATAATCCTACAGTATTATATGTCTAAAGATATAGTTTTAAAATATAAAATAAAAAAATGATAGATTAGGAAAATGAAAATCAAAACCACAATGCAATACCACTTCATACACAGTGGGATAGCTATAATCGAAAAGACAATTACGGGTGCTGGTGAGGATTTAGAGAAGTTGGAACCCTCATACACTGTTTGGTGGGAATGTAAAATGGTGAAGCTGCTTTGGAAAACAGTCTGGCAGTTCCTTAAAAAGTTAAATATAGAGTTACCATATGACCTAGCACTTTCACTCCTGGTTATATATACAAGGGAAATGAAAACATATGTTTATACAAAAATTTGTACATGCATGTTCATAGCAGCATTATTCATAATAGCCCCAAAATGGAAACAACCCAAATGTCCATTATCTAATGAAAAGATAAAGAAGAGGTAGTGTATCCATATAATTGAATATTATTTGGCAATAAAGAGGAATGGAATACTGATCCATGCTACAACATAGATGAAACTTGAAAACATTATGCTAAGTGAAAGAAGCCAGTGACAGAAGACCACATATTGTATGATTCCATTTATATGAAATATCCAGAACAGGAAAATCTGTAGGTAAAACGGTAGATTAGTAGTTGCCTAGGGCTGGAGGGGTTGAAGGGAAATACAGAATATGGGGTTTGGGACGATGAAAATACTCAAAATTTACTGCGGTCACGGTTGCACAATTCTGAATTATACTAAAAACCATTGAAGTGTACACTTTAAATGACAGAATTGTGTGGTATGTGATTTCTAGTTTAATAAACTTCTTATAAAAACAAATGCAAAAAGATAAATATAAAGAAAAATTGAAAAAAATACAGATAAAAAAGCAATTGTAGTGCAAGTGTTTAATCATGCATGCACAGTAAATTATTCGGTAGAGCATTAAATATGTCCATATTTGTTCACTGATGCTGGCGTGGGACCTGGCCTCTGCAGCTTTAATATAGCTCCCACTGCTGTAGTTCAAAGGCCATGGTTCTAGTCCCAGATTCTGATTCCAATTTACTCTGGGCCCTGAGGAGAATCACTCCACCCCTCTGGGCCTCAGTTTTTTCACCTGTAAAGTGAGAAGGAAAGAGACCTTCCTTAGTGATCTTAGTGAAAGAGATTTTCTTAGCAATCACTAAGAAACTTCTGTTCTCACATCCCATGAAGACCTGGAAGTTTCCCTTGATGTGCTGTTCCTGGTCATCTCTGTGACACTTGTATAAGCCCTGGCTTCTCCTCCCAGTCAGAAGTTAGAGCCCCGTGCAGCCAGCAGCAGGCACCTGTATGGTAACTGTGCAAAAAGAAAAGACAAGATAGTATGTTCATTTCACTCCGTAGAGGCTACTGCCAATCTGGACCTGTGTTCATTTCGGTTTTGAAGGGATATATTTTGTCTTCTATTTAAGTCACTGTCTTTGTATTTACATTCAAGAAATTTAACTCTTAAGAATTTTTCCTTATTTGCATTTTCCTTTCTAGGGGTCCTATGAGTTCTTTCAAAAAAATTGTAAGCTACTTTGATCAGAGACAGATAAAGCAATGAGAGAATTTGTTACTCTGCATTTAATTCTGACCAACTAGGTGGAAATAGGGTGGACAGGTGGAAATGGGAAAAAATGAGCTGGAAGGTCAACATCATGGCATAATGAAATGAATGTGCCATTGAGAATCAGACCTGGATTTGAATCTTCGTTCATCTCAGTTCACCATTACTAGATGTATGACTTTGAGCCTGCTCAATAACCTCTCTGAGCCTCAGTTTCCTCAACTGTAAAATGAAGACAATATGCTTTACCTTATAGAGCTGAAAGAATTAGAGATAATAGCAGTAGCTGTTATCATTTCTAACTACTAAATGCAGGAATTACAACAGCTAATTACTGCTCAAACACACGCCCTCTGCAGCATGGAAAACCGTGTCTTTGTGAATATCTGTGATTGCTAAAAATTGCATCCTTATATTGAGGTGAAATATTCATCCCTTTAACTTCCATCTATTATCCTGCTTTTATTGTTTGAACCATTGTCATCCTCGTGATAGACTTTAGATACTACAACATATCCCACACCGGCACCAAGTATTCTCTTGGCTAAGTACTCCCCATTACCTCCATTTTTCCTTATAGGACAAGGTTTCCAGATTCCCCACCATCCTGGATGTCAGCTTGGTGATAGCCCCTGTGATTTGTATCTGAGACCATTGGTCTAAACATGGTCTGATTAACCCAAAAAACGTTGAGGCTGCTTCCTCTCTCGGTAATTCTAACGGAGCCTTGAGGTCATTAGCTTGTTTAGCAGCCTAGTCATATCCTTTGTTCCTGTTGAATTTGCATTTATTTGAAACCTGTTAAATTTTTCAAATGGACTTTTTTCAGGGTCAGGTCCTTGGTCCTCTTCAACCTACAGTTGCACGCACACACACACGTACATATACACTGACTTTTTATCCTATTTTTCAGATGAGAAAACAGAGAGGTTAAATAGTTTGTGCAAGTATATATATTTCTAAATGTACCTCTATATTTATTTATGTGAAGAGTTCCAGAAAGTGCTAAACACAGCATGCAGATAACATCTAACATTTATTGAAAATTTTCTATGAGCCATCACTGACTTTTTATCACATTTTCAGAAGAGGAAACAGAGAGGTTAAATAGAAGGTGCATATTTTTTCACAGCCTGTGAGTGTTGACACTGGAGCCCAAGCTTGTACTCTTAACCACTGCTCTATACTGACTCCTGACATGGCACCAAACACATGCACACACAATGGTACCACTTCCATCCGAGTTGAGGACGGCACTGAAATTCAGGTCTTAATTAGGTCACAGTCTCTCTTGGTCCTTATCTGTACTACGTCTGGTTGGGCTAGAGGATTTCTTATGTTTCTCTCAGCCCCAAGTTTCTGCATAAATCCACCAAGACTCTAATCAAAGTGTAGAAGAGAAGCTAAATTTAAAATTTTCTTTCTCAGAAAATTGCATTGAGCTCACGCACAGAACCTCACATTTGCCCCTATTGAATTTCGTCTTATCAGATTTGTTGGGGTGATAAGAGCTTCTGGAATCAGTATTTCCACGGCAGCCACATCTCTGGCCCTCCGACTGGGCAGCAGCATCTACAGGCTGACGCTCTTATCCTGTTGGCCTTCTTCTAAGTCACTGGTCACACACACAGAAGCCCATACTGGCCTGCAGGGGCCTTGCTTTGGCCACTAGAAATGCTTCTGGGACATGGGGACAACTGTGCATACTGTGGTCTCCAGAACTGTTTTTTTGTTTTTAATATAAATTTATTTATTTTATTATTTTATTTTATTTTTGTCTGCGTTGGGTCTTTGTTGCTGCACACGGGCTTTTCTCTGGTTGCTGCGAGAGGGGGCTACTCTTTGTTGCGGTGTGCAGGCTTCTCACTGTGGTGGCTTCTCTTGTTGGGAGCATGGGCTCTAGGCGTGCGGGCTTCAGTAGTTGTGGCTCGCGGGCTCTAGAGCGCGGGCTCAGTAGTTGTGGTGCACGGGCTTAGTTGTTCCACGGCATGTGGGATCTTCCCGGACCAGGGCTCGAACCCATGTCTCCTGCATTGGCAGGCAGATTCTTAACCACTGCGCCACCAGGGAAACCCCCCAGAACTCTTTTAATGATGTGTCCCCAAATGGTCTTTCCTGCAATAACCATGTAGGATGCAAACCAAGATGAACCATGACCACAGTCTCTGGGTCAGAGTGACCCTGAGCAAGTCCATTAACTGTCTGGTTGTGGCCTTTGGGGTCAGCTTGGAGGAGACCGTGTGAGCTCTTGGGCAGAGGTGGGGTGATGTTGAGAGCACACTGAGAAGCTCGCTCACACCCCACTCCACCATTCTGTCCCCTGCAGGCTCAACTCCACAGCAACTCAGTGGGCCACTTTCCCTTCCTCAGCAAGCTCCTTCTCCTTTGATAAGATCAAAAGCCTCACTTTTGGTAAGAAGAAAATGTTGGGCTTTTATTCCTGGCCTTCTTTCCCCCCAAACCTAAGCAAGGACCTGGTCTTTTCTCTGTCAACACACATCCCCTGTCTGCAAGGAAAAGAAGAATTCTTTTCATCATAGGATCTATTTTTTCGGTCATGCCTATCCTTGGAATGCAAACGCAGACCAAGCTGGTGCAACAATTGACTGGTAGCAAAACTCTGGCACTATTTTGGGAAACCTTGGAGAAAATCTCTTTTTTGGTGCTGGAGATTTTTCTTTCTCGTTGACAGCAGATAGGATGAATAGAACAATTGTCTTTTTCTTAAGTGATCATGCAGTGGATGATACGTTCCTTTCCAGGTCATGTACCGCGTATCTGCAGAAGGGAAAAGTACACGCAATTTTGCAAACTTCCTGTTAAGTTCCCCTCTTTGTTTAGAAATTATGCTTGCTTGTTTGAAAAGGTTTGTAGTCAAGACTAGGGGGAAGCATGTCTCACTGTGTCCCGCATGAGGGAAGAGCATTGTGATTAGATGTCACCTTTAACCTAGAATTTCTGCCCCGAAGAAAGAGATAGAAATAAGACAGGATCCCTTGCCCCCAGAAAAGGTGGTAGAGACACAGCCTCAGTCATAGCCCTCTCTGGTTTTTTTTTTTTTTTTTGGTTCCCAAAGACATGTAAACCAAGATATCCAGGATATTTGCACAATCTCACATTCAGACAGAGGAAGTTGTAATCAGATAATGTGTGAATTTTATGGGACTTGCCTTCCACAGGGAGTCAGAGATAGATACCTTTTGTCTGCCATCTGTCTCCCAGAGTTGACTTTCTAATAAAAAGAATGAGAGTGTGACCTGGCTCAGACAGGGATGACATCCCTAATTTTGACAAGTCCTAAAATAAACACCAAGAGTTTAAGTGCCTTAGCGAGGGTCATTCAATATTGAGGTCAACTCCTGATTCTAGATCCAAAGTTCTTTCTTAGTCTTAAGAAAGTCTTAGTCTCAAGGGCCAGGTTTCCTTCAGATGAAGAGCAGACAGAAGCTATCCAGGTCAGGGTTTCCAAGAATGGCTTCTACGGCCCTCACATTTCCTCTCTAGCCTGGGTGTCCAGCTTCAGGGGCTCTGGGGAAGGAGGTAAATGAGAAAGACATTTCTGCCAAACACGCCAGCTTTGAGCACAGTGTAAGCAATGGTGTCTCTCCGCTAGGAGAAAGCGTAACAAAGGACACGAGGTTCATTTTGGGCAGTCTGTCTCTCTGGACATCTGTGACCGGCCGCTGCTTGAGAGCACGTCTTCCATTTGCCATCATGTTGCTCTGAGTACAAAACAGATTCCGTTCCAACTTAGTGAACTGTGGTGACAGCAGTTATTCTGGTTTTCTAGCTCTCCTTGGTTCATATCTTCTGCTGATTCATCTGTCTTTCATTGTGGGACCTTCCTCCAGCTCTTCCTCCCTCGTGGCCGGGTCAGTACACGGTCCAGAGCGGATCAGCTTTCAGTCCCCATGGTTGCCCACCCCTTGTCCCTGACTCACCACGGAGACGTCTTGCACATTCCTGGCTCTGACCACAGCAGGGCATTCCTACCAGATGTGCTGTTTGATCAAGAGGCCCCTAAAATGAAGTATTCGGAAGCCTGGTGAGCTAGAAGCCCCGGCGAGGCACTGTGGCAGCTGTGTGTCCTCAGATCCTTGGGCTCACAGCACAGCAACTCAGCCTGTCTAACTGCTGCTGGCAGCAAAGCTGAGGAGCACATGTTCCTGGTGACAACAGGACTGGGAGACCAGTATTCCCCGAGTGCTGTTTCAGGTGTAATAATAGGTGCTCCTGAACTGGTTGCCATCTGTGCTCCAGATTTGCAGGAGCTTTTACCTTGAACCAAGAATAATCATTTCCTCTGCTTGATCTTACTTTTTATGATAAATACAACCGTGGTGAGGGACTGGACATACACACAGACCATGGCCAGACCATATATGACAATGGAACTCTGATCCAGAACCTCTGCAGCAGAAAGGTCAGCACTTGGGCAGTGACTGCAGCTTCCTATTTATTTATTTTTTTAAATCACCCGCCCCGCCCTCCAATCCAGGACCAACTCAAAAAAGCCAAATAAGCTCCCCAAACCAATCCCATAGGACGCCCCACTTCTCGTTAGCCTGCCTCTAGCTTTCCCATGACAACAATCTCCAATGAGAGCGTACCTGAAGCCTTCCTTTTTTCCACTCTAAAGCTTTCCCACTGCCCTGCCTGCCTGGGAGTCTCTGCCAACACAAGAGATGGTGGCTGGCTGGCTCCCTTGCCATAGCAAGCTCTGAATAAATAGCCTCTGTCTGTTCTCATTCGGGAAGTTTCCACACCGGGTAAGTCGTCCAGCTCTTAAGCTCCTCCCCTCCTACCCTTGACTGCTCAAAGGGAAGATATCCTCAGTAATGGAAAGGGAGCCATGTTATGGTGATGGGCTGTAGTTCCTTTAAAAGAACACAATAAAATGACATCAGAGGAACAGAAAAGCATCTTTTTTTCTTAATGTTTGGCATTGTCTCTGCATTACCCACGCAGATGTTAAAGGAAAGTGGCCACCCTGGGACCGAGGCTCCACTGAATGGAAAACTCAAGAATCGAGCTTTAAGGATTCCGAAATCCCCTGAAATAAGTGCCCCTTTGTGCTTACGACTGAAGCCCCAGCCCACCCCCCATGCCACCCACCCCCTCATTTTCTCTTTGGATACCTTTCTTCTTGCACAGGATTGTACCCACTGGAGAGCTCCTTGGTCCCTCTAGAACCTCCGATTAGCAGCAATTAAAATAAGGTCTTCCAGCAGCTTGACAGTTTTGAAATGCTAATTATGCTAAGCAGAGCCATCAGGCTGTCCTTCATACCTACTCAGTCCCTGCCCCGGGCATTTTTGCGTATTTGAATCAATAAGTTTCTAAAACAAGGAAGTGTGAGATATGCAAATAGAGAGCTCCCACTGTCCTTGCTGAGACTGGTACCCATGGAGACCCAGAAAATGCCCGCAGTGACCCCCACCCAGGGTTTTTTGTTTTTTTTTAACATCTTTACTGGAGTATAATTGCTTTAATCCATAGATGTAGAGAAAGCTTTCGACAAAATTCAACACCCACATTTATGATAAAAATCCTGCAGAAAGTAGGCATAGAGGGAACTTTCCTCAACATAATAAAGGCCATATATGACAAGCCCACAGCCAACATCATCCTCAATGGTGAAAAACTGAAAGCATTTCCACTAAGATCAGGAACAAGACAAGGTTGCCCACTCTCACCACTCTTATTCAACATAGTTTTGGAAGTTTTAGCCACAGCACTCACAGCAGAAAAGGAAATAAAAGGAATCCAAATCGGAAAAGAAGAAGTAAAGCTGTCACTGTTTGCAGATGACATGATACTCTACATAGAGAATCCTAAAGTAGTTACCAGAAAACTACTAGAGGTAATCAATGAATTTGGTAAAGGAGCAGGATACAAAATTAACACACAGAAATCTCTGGCATTCCTATACACTAATGACGCAAAATCTGAAAGTGAAGTTAAGAAAACACTCCCATTTACTATTGCAACAAAAAGAATAAAATATCTAGGAATCAACCTACCTAAGGAGACAAAAGACCTGTATGCAGAAAATTATAAGACACTGATGAAAGAAAATAAAGATGATACAAATAGTTGGAGAGATATACCCCCCAGGGTTTTAACTCTTTCACAAGTGGAATGCTCAGATCCTCCAAGGGAGTGACCTTTGTCCTTTGTTAGAGCTTTGTTCCAACATTTGCATAAACTTGTTGACAAACACTTGGTTGAGTCTGTTGCCTAAGCAATGAAGTGGTTTAAAATGCCACCAGGGTATACAACCCGTGAAAGAAAGGATGCAGAGATGGGACTGCTGAATTAGGTACAGAACTGGCTGATGCCCCCAGAGCAAGAAAACCCTAACACCACCAGGCAGAGACCATTTATGACATATTAATCATCTATCAGTCGGTATCTAATGTCACAGTGTGATCAGTAGTCAACAGAATGCCAATAGTGTGTCAAACCCAGTTACATTTCTCTAGAGCAGTGAGCCCTGAGGCTTGTCAGACAATGATCCTATATGAGTTTGAAAGGGCATGCAGTCATCTTTTGCCTTACATTTTTTTTGTTTGTTTGTTTTGTTTTTTTTGCCTTACTTTTATTTAAAAAAATTTTTTTAACATCTTTATTGGAGTATAATTGCTTTACAATGGTGTGTTAGTTTCTGCTTTATAACAAAGTGAATCAGCTATACATATACATATATCCCCATATCTCCTCCCTCTTGTGTCTCCCTCCCACCCTCCCTATCCTACCCCTCTAGGTTGTCACAAAGCAAGGAGCTGATCTCCCTGTGCTATGTGGCTGCTTCCCACTAGCTATCTACTTTACATTTTTTTGCCTTACTTTTAAATACTTCACACTTTTAGAGATTGTTCCTGCAGGGTAGCAGAATATGCTATCCCCAAATATGGTTGTTTGGCATAAGGATTATTTGGAACCAATTATTTTTGAGAGAAAGCAGTCACAGAGGAAGCTCTAAAAACAGAGTAGAATTTACTCTTTTGTAAGGGAAATGTACACTGATGGCGGGAATCTCCATTTGAATGATATCCCCATCTCTGTATCAGGAAGAGAATGACTAAATTACAAGAAGCTCTTATCAGTGTGTCTGACTTAAATCTGCATAACAACCTTACCCATGTTTACTGTGTTTTCCCTAAGAAGCTCCCATAACTTGTCTGCCACCCATCAATATCTTTTGTCTGTAGCTGAAGATGGTATTTAGGGTGGTGGTTTGGGCCACTTCAGTGAGTTTTGCTCAGTTTTCCTGGGTATCCCCCATTATACAGTTGGTATCCATTTTATTAAACTTGTGTTTGTTTTTCTCTTGTTAATCTGTCCTTTATTACACGAGGGTCTCTCACAGAACCTAGAAAGGTAGAGGGAAAATGATTTTTCCTCCCCTACATTTCCACCCCCAGGGCAGCCCCAAGACCTGCATGGCAATGTTCTCATCCAGGAACATGTCCTTGCAGCTGATGTTGCCTCAAATCATGCAGACAAGAAGGTCCTCTCTGCTGGGCCTTCTTGTCCCCAAGACCCAGTATAGCAGCCCTTCTGACAATGACTGTCCCCTCTACCAAATGTTACTCAGGGTCCTATAAGCCCTCTTCTCAACTAGGCCTCAGCCTTGGCCTTCTGAGTCCATCCTTCAGGAGTCCCCACTAAGTCAGTTTAGAGAGAATACTCTACCCTTGCTATCCGATCAAGTTCTTCGTCCTCAAACTTTGCTGTCCCAAGTCCTTGGCCTGCCTTTAGCAAGAATCCTGTTAGGTCAGTTTAGCAAGAATCCCCTACCCTTGAT
>NW_020175080.1:976362-986756 GCF_003031525.2 Neophocaena asiaeorientalis asiaeorientalis
CCTCTGGCCCCTTACCCTGCCCCTTGGCTAGAAATCCCCACTGTCTTTGATGGATGCAGAGTTGAGCCCGATCTCTGTCTCTCTCTCCTATTACAGTAGTCTTGAATGAAGTCTTCCTTACTGATTTAACAAGCGTCAGAATAATTTTTCCTTTAACCCTTCTACGGGACACCACTCCTTTTGCCAGAACTTGGTATAGCTGAGTTCTGGGGCTCATAGCAACACTGCCCATCAGGCGCCCTGGGATGGAGGAGGATGGAGCTATTGCCTTTGGCCAGCACAGTGCCAGCCCTTCTCCTTGGCCACAGGTGGGCACAGGATTTGGGCCTAGGCCACTCCCTGGACACAGGCTGGTCCACATGTGCTGGGCCTGATACCCAGACAGTGGCAGAAAGAAGACATCTTCTGTTGAGGTTGCCGAGCTGGGAAGATGTTAAATTGGGGCTTTGCCTCCATCCCCTCAATGGGGGAATCCCTCCTGCAGTTGACCAGAATGAAGCTGAGATGCAGAGGGCAATGGGCCACAAGAGGGAAGGGTCCTGAGGACATCCCAGAGACTCCAGCTGGCCTGAGTCCCTCCTGAAGCGAGGACATTCCCTTTGGGTCTGAGTTGGGATTTTTGTCAATAGCAGCTGAGTGCCCCGAGTACTGCAGGGTGATGGTTCAGTTATCCCCTTGTACATTCCCCAAGCTGCCCTCCCATACTTTACTCACAGGGCCCCAAGAGAACCTCCTGTGCCAGTTCCTGGCCCCTCTCTCTGAGGTAGCCTTGGCACCGAGCATGTCTGAGCAGGGTCTGGCTTTCCTTTTGTCTTTACAGCTGCTCTGCACAATCTCTCATGACAGTACACTAAAGCAGTGTTTTTCAAGTTTGAGCAAAGAACAGACCCTATTCAAAGAAAAGAAAAAGCAGACCCCCCTGTGTGAATTTAAATTATTTTTATACTAAGTGTAAGCATATAACATATATCCATGGCTATATAAAACTAAAATAAATTTTCAAATGTAAAAGCAACAAAATTCAAATTAAAAGCAATAATTTCATGACAGATTATATTTTGCTAACGCCACATTGCTAACATTGAGTTATTATTAGAAAATGCTCTCTATTTAATTCGTTCTGAATTTTGATAGAGAATAAATGGTGGGAGAAACCCTTGGGCCAATTTCTGTTTCCCAGAGTCCTAACATTTCCATTTCATTGTGATCTTCCAGAAGGAGGCAAGCACTTCTGCTTCTGAGAGTGGAGCTGACCTCCAGGTTCCCCTTGAGATTCTGAGAGCCCAGTTTTGAAACCCTGGATTGTGAGGTGCCCTTGGTGTCCCTGTTCAGGCCCCTTGTCTTAAGGAGAATGGAGGAGGCCTGCCAGGAGGCACATGGCCCTGGACTCATAAAATACTTGCTTCTCTATGTTTTGGTCTTAGGCAGGCAGGTGTAAAAGTCCCCTCACAGGGCATGGCTGCCCCAAGTCCCATTGGGAGAGCAAGAGGGTTCTTGTGATGGTTAAATGCTCTCAGCATTTGGAAGGGATAATGGAAGAATGGGAACATACTGAAAAAATGACATGAAATAATGGAAAAACAGAACAATGTCTTTGTTTCCAGAACTGTTAAAAAAAAAAAATAGTATATTGAGAAGGAACTGAGACCTGAGATCCTGGGTAGGTAAGGTCAGTGCAGAGAGAGGTTACTCCAGGACCCTGGTCCCCAGCATTGAATCCTCTGCCTTTAGCCCCCAGAATCCCCAGTTCCTAGATCCTGGGTCTCCAGCTCCAAGCCCCAGCCCCTAACCCCCAGCAGTCAGTGGCCCCATTCCTTTCTATTTTCTCAAAAACTTTATTCTATTATAAAATACTTAAGCTTCATTCATCGCCAAACACACTTCTTTGTAATAAAGAACATGTATCGTAATTGCAATGAAAAACTTAAAAAATTTTTCCTGTGACCATAGTGCCTGCTTCAATTTTTTTGAAAGCAAATAATTAAAAATAACATTTTGGAAGTGCATTTCTTAATCCTTCTATGTTAATAATTGCTTATCAAAATTCATAATGCATAGAATGATATATCATTTTGATAAAATACATACTACTAGTCATTGTAATCTTAATCCAATCCAGAAATTTTTAAATGTAAGACGTATTTAAATACTTGGAGTGTTACTGTCACAGGAAGCTTTTTTAAGTTTTAAAATTCAATTATCTGATGATGTATTCCTTTGTGAGTTTTGACATAAAGTTGGAAGGAGTTCAAAGTATTGAGTGAATTGCTGTAACAGATCTCCTGCCATTACCGTCTACTTATTTGTATGAATAAGAGTACTTACATCAATGAAAATGAAAAATAGGAGTAGAATCTTTGCTGAGTTCTATCTCATTCCAGTAATAAGTGCTATGAAGTGGGCACTCCTGGCAAGCGTAACATCAGACTCTGCTTGAAGCCTCTTCCCTCCTCTCCTCCTCTCAATAGAGTTATACTGCTCTTTTAAATTAAATCAATATTCAGCATTTGTATTATTATGACTGGGTAAATATTATTCATGGCTAAACCAGCAGTGAGCTATGCTTATATTTCCTTTCTTGTACAATGATATCTTTTCTATTCCTTAGTCTTCTTTATGACTAGTCCTAAACTTTGTTATAGAATTGAAAGTCTGCTCTCAACATGACTAAACACGTCAAATATAACTACAATTCCATTTTCTTCTTGGAGACCTTCTCCTTCGAGCTCTCAGTATTCTCTTGCTCTAACCTGGACTTTGTTCCTTGTATCTGTTACATAGCTGTCGTCTGAGATTCACCTCCACATCTTGGGGGACTCACGTCCATGTTATTTGGACGAGCATCCTTGCCTCTCTCTTGAGCTGGATCCCAGGTCTTTGGTCTGCCTTTGTTTTTAGTGGAACACATCTTCGTTGGCTTCCTGGGGAAGCATGCCAAGGGAAGTCCTTGTTCTCCTCTAGGTCCAAATATTTCCAAATTCAGGAAATAGAGAGGACAGAGGAGATTACTGATATCATAGGGATGCAGTCAGCAAAATAATCTAGAACATGGGCAACATTACAGGTCACACAACCCAGTTTCTTCAACAAATAAATTTCAAGAAGGAAAAAATGCATTTGTAAGAAAATAGTTTGTATAGAAAATAAGAGGAGAAAATGAGAGATTAAAAGATTTAGAAAGCAAACAGTTTACAAGGTGTGGACCTTATATGGATCCTGATTCAAACAAACTATAATTCTAAAGAGTGTGTGACATTTATGAAGCAATTGGAAATTTGAACACTGAATATCTAATGATATTGTCCAATTTTATTTTAGGTGTAATAATGACATTATTCTTATATTTTGAAGTCCTTATCTTTTAGAGAGACTCATTGATAGAACAGAGAGGGAAACAGGGTGTAGATGAAGCAAGATTGGCCATAATCTGATCATTGTTGAATCTGGGTGTTAAGTAGATGGGAGTTTGTTATACCATTGTCCTCTCTACTTTTAAATGTTTGAACTTTTCCACCGTAAGTAGTTTTGTTTTGTTTTTTTAATGAGGAAAACAATAATAAAAAGTCACTGGTTTTTCCCCAGACTTAAGTGATACCTCAGCTGGATATGAATTATAAGACAGAAATTCTTTTACCTCAGAATTGTGAAGGGGTTTCTCCACTGTGAGTCTTCTAACTCACAGTAAGGTTGGTTTCTGAGAGGTCTGATGCTTTTCTGAGTCCTGATCCTGGGTTTTTTATAATCTATTTTTCTCCCTTTCTGTTGGTGTCCTTCTGTTGGTGAGCTTCCTTTTTATTACTGTTGTTCTATAATTTCTTAATCATATGCTTTGGTGTGGGTCTTTTTTTCTCTATTTATTATACTGAGAATTCGAAAGGCCCTTTCAATCTAGAATGTTTTGTTCAAGAAATTGTATTTTTCTTTGCTAACTTTTTCCCACTGTTTTCTTTGTTCTTTCTGAAATTCCTATTATTTGGATGTTGAACTGATGCTATTTTTATTGGGATCACATTAAACTTGTAGATAAAATTAGGGAGAATCGACACTTTTATAGGGTAGATTTTCTGATCTTGAACAGGATATGTCTTTCCGTTTATTTAATTGTCCTCTCAGTTTTGTCAATAGAGTTTAAAATTTTTCTACATACTGCACATTTTTAATAATCTTATTCTCAGCAATGTTTACTTTGTTTTATGTCATTTTGAAGTGGAGTCTTTTGTTCTGTTATGTTTGTTAGCTAGTTATTGTTGCATGTAGCAAAGCAATCATTTTGTTTACTAAGTTTTTTAACCAGTTTGCTGAATTCTCTTATTTCTAACAGTTTTCAGTTGATGATTTTGGTTTTTCCAGGTATACATCTATATCATCTCCAAATGAAATTAATTTTGGGTCTGCCTTTTTGTTTATTTTTAACCTCTTCTTTCTTTTTAGTCTTTAAAAATAGATGGTGATGGTGGGGTATTGATTTTTCATATGTTGCTACATTCTCTTTCCTAGTTTTTCATTTTGAAGCTTCTTTCACTATTGATAAGTGATAATGGATGCTGTTGGTTATGGTACAAAGCAACATGTTCCTCTGTCTTCTGCATTTCCTACAAATTGACAGCTGGAGCCAGAAATTGGACCAGATTCAAGTTAAATTCTTTTAGCAAGACAGCAGGAAACACATAATGTCTGGTTGTCCCTCTTTTTGTGATCATAGCAGTCACTGATGCTTAATGCCTGTATTCATTCCCTGGGGTACATGGTGATATTCTGCCATTTCTTTTTAAAATATTTAAATAAACATCTTGTTTCAGAATAGTTTTAGATTTACAAAAAAATTTCAAAGATAGTGTGAGAATTCAGTGTACCCTGTGCCGAGTTTCCCCTATTTTAACATCTTACACTCCTGTGGTACATTTGTCACAACCAGTATATAAGTATTATTTATTATTATGCATACATTATTATGCATACATTATTTATTAACTAAAGTCCACACTTTATTCAGATTCCCTTGGTTTTTGCCTAATGTTCTTTTTCTGTTCCAGGATCCCATCCAGAATATCACAACACATGTAATTATCACGTTTCGTTCATTGCTAGTGGGGATGCAAGACAGTACCACCACTTTAGGAGACAGTCTGGAAGTTTCCTACAAAACTGAACATAGGCTTACCATACGATCCAGCGATTGTACTCCTTGGTATTTACCCAAATGAGTCGAAAACGTATCCATGCAGAAACCTGCATATACTTATAGCAGCTGTATTCATAATTGCCCAAAATCGGAAGCAACCAAGATATCCTTTAATAAGTAAATGGATAAGCAAATGCTGCATCCATACGATGGAGTATCATTCAGCAATAAAAATAAATGAGCTATAAAGTCATAAAAAGACAATGAGGAAACTTAAAAGCATATTGCCCAGTGAAGGAAGCCAATCTGAAAAGAATACATATTGTATGATTCTAACTATATGACATTCTGGAAAAGGCAAAACTAGGGAGACAGTAAAAGGACCAGTGGTCGCCAGGGTTCAGAATGAGGGAAGAACAGGTGGTGCACAGGGGATTTTAGGGCAGTAAAACTATTCTGCTGATACTGTAATGGTGGATACATTCATTACACATTCATCAAAGCCCACAGAATGTACAACACAAAGAGTGAACTCTAACATAAACTATAGACTTTGGTTTATGAGTCATATTACCTCATAAATTATAACAAATGTACCACACTAATACAAGATGTTAATAATAGCAGAAACTCTGTGTGTGTGTGTGTGTGAAATATATGGGAACTCTGTACTCTCTGTTCAATTTTCCCATAAACCTAAAACTGCTCTAAAACAAAGTCTATTAATTTAAAGAAATTTCTCATCATATTCCTAATTTAGTTAATCAGTTACTTTATATGGATTCATAGAGTCTTATTTTGTCCTATAAGTTATGCCATTATTATTGATAAAGAAAAAGGCATTCCTGAGATCTAAGACCTGGTGTGATGCTTTCAGCTCAGCGTCACTGTTCAAAGCTTGCCTGGTGCTCAAACTAGGCCACGTATCCTCTTCTGTCGGACACGAATCGTCTCACAGAGCACCAACATCAGACAAGGCCACTTTGAGACTATGGCAAATTGATACAAAATAAGGCCACTTAATCATTTTTTCTAGGCATAGACAAAAGCAAGATGCAACCCACAAAATACCAAATATCCCTCTCTCCTGGCTAATATGAGTGACTGCTTCTTCTTGACTGTTACAGCCTGATCCCCGCTCTAGTCTGCCCTCCCTACAGATAAGATTTGTTGAGGCACCCATCATAGAAATGTCTCTGCTTCCTGACAGTGTGTGATTCAGAGCGAACCCCATGTTCTTGGACTCTCCCCAAACCCTCCAAAACAAAAGCCAGATGCTGTAATAGTTTCTGACATCCTCTTACTGAGATACCCCATGGTTACTTATGGTACGCATTCGCCCTCACTGTAATGAGTAGTAAACCCAACTGGTTCAACTATAGGCATTGACACTATCATCTATTTTGACGCTAAAATTGTCTCAGATTTGACATGTAGGCCAAAGTCCTGTTGACATATCCCTATTGTTTTTTGAGCACTTTCCTACTTTCTGGCACAATAAGATATCCCAGGCTCATCTTGTAGGTTCCCTGCCCCAGCCCTGGAATCAGCCATTTCTCTAAGGAGCCCTGGTTTCTTTCAGTTGGGAATGATATTAAAAAGCCAAGATTGGGGAGTTAAGTGGGCTCATTGCTTTTGTGGTACCACTGCTTCCAGGTGTGGCCAGGGTTAGGGAATATATATATATGTACTTTTTTTTGTTTTGTTTTGCGGCACGCGGGCCTCTCACTGCTGTGGCCTCTCCCGTTGCGGAGCACAGGCTCCAGACGCGCAGGCTCAGCGGCCATAGCTCACGGGCCCAGCCGCTCCGCGGCATGTGGGATCTTCCACGACTGGGGCGCGAACCCGTGTCCCCTGCATCGGCAGGCGGACTCTCAACCACTGCGCCACCAGGGAAGCCCTATCTGTACTTTTATCTACACACACACAAACATTTGCATCTGTATTTATCTCTGTCTTTATTCCTATATATATGACGTGAGTTCACACTGACCGTCAGTTTCAGCACCACAGGAGTCATTTTATTTTTTCCTTCCTTATTTGTAACTTTCTTTTCTGTCAGTGAGAAACCTGGCATCCCTTTCCCTTAATATATCCACGTATGTATGTAGCCACTCTCCTGCCTCAGACTTCCCTCTGATGCCCTCATGTCACCTGGGCTCAGAAATCCCATGCTGTGCTGTGCCCTCACCAGACATCCTCCAGACCCCAACTGGGCTCTCCCACACTGCCCCGAGCCACCATGACTTCCTTCCACCTTGCTCTGCCCTACCTGAGGGCTTTAAGCTTGAACTGAGAGGAAGGGAATGAGGAAGAGGAAGAAGTGCAGGAAAACTTCTATATTTCCTGTTAACTTTAAAAAAAAAAAAAAAGGAACAGTGTCGGCCAATTTGGTCTAGGCAAAAAACTCTGCCTAAGATACTATTCATGGCAGCTTGTATATTAAACAGTCAATTTCACTTAACAAATGTTTGTTAAAGCATCTGTTTATATTTTATTGTAATGTACTTTTGTGACCACTTTTAGTATTTGTATGGTATAGAATATATTTCGGGGGCAGGGCCCAATTTGCGGCATTGTACCTGTGGAAAGGCACCACCATGGCAACTTTCAGGTGCCAGGGGCAGAGGTGGAGAAGGGCTTTCATCGGCAAGAGCAGCGCCAAGCTGGGGGGCTCCCATCAGACCCACAGGTGTGGCAAGAGGGGAGGGAAATCAGTGTTTGTGGCTGGTGGTGACAGGTGGGGGACGAGTGGGGAGGCAGGTGGGCCTGTTAAAGAAAAAATGATTCATGCTGTTTATCAAAGATCGTAAGGCAGCTTTCATTCAGGACCATGGCGATAGGTAGAGAGACCACTGCAATGGGATTCTGCAGCGGGAGAGAGACTGGACTTAACTCTGAATACTGCACAGGCAAGGGGGAATTTGTAGCCAAGGATGAGGGTGGGAGTCAGTGTGTGGAAAATTCCTACATCAGGACTAAGAGGGAACTCTGGCTAAACCAGACTAACAGGATTCTTGCTGAAGGCAGGCCAGGGGTGATCAGATACCACCTGGGAAATGAGGGGGACGAGGAACCTGATCAGATATTGAGGTTAGGGGAGCTGATGCTTGCTGAAACTGTATTTTACAAGCAAGTGCAGAGATGGGCTTGGAGAAGGTTCGGGAACCTGACTGAAGTTTGGTCAAGCAAAGAATCTTTGTCAGCGCTCACTGAATCAGGCTGGCCCACGAGGCCTGTCACCCCCTGTGACCCTGTGATAAGGGACTGTCGTCCAGGGCCCCTGCTGCTGAGCCACCATGGTCCCACCTCACCAAGAATGCCTGGGGGTCACCATTTGACTGTTGATTCAGTCAGATGAAGCTCAGATTCTTCCCCCCAAATTCAAGGGAACAAATATCGGTAAAGCCTGGATTACGTGTGTTACGTGTTATCATTAATCCAATATATACCTGTGGATAGAAGATACCTCCCCGGCGCACCATTCCAGACACATAGAAAGAATTACTGTCTCCAGAATATGCTCTGTGGTCCTACCTCTGCCCTTTGCTGAAGCTCTATCTCACCCTGGCCAGAGACCGTGGCCCTCCTTAGAATTTCTAGAGCTTTCTCTCCTCTGTCCTCTCTTTCTCCATCCCTCCAAGAACGGTAGTTTCTTTCTTTTTTTCTTGAAGGGTCATTATCTTGACAATACACAGAACTGCAGAGCTACCGTGACTGCACCCTGACAGCGGTGGGGAGTGGAATGGGGCGTTGTGTGAATCCACTCGAAGGAAAGAAAACCCTGCCCTGAAGTCAGGGCTGAAAAGCCCAGAAGACGCTGAGCAGGTCCCTCCAGGAGCCACTCATGTTTGCAGGAGGCTTGGAGGAAGTTGTGTATCTTACAGGCCGCCTTCGGCACCCACTCGGGTGAGTGAAGGGCTGACCCGTACCTGTGACCTTCACTGCTGTTTGTCCGACTCACCCCCTGGGTCTTGCCACAGAGCTCAGGACCCTCTCGCCCCGTTCCCCCTCCCCTGCCTCAGCCACCCCTGTGTGCTGGTCCCCCAGGCCCTGAGATAACCAGTAGCTAACCCCCTCCATTAGCTTCTGTCCTCCCTGTGGTCGCTGGGTCCAGGGAGGCCCTCCCGGCTCCTGCGCTGCCCACAGAGGTCAGACGGCGGCCCGTGACTTTCAGAGGCGTCTGTCCATTACCACCGGCGCCCTGACTGCTCTTTCACCCCACCCGTCCCCCACAGTACCCAGCCCGGACCCCTCGACAGTGGGAAGGGGCGTCAGGTTTCCCCGTCTCCACGAGGGCCTTTGACTTTCTTTCTCAACATAACAGGACTTCCATGGGCACCTGAAGTTGGTAAATTTTGCCAGGCAATGTGCATTCTTCCGATCTTGCTTGCTTCTGGGACTTGACAGGCTGTGATTTGTTTGTTTGTTGTGACTAAGGAGCCACAGGCTGGGAAGGCGATTGGCTGCCGTCAACCCTTTACTGCCCAGCTGTGAAGGCAGGTGACAAGGAGACTGTTCTTTGCTGTGTGTTCTCACTGGCCCAGCCCAGGATCAGAGCATCCAGGGGTCCTGGTGGGTGGGTGATCCTGGTAAGGCTGTGAGAGCCTTGTCTCACCTGCAGACAAGTGCTGCCATTATCTGAGCCCTTTCCGGGAGCCAGGCTCTGTGCTAGGTGCTTTGTTGCCAAGTTCGCTGTCTCACGTAGTCCTCACGACAGCTCTCTGCGAGGTAGGTGTCAGCACCCCCATCTTCCAGGAGAGGAACCTGAAAGGTTCAATAAGGTGTCCACGGCCAGGACTGTAGACGGTGGTGTTGGACTCTGGCCCCGGCCCACCTGGATTCATAAGCAGTAAGCTAGCTCAGCTCACAGCAGCACACCCACCACCAGCCTTACAAAGTGGGGGGACAATTTCGTTAGAGTGCAAAGCATTAGGGGTTCAAATAACAAATGGTTGTCCAATGCAAGCCCATGACGTGGTTTAAAAAAAAACACCTTTACACAGCTGGAAGCCCCGGTCTAATTTCTCTCCCTCCGCTGTAACATGGACCACCTCTAGCCCAGGTCCTCTAATGGAACTTGAGGGTTTAAATTTCTGCTGCTGTCCAAGACACCCCAACTCTTAGACCCCAGAACCCACCCAACCTAGGAGTCCAGCCTGAGCAAACTCGCACTGTGGCCCTCTCAGCCCTTGCCCTGGGATCTCCCAAAGTCTTTGTGGAATCTTCTTTCATCCCCACCTCAGAGAATATCCTTGCTCGCCCTTCTGAG
>NW_020175080.1:986926-997084 GCF_003031525.2 Neophocaena asiaeorientalis asiaeorientalis
TCCCTGACTGCCAATTGAATCCGGGCCGCCTCGGTGAAAATCGGGAATCTTAACGCCTAGACCACAAGGGCCAGCGGGCTTGAAACAGGACCTTGGTCCTTGTCTTCTCTGAAGAAAGAATTCAACAAGGAGACAGAAGGTAGTGAAGCAGGTAAAGTGTTTATTCGAAAACAAGTACGTGTGGAAAGACACACGAGGGGGCTCGGAGAGTCACGTGCTTTGGGGGTGGCTTAAACTGTTTATATGGGGGCAGTTTTCTGGGTTTCCTCTAGCCAATCATCTTGCTTCATCTGGCTTTGTGCCCATATCTGGTCTGACTCAGGGCACTCCCCGACATGGGCGCACGTCTTTTAGCCAAGATGGATTCCAGCGCGAGGGCTCTGGGAGGCTGTCAGGACGTACTATGGGCTAACACCCCCTCCCTTTTTTGACTCCTGAGGAACCTTTTTTTGCGCATGTGTAGTCGGGGAGGTCTCCTTGACCTCAAGAATGGAAAATGTGGTTGTCTTATCTTTTTACTCAGGCAGAGCTCAGCTCCTCTCTGTTCCTGCCTTTATCTTTCCCTTGAAATGTCTGCAGGAGACAAGCTCCAGCTGCTCCGCCTGCGGCCCAGCTATCTCCTGTCTCACTTCCAAGGGTGTGATCGTGCCCAGAGGGGCTAAGCTGGTGTTTACTGAGGGATGGCCATCTAACCTTTTGATCTTCATCTCAGTCCTCCTTGTCTGTAACCAGGGTGAAAGGAAAGACTGGGTGCCCGGTGTGCCTCAGATCCACCCCAGCCCTTCCTGTGCACCTCTTCTGATTGTAAGGAACTACATTTCACGGACATCTTTACCACTGACCTTGGGAGGCATGCCACGGGAGGCCTGGTGGAAAACTGGAGGGAGGGGAGGAAATTCCCTACTGCTTTACTCTCTCCCTCTGCTCTTGCATCTCAGCAGTGGCTGTGTTCCCTTCAAGGCTCCAGCTGCTGCCACGCAGCCCCTGCCTTATGGTCCCAGCTCCCATGGGGCCATCTCACAGTTTCAGTATCTGCAGGAGACCTGGTTTTGGCCCCTGGTCCCACCCTCTGCTCCCACTGTCTCACGGGCCCTGGTGTGTTTGTGGCTTCCTGCTGTGGCTAATCTCTGCTGTTCCACTGTTTCCTGTTGAATTCCTCTGCGCTCCTGTAGCTTCATCAACTGATCCCCTGTATTAAGTTCCTCTTTTCAAAGACCTAGAGGGATTTCTGTTTTCCTGGGCAGACCCATCTTTCACCAAGTGCTTTATGAACCATACTGCCTAGACAAAGGAAGAGGCTCTTGTTCCTCTGTTCCTCCCTGCCCAGCTTGGAAGTGAGGAGGGCAGAGCTCATTTCTTTCTTTTTAAAGTCTAGATTTGTTATGATTATAGAAGTTACCTGTTAGTGAGGAAAGCTCTGAGCATCAGTGATGCGACCCTCCACTCAGACTGTGGGACTGTCCCCCTCTTTTTCCCCAGACCCTCAGCTCCTGCACAAGAGGGTGAGATGAACATCTGCAGCAACACGGTTCTTATTCCCGGATGACTGCAACCTGGCTGGGAGCTAGGCTGCAAGTCCTTCCTGCTGAGGTCATGGCTCAAAGCTTCAGTTCACTGGGCATGAGCTGCCTGGAAACACGTGGATGCGTCAAACCAGGCGCCGGCAGCAAGAGCTGTGAGTTGGTGTGTGTGGGTGTGTGTGTGGGGGGGTGAGTCCTCTGTAGAAATGTGCAAATGCCATTTGCTCGGATGGGGACTTTGTCTCACAGGGTCTCCAGGAAGCAGGGAAGGGATGGGGTGGTGGAGAAGAGAACAGGAGTCTGATGCAAATCAACCCAGTAACCCTGGAGACCGGTGCAGTCGGTACCTTCAGCAAACACTGAAGCCTTTCCTCTGTGTGATATTTATTTCTTCTAATGTGTTACTATAGTTGTTATACTTTATCAAAAAAAGATGCTACATTAGAAGGGGAAATTCAGCCAGTTCTCTAGCAGTGGGGGAAAGGAGAATGATGTTGGCAGAAGAAAATCTCCTCTTAAAATCTAGCAGGTGCTGTTGAAGGTGGCAGTCCTGATATTACTGCAATGCTTCTTTCCTTATGCTCGGATGGAGGGAACTGAGCTATTCCAGATCTTTTATTCTTTGTCTCAGAGGAGTAGGAGCTAATTACAAAATATCATTCGATATACTCGCTGTTGAAGGATGACAGCCACTATGTTTTTCTCTTTTCAAAATGCAGAAGCCACTGATCCATTTCATTGCCTGGCCCAGCTGTGAAGTGCACATTCTAGATGCTAACTATTATGTTTCTTAGAGCAACTTCCCTTTGATAAAACTTTTCCAAAGAGTAGATAATGCATCCTTTACTTCTGAGGAAGTGACGTGCAGCAGACAGAGAAAAACTGGGGCTGGAAGAGTCCTTTTCCTGCCCTCTAACCCTGAGACCAATACTCTGAGAAGGTTAACCCTTCTGCCTCCTTGAGGAGGGGAGGGGTGAGAGGGGCCACCTAAGAACTCCACTCTGGCCAAGGGAAAGAACTTATATTTCAAGGCCCTGCCACAGAGTTTGAAAAGTAAATCTCTCAGCTGTTTGATAAGCCGTGAGAAAGAGCCCCTTCCTTTGTACTCTGGGCATGGTCTGGACAGAAGAGAGTGGACCAAATGGCTCCTCTGATGCTCGGCACGTTAATGAAGAGGTCCATGGGAAACACTTTCTGCCTTTCTTTTTATTATTTTTTTAAATTAACTTATTTTATTTATTTATTTTTGGCTGCCTTAGTTCTTCATTGCTGCACGTGGGCTTTCTCTAGTTGTGGCGAGCGCGGTGCATGGGCTTCTCATTGTGGTGGCTTCTCTTGTTGCAGAGCACGGGCTCTAGGCACGCGGGCTTCAGTAGTTGTGCTGCGTAGGCTCAGTAGTTGTGGCTCGTGGGCTCTAGAGCGCAGGCTCAGTAATTGTGGTGCACGGGCTTAGTTGCTCCGCGGCATGTGGGATCTTCCCGGACCAGGGCCCAAACCTGTGTCCCCTGCATCGGCAGGTGGATTCTTAACCACCACGCCACCAGGGAAGCCCACTTTCTGCCTTCCTATTGCTACACTGTTTTCTTCTGGAGATTATTATTCATTATTGGGAAGTGTGTGTGTGTTGGGAGTGGTGAGCATTACTGCCCAAAGATTGTTGCAGGGAACTGAGTGGAGTGGGGGGAGGGGGGCCCCATCCCACCAAAGCCATGCATGGTGGCCATAGTGTAGGTGGAGGGCAGCAGTCCCTAAATTCCAAGTGGTAGTCCCCAGTGGAGGAGCCGAAGGCCATGGGGAGCTGAGAGACGCATAACGAGGCATCAGCAACATGGCTGGATCATGGCCTGTGTGAGACCAACGTCTCTTTCAAAACGTGACGTGAGCTCTGCCTGGAGAGGTAAATATACAGCTGTCACAAGTTCTTCCAGGGTTTAATGAAGGAATATTCTAGATGAACCCATTGGTCATGACACTTAGCCAGCATTTCTCCCCAAAACCTATGCTATTAAGAAACTGAGTTAATATAATAAGTAACTATTTGGAATAGAAATCATCCATACTTGTGCTACTAAGAAAGTAATTTACATAGAAACGGAGAGTAGAATGATGGTTGCCAGGGGTGGGGATGGGGGAGAATGGGAGATGGTCAAAGGGTACAAACTTCCAGTTTTAAGATGAGTAAGTCCTGGGGATCTAATGTACTGACATGGTAACCATAGTAACAGTGTGGTTATACAGTAATACAGTAACAGTACTGTATTACATACTTGAAAGTTGCTGATAGATCTTAAATGTTCTCACAACACACACAAAAGGTAATCGTATGAGAGGTGGAGGTGCTAACTGACCTTATTGTGGTAATCATTTTGCAATATATACTCGTATCAAATCATCATATTGTATACCTTAAACTTATACAAAGTTGTACGTCAGTCATATCTCAATAAAGCTGGGGAAGTTAATTAATAAGAAATGCTCCAAACCCATGCTATTAAGAAAGTGAGTTAATGTAATAAGGAATTACTTGGGGGAAAAGTCCCAGCCCCACATGTGGCAAATCACTATTTGGAAATTTTGGAGTGTGGTGAAGAAAAGAAAGTCAACAACAAAGATTAAAACCTTAGAGGACCTCAAGTTATGATGGAGTTTAATCCTATGAGCTAGGAAATACTGACAACAAATTTAAATCTCATTCATAGGATTTATTAAGAGCCTCGTCCTAGGGCCGGTGGCCTAAAACTAGCCCAGTAATGAAATGTTCACCCCTCCAAGCAAGAGGGACGTTCAAAATATTTCACAATTAAGTGGGGCCACTGGAATCAACCACTTAGATTTCCTATCAGCACGGAATTCTGTGCCAGATGATAACTGTACAATTGCCATTGTGGAAAGGACTGGGGGCTTTGTGGGAGGAGGAGGATCAAGGTAGTCAGGACAACAGGAAGCACTTGAAGAGCTCAGGGAGTGACATATTTACCAACCAATGTGGAAGTATTTTAATGTTTCGACAACCCGAATGCCCATGCTGTTGCATACCATCTTGGTCCTGCATCCATCCAATTCGATCATCCACCATATCTACTCATCTACCACCCAATTCATTCAGTGTTCCATCTATCTATTCAATACACCTATCCTAGGGATATTTCCTTGGGTGATGTGTGTCACAGTGGATATACGGATGAGTGGACATGGCTCTTAGCCTTGGGGAGCTCACAAACTATTCTTGTTATTTGTGGGGAGGATGTGTTTTGGCTGCTGCCATTTATCCTACTGTGATAGAATTATGGCGAGATGTCGTGGAATAACACATTAAATAAATGTATAAAATTTCACAGAGCGTAAGTTTATCATTTTATACGCCTCAAAGAAATTTTGTACTTTCCTCCTAGCAATCCTGTGAGATGGGCAGAAACACATTCTATTGACACAAACAAAGGCACTGAGATACAAAACTGTTATGTGACAGCCAGAGGGGTACAGAGCCAGGAATCTGGCCAATGGCCCTTCATCATGGGTAGAAGTGGGTGGAATCATTGCTGAGTGATTGTGACTTCAAAGTATGGAATCCTTTCCTATCTTAACATTGACATTGTCTGGCAAACTGCGTAGCCAAGAGTGGATGATCCAGGTTTCTGTGGTTGAGTTGACGCTGGCTCTGCAATTAGCCGATGTTTGGCTCTTCGCTGGTTCGACAGAGTAAGAAGGAAGGAAGGGAGGATTCACTGAAATTCAAAAGTCCCCTGTGATTGGAATGGTAAATTTTCATATAAAATGCAATTCAACACCCTCAAATGAAGAAAGGGCTTCTCATGTTCTTTCAAGGACCTACTGAACCAAGACAAATGTCCCAGTGTTCCCATTGGGGATTTACTTTCTTCCTTTCTGTGAAGCCAGTATGAATGGTTACTTTTCAGTCATCTGGATCTTTCTGTACCCAACTGCGGTAGACTCTGACAGATAAAGTGGCTGCCTCTGGCTTTGAGGGTGAATGGAAAAACACATTCTTGTAGCCGAGTGAAAGAGTACCTCCCAGAAGTTGATCAAGTTTGAGTCAGTTTTTAAGCTGTCAGTGGGGACTAGCCTATAGAGTATTTGTAAGAGGAAAATAAGATTTACTGTCCTTCTTTCCTCCCTGAACTTCACTGAAGGTTTTGGCTAGAGAAGAAGTAACTGCAAGAAGCGTGACCTGTCCTCAGGAGATTTATGACCAGAGCCTGACTGGCAGTGATTTAAGCTAAAAGTACCTGGTCAAAAAGCAGAAGAGTTCACTCTTGGTTATTGGTCATTCAAGAGGTGAAACAGTAACTAAGAATTATGACTCCTCTGTCACACCTCCTTGAAATGGGTCAATACCTCTGGTACCCAGAGCAAGGGCAGGTAGAGCTTTCTACCAAATATAAAATAGGCTCCAATATTGTTTATGATGGCTGAGCCCACAGAAGGGTCTGTGAACAGAATAGATTGTTCATGCGGAGACCACCAGTGGCTTTCATGTGCCTGTGAGAGATGTTAGCTGAGAAAAGGTCCTGGGGAACCTGCCCTTGCCCTGCTACCCCTCAAGCCAGGAGTGGATCCTGGATGGGGAGGGCCTAGGAAAGATGGAACATCACGGTCTGGTCCTGGGAAGCAGTATCTGAAAGAGGCAGCATCAGACTCAAGCAGGAGATGATTAAACCAACCCTGTCTGCTGCATGTATGTGGCCACCTCGGGCCTCTGAGGTCCCCACCTGCTCCTTGTCCTCAGCTGGTCCTGGTTAACTTCCTCACATTCTGCTACCTCCTCTACTTTGAGCCCATGAAGTCAGTGCTTTCTACATATATAACCCCAGAAGGGATCAGAAAGCCTGCACAGCACTTTAGGCATTACAAAGAGCTCATATTAGTTATATATTTCTGAATTAAAAACCACCCCAAAACCTAGAGGCTTAAGACAATTATTTGCTTATGATTCTGTGTAAGAAAGTAAAAAGTGGCCCCAACAGCTGGCAGCTGTAGTGTTCCTGAATGTATATAAACAGTTTTCACAGCATATAAACAATACTCAGACAAGGCCATTCTTTGACCATGATGGAATAAGACAGAACAAGACTATCTTGTGATCATGCCTGAAACTATACAGAGACAAGGACAGTCTGCAACTCAAAAATAACTAAACACCTCCTCCTTCCAGCTAATATGAGTTGCCACTGACAAACGTAGTCCCACTTTAATCCTCCTGCCTCATAGATAAAAATTATCAAGAGATCCACTCACCAAGGTGGCCCCATTTTCTGAAAGCACCCAATCAAAAACTGGCTCCCACTTCCCTAAATGCCTTATGGAATCACCCAACAGACACCCACATCCTGTAATAAGCCCCTCCTGGCTTCCCCTTCCTGGTTCCTCTGGTGTACACTCTCCATTGCTGCAGCACTCGAAATAAAGCTAACTTTGCTCGACTACAAGTGTGTTCCTAGTGGTCTTTGACAGGTAGGTTAGCAATTGGGGATGGGCTCAGCTGGCTGGTTCTTCTGCATCTGCAGTCTCTTGTATGGCTCCAGTCATCTGGCAGCTCAGCTGGGATAGGATGGTCTAAGACGGCCTCACTCTCATGGCTGGGCAGACAGCTGAGCCACACGTCTCCAGCAGGCTAGCTCAGGCGTCTTCCCGTGGTAGACTTGTGTGGTATAAGAAGGCAAGTCCCAATGCACAGTATGTTAAGCCTCTGCTCAAATTATGTCTGCGAATGTGCCATCAGTCAAAGCAAGTCATGTAGCTAATCCCAGAATCAATGTGGGATGAGACCACGAAGGGTGGAGATACAGGAAGAAGTAATTGGGGCCCCATTTCTGTAATAAACTACCATAGCACTGAACACACACACAGTCTCATTCAAACCTCACAAATGAAGACACTGTTTTCCTAACTTTACTGATGAGAAAATTCAAGTTTAGAAAAATTTGAATCTTCACTAAGGCCATAAAGCTAGTAAATTTCAAGGCTGGAGCCCAGGACCAGATTGCTGGACTGTACTTCAGAGTTTCTCTCCTCAGATCCCTCACTGAAGATTTGCACTATTGCTTTGGTTCTGCAGGGCCCTTCAAGTACTTTTTTTTTAACATCTTTATTGGAGTATAATTTCTTTACAATGGTGTGTTAGTTTCTGCTTTATAACAAAGAAAGTACATTTTGTGACTGACACTTTTCATCTATCATAATGTTTTCAGCTTCATCCATTCCTTTTTATGGCTAAATAATATCTCATTGTATGGATATAGCATATTTTGTTTATCCATTCATCAGTTGATGGGCATTTGGGTTGAAGCCAAAAGGAGGAGGGGCTGTGAATTAAGTTATGAGCTGTGCATAATAAAGTTATGCCAGCCCATTTATGCCTTTTACTGGGGCAATTTGACATCTCTGTCTACAAACCGCCTTCTCTCCTCCAGGTTGAGGAGGGGACATATGTCCCAGGAGGCAGGGATAGTGAGTGGGGGGAGTCATGAAGGGCTCCACTGCAATGGACCTCTCCCAGGCCTGAAGCAGTCTTGCTCCCACATTGAGGCATTTCCCACAGGACCACATCTGGGGACAGGCTCTCACTTCAAGGGCACAATTTTATTGCTAAAGCCTCTAGACATAGCACATTTAATCAGTCAGGAATTCTTCTGTCACCAGATCAACAACTATGGCCCTAACACAACTAGGAAAAGATTCCCTAAAAATACAGATTAAACCAATTTCTGCTTTTTCTTAGTTAAACAGAAAAAGCTTAGGGTGGGGCTTGAGAAGGAGGAAAGGAAATAATCTCTATCCCCAAAGCTACTCTACAGCAGACAGCAGGAAGTGTCAGGTGTCTATGAGAACTGGCAGGGCTGCAAGAGCTAAGATTGATTGGAAGTGGCAGAAACTAGAGACAGTTCTTTTTAAAAGACCACACAAAACAAAACAATGGTGCGTTTAGAAAACGTGTTTCTAGAATTAATTGTAAAAGGCAGTGATGAAAATGGCTGTCAGGACATGTCCTGAGACCTTCTTGCTGAACTGTGCTCCAATTGCAGTGAGGTCCTTGAGTTTATCCACCCCCACAGGGTTCCCCAGAGGTGCCAAAGGGGGCCTGGAAATCCACACTTTTAACAGGGCCGTGAGTGGTCTGAGCATCCCATTTCGGAATCACTGTCCTAGAGGCCACCTTAGTTCTGTCTTCTGATTGCAGTGTTCATTTCTGAAGGTGGAAGTCACAGAAGAAAGGAGAATGCTTTGGAGTCTTTGGGAGTGACATGAATCAGTCCTCACATAACTGGAAAATTTAATTCCACTTAAGACACATGCCCACTTTAGGTCAATGAAAGGAGTATTTTAATATCGGTTCAGTTTGTTTAATCGAGTTGAGAAGCCCTCCGGGGAGGGAGAACTACACCATTTCTACTGGAAACTAGTGGATATTCACAGGTTGACTGCATTATGGTGTATTAGTCAGGGTTCCCCTGAGAAACAGAACCAACAGGATATATATGTAAAGAGATTTATTATAAGGAATAGGCTTATGTGATTATGGAGGCTAAGAAGTTCCAGCCCGAGTCTGAAGCAGGAGAGCTGATAGTGTAACTTCCAGTCCAAGTCTGAATCCAAAGGCAAGAGGAGACCAATGTCACAACTCAGAGACAGGTAGAGAGAGAGTGAATCCCTCACTCAGCCTTTTTGTTCTATTCAGGCCTTAATCTGTTTGGATAAGACCCACCCACACTGGGGAGGGCAATCTGCTTTACTCATTCTACTGATTCAAATCTTAATCCAATCCATAAACACCCTCACAGACAAACTCAGAATAATATTTAATCAAATATCTGTCCATCCCATGGTTCAGTTGATATATAAAATTAACCATTACATGTTATTTCACATTTCAAAATAAAGTGGGATCTAAATGTATTCTACTACTCTTAATTTAGTTAAACCTGGCGAAGGACCCCGAAGTCAAGAAGTCTCTAAAACGATACCTTAGTGCTGTGCTTTTTCTTGGGTTGACTGGCTGGTGACCCTGGTGTCCCTCTTCTTTCCCACCATGGCTACCCTGCTTTGTAACACAATGGCTTCTTTACATGGAGATCTCCTCCGTCAGACTTGTGAGTTCCCAAAGCCAGGAACCTGATCTATATTGTTTACCCAGTACTGCTAGCCTGGCATGGTGCCTGCCACATAGAAGGTGCTCAATAACTTTTTTTTAGAAATTGGACTTGATCCTTGGCCCATAATACTGGTATATTGAGTTGGCTTCCCCATCCACCACCAAATCTCTTGCAGGACAGGCTTAGGGCATTGTTTAAGCTTGGTTTGACAAATTAATATGAAGTACTAAGAGAAATTATTAACATTTTTATGACAGAGAAAGCATTAGAATAAAATGAGACTATAAAATAAAATTGTAGCAAATGACTAATAAAGATGGGGCTCAACCCAATAAACAATCTTTCCATAGTTTGTTTTATTCTGGTGAGTTGTGGCAGCAGCTGCTGATTTACAACAGGCTGATTCTGACCAAATCTAGCTCAGATTGTGATGAAGAAATGTAACTCAATATTAAGCACAAAATATAGTTCATAGGGCTTCCCTGTTGGCGCAGTGGTTGAGAGTCCGCCTGTCAATGCAGGTGACA